>NW_024349225.1:1137417-1371511 GCF_902729225.1 Pteropus medius | reverse complement strand
TTTCTCCACCCCGCAGGGGACCTGTCTTGCAGGCCGTTCCATGCTCCGCCACTCCACGGCCAGGGGCCTGGAGCCATGCAGCTTCCTACCCAGACCCCTTCATGCCCCCCGCCCAGCGCACACTTCTGGGATTAGCATTAGGCTAATTGCGGTGGGGAAAAGGGAAAGGATGACTGTCACTCAGCCTCGGTCCTGGCTGACCTCATTCAAGTGCCAACCTGCAGGACCAGTACTTGGCCACAAGGGGCTCTACCCGGCGACTCTGCCCTGCGGAGGAGGGCTCTGTGGGAACGAGCAAAGAACCAACCACTCAGGAGGTCTCTCATCTCAGAGACCTCCAAGTGCTGAAGCCGGACAGCGCCCCCCGCCTTGTCTGGCTTCTCCGGTTACCCCTTAGCCACCTAGAAGATATTGCTGTGTATCTTAACACATTCCTCCTTGCTTTCTCATGAGCCTCTCCTCTGACCGCCCCCTTTCCCAACCAACAGGCATCACAGGAGGAAGACTCCTCCACTTCGGTCAGTTCCACCTCCTTGAGATGAGTGCCGAGCCTAAAGCATGAGCTCCCTGTCTTTCACGATGTGACATGGACTACTGTCCTCTTCCGTGTCTTCAACATCTCCTGACTCTCCCCTGTTCTGTCTCCCCACTGCCATCCAGGTTTAGGGCTCCCCTTCTCTGGCCAGGATTAATTCAATGGCTTCCTGGAGGATCTCCTGTCTCCACACAACCCCCTGCCCATCAGTCCTCCACCCTGGAGCTAGAATGATCTTACTCCCATTAGATGCTGGTCCTTCAGTGGCTCCCTCAAGTTCCAGACATTCACACGGCACCCCAGGATTCAGCTACCTGCTTCTCCAGCCTCGTGGCCCTCCTCTCCCCTTGTCCTCCAACCAGCAATACTGAGATGCTTGCAATTGCTCAACGCACCGTGATGTTTCAAGCCTTTGTACTTTACACACGTTCTTTTCCATGACCCGATGCTCTCCCCGCCCGTCCCCGGCACCTCCTCCACCTTTGCCCTTGCTCCCCATACTTCCTCCCCCTGGCAGAGCCCTATTCATCCTTAAAACTGCCAATTTCTCTGTGAAGCCTTTCCTTGCCCCAGAACTTCTCAACGGATCCTGTTCCCAGAACATGAGTCTCTCACATCCGTCACTCGAAGCTGTGATAATTACTCACACCTGTCCTGTTTCCTTTACTGTCTCTGTGCCTCAGTACAAGATCCGGGGCCGGCACACAATAGATGCTGCTTGAAAGGTGTCACGCTGGGGTTGCTCTCTCTCTGCACCATCATCTCTCACCTTGAGAAAGTTCTTGAAATGCTCTGAACTCCTGTTTGCTGATCTGCAGAATGGAAGAATGTGAGAATCAGGAGGGTCACGTGCATTAAAGACTATGAACAGCTAAGTGCTATGCACATGCTTTCATAGCATTTACTTCTTCCAGACTAGTGTTTACCTGCACTTGCCTGTGTGGAAATCATAAGATGAAAGGAATGTCATGTGATCTTTTTGTAATTTCCCTGCCCTGAGTCCATGGAAAAGCTGGTCAAGAGTAAACCATTAATTCTGCCTGCCTGCGGCCCCCAGTCTTCTCTGAAGCTCTGGGTTAATGATTCTGAGGTTGTTTTCTTCACAGGGCCCATTCTTATCTAATCTTTGGCACGGTCCCTTCTTTCTTAAGAATAACTTGACTCACTCCAATAATTCCCCATCCCGGCTGCAGTGCAGGTCATGTCAGAGGCTGGGGACAGAAGCCTGGGAGCCAGACTGAGCTCAAGGGTGGTCTGGACGCTTTTGAGATAAGACCAGCTAAGGGCCGTGAGCTCACTGGAGTTCCAAAACCAACTCACAGTGGCTTCCCAGCAACCACACCTCTCCTGCCCCTCAATCCATAAACTCAGCGCTCATCTCTATAGAGTTTTGGAACGTGCAGGTAGGAACACTGATGTCTTAGGTTCTTGTGCTGGCCCAATCTCCTTAGACTTGTTTGCTCTGCCTCCTCCCCACGCTGAAGACAGGGCTGTGCGTGAGCAAAAGTCCCACTATGCAACTGCAGCAAGTCACTTTCTCTGAGCCTCTGTGCTTTCATCTGTAAAATAGGGATATCATTCCTTCTTCTCCTAATAACCAAACAAGGGTTCTTGTAATAATTTGCCTAGGATAAATGTAATTTAAAGACACCGGACCTTTCAGACATAATACTTTTGTACCTACATCGGTGAAAATATAAGAGAAGGCATTGGTTAAGGTGTCTCTGAGGCAGTAACTTCATCACAATTGCCACAATGATTGTACCTCTAATTTCAGAGATATTAAAATGTGAAAAAAAAATACAACCACCATGTACCCACCACCTTGTTTAAGAAATCACCCTCAGCACTGAAAGCCTTGAGTTCACCAACTCGATGTCTTAACTTTCCGCTCTAGAGAAAACTGTTGTGCCGTTTTACTTTCTATTTTTGTCTCGTTTTAGCAGACTTGTACCCCATGCAGTGTATTGTTTAACCTTGTTTTTGAACAGTTCTCTAAATAGAATTATATCCTATTCTGTGACTTGTTTTTTTTTAAAATAAATTATGAGTTTATCTATGCTAATGTGGGTAGCTGCCATTCATTTTTCACTATTATCCCAATCTACTCATATTCTACTGTATTATCAATTCTGTTGTTGGAAATTGGGCTCTTTCCAGTGTTTTGATAGTTTCCAGTGTTTGAGCGTTTTTGCTAGAAACATTCTCATATCTGTCTCCTAGAAGGTGTTTCTCCAAGGTTTGCAGGAAAGGAATCGCCACATTAGACGAGACTCCTCCCAACCAATGATGCTGCCTCCCCTTTTCCCCGAATAGCCCGAGGGGATGCGAGTCCTGTTCTTGCTTTGTCTGTGGACCTTTGGGGGAAGAAATGTTGATAAAAAAGGATTGGGAGATCGCAGAGGTAGAACCTCCCAGACCATAGTCCAGCTTTCAGTCATGACTCTGGGGAACAAGGACGGTAAAGAGTTGAGGCCAGATGGAGCACTCCTGTAGCCCCAGCCAAGCTTGGCGAGGTCAGGCTGCTCCTGACTGCAGCACAGGCTGCAGCTCAGTTGACATCACAGAATCCACTGTGAGGTCATGACTGGGCTTCGGGACATAGAAATTCAGACAGAATGCAGCATGCCATTCTCAGATCGCATTGTTCTTTATTTAAACTGCAGTAAGGAAAGCTGGAGTAGGCTCTCCAGGGATCCTCCCCTGAGCCCTGGCTCCCGTTGCAGCTTCCGGCTCTGGGTCCTATCAAAGGGCTTCGAAGGTCACTTTCTCCCTGGTCTCAGGTTTCACACTATCAGCCATGTCCAGCCCTTGGCCACTCTCTGTTACCTCCGTGCTGGTCTCCATGCTCTTCCTCTCCGTTGTCTTAGTCAAGATGTCCACATCCTTAGCATGTGGCGAGGCCACTGCTTTTGTAGTAAGATTGGCTTTGACATTCCTCAAGAAAGAGCTGATCCTGCTGAGTCTCTTGGTTGTGGAACTTGAACTAGTCGTAGACGAGCTCCTCCCCGATTTGTGAGAGATCCTGGACTCCTTGGTGATGGGAGCGTGGCTGATGCCTTTGTGCGTGATGACACGTCTGCCGCCCCCTGGGCTGCCACGGCCTTTCTCCTTTTTGTCATCTCTCTGTCTGGCCGAGGACCGGCCAGATGATTTTTGGAATACTTTATCTCCCCCCGCCTTGTGTCGGTTTTCAGACACCCTGCGGTGACGGGAACTCCTGAGAGCTCTGTCCTTCTCCCTTCGCTCCCTCCTCTCCCTTCTGCTCTTGTGGGCTTCAGCCCTGGATGGAGACACGTGCTGCCGCCTTCTCCCCGGTTCTCTCACGCTGCCTTCCGTGGGCACGGTTGAAACGAGAGCTGCCACAGCTGGATCGTTGGCTATTTCTGCAACAGCCTTGCTAGTAGGTTCTACTTTTGCAGTCGCAGTAATCGTTCTGGCCTCTGGGGAGAGGCTGGTGCTGGAAGGACACTCTGCGGGCTTGTCTGCAGCACCTGCCAAGGCCACTTTGATGCTCTTTGCGGACATGTCGGCAGCGCCCGCAATGGCTATCTTGGTTTTGTTTCCTCCTGGACTCATGGTAGCTGCCCCTGCTATGGCTGTGCTCAGCTCTTCAGAGGCAGCAGACTTGGTTATCGCCAGGCTCAGAGCGCCGGCCGTGGTGCCTGCTGCCGCCCCTGCTGACACCCCTGCTGACACCCCTGCGGACGACGCTTTGTCAGGCTGTGTAGGTTTTGTGTGTGAGGTGGCCACGTCGGGCATGGCAGTGGGATTGTGGGAGTCATATTGGGTTCCCTCCCCCCCAGCAAAAGCTGCAGAGGTGACCCCAGACACCTCAGAGACCACGTAGAGGCTTCGGATGCTGACCTGGTCCTGATCCCCTTTCCCTTGGAAGTCGGCGGCTGTCAGGCTCCTCCTGTCCTCCTCCTCAAACGCGGGCATGCACAGCATGTCCTCGGCAGGCGTGGCGTAGGTGCTGCTGTTACTGTCCACTGGTGGTCGCAGGAGGTGAATGAGCTTCTCCCAATAGGCAAAGAGGTCTTCCCGCGCATTCAGAGGGGGACACAGCTGCAGGTAGCAGGAGCGGCCAGTGGCGAACTTCAGGCGCAGCTGTTGCTTCTCACGGTCGTGAATGGAGATGCGCACGAACTTCAGGGGAAGGAGCCTGGTCAGTTCTAAGGCCTTGGCAGCCTTGCGACTTTTTCTCTTGGTGACTTGGCCTTGCCCAGCAGGCTGCTCACAGCCGGTGGCGGGTCGGGCCAGCAGCATGACATCCGGCAGAGGGAGGATGGGGCTGGTGGACGCAATGCCCACGGTCACCATTCGGACGCGGTTGTGCACGTCGATCACTTCTCCCCTTTTGGTGATCTGGATAAAGTCGCTCTCAAATATAGGTGCGTACTTGAAGATGTCATACTCTCCCTTATACAGCTGTCGCTGTAGCTTCCCCATGGCGGTATTGAACATGCCCACGCCGGAGCCGCTCTGGGCCGTGTAATATGGTAACAGAGACTCGCCGTTCATGGCTGTGACTTATTGTGAGCAAGCAGTGCTGGCAAGGCAGGCCCCAGGCTCTTCTTTTTTTGGCCTCTCTGGCAGAAGAGGGAGCAGCAGTGCTCCCTGTCACGCAGATGGCCCTATGGCAGGTCTCTCAAGCCCACCCCACCCCGCTGGCCCCCCTGTAGCCTCACAGCCTCCCAGAGGCAGGGGTGGGGGTGGGGGTGCAGATGATTCCAGTGGGGATGCTGGAGGGCGCTTGGACCCCAGACTGAACCTCTTCGAGGATGTAAAGATGTCGAGTGGGCTCCCCCTCCGCCTCGCCTCGCCTCCACCTCTGATTTTTTATTTCCCCAAGAGGCTGTGAACTCCACTCTCTCAGCCTAAAACCCCTGCGCGGCCATATTTATCCTCTGCTGCCCTTTGTGAGGTGTCGCTGTCACATACCCCTTTGTTCCCATCCCACAGCCACCCCCTCATGGCAGGGCCACCATCAGCCCCCCAAACACCTCATTGTCCCCACAGACGACAAGTCTACCTGCCAGGGACTCAGTTGGGGACCAACATAAAAACTGGACAAAAATCTGTAGAAACATAAGATCATGGGATAAACTTGAACAATTTGAGCTCGAGGTTTAATTTTATCGAATAACCTAAAGTTGACCTGTTCTTTCATAAAATCTCAGTACATGTTGATGATAATGACCTTTAATAATAGCATTAAAAATTGCTTCCCCTGGGCATCATGCTATGTTCTTCACACAGGGTTGCAAGAATCCATTGAGTTTGGAACTGTTGCCACCACCTGCATTTTACAGGTGAAGCAACAGAGATGGTATCACTTGCCTAAATTCACACAACTAATGGTAGCGGAGGCAGTGTATGAATGAATGCAGGCCTAGCTGATTCTAAAACCTTTGTCCTGAACCCCTACAGTACTTGGCCTCACAAAGAAAGCTTGGGCTGACCAAAAGCTTGGATTAATTTAACTACCTTCAAGAAGACCCATTTTGTGCACTATTATAAGTTGCACGATTAATCCTGTATGTGTGTATATGTTATGGAAAGAACTCAAGACAGTGGCTGGACTAAGTTGGGAATTAAATTATTCAGGGGTCCATCTCATTTCTTCCTCCTCCACTATGCTTGTGCAAACAGTCTGTGTGTTGAGACCTAGTTATTCTCTCTTAAGACCTCCAGTGAAATGGTGGGGGATTGGGGCATGGTAACCTGAGATGTAAGCTTCAATTCCAGGCCCTCCTGTAAAACCTCTCTATCATGCAGAAGTGGTTTGGGAGCACCGACACCTACGGGGAGCATGTACAATTTTACCTCCTGCCTTATTGCAAAATAACTGTTTTATAAATTGTTACGTGAACATTCTGAGAGACCCCTGTTCCCAACCCACTTATCTCCCAGTTTGATGTGATGCCCGAAATTCCACCTAGGAGGTTCATTCCTTGAGGATAAGGCTGTTTTTCTGCTCAAATATACACATCTGTCCATCAACAGGTAAATGAATAAACAAAATTTGGTCTGTCCATTCAGTGGAATATTATTCAGCCATTAAAAGGAATGAGGTGCTGATACATGCTACAATGTTGATCAACCTTAAAAACCTACTGAGTGAAAGAAGGCAAATATGAAAGGCCACATATGATTCCATTTATATGAAATATATATTAGAGGCAAATCCATTGAGACGGATATTAGATAATTGGTTGCCTAGGGCTGGAAGGAGGGGAGAATGGGGAGTGACTGCCTAATAGGTACAGGATTTCCTTCTGGGGTAATGAAAAATTCTGGAACCAGTGGTGTGATTACACAGTAGTGTGAATGTACTGAATGCCACTGAATTGTACACTCTAAAATGGGTACAATGGTACATTTTATGCTGTCTATATTTTAATCACACACACACATGTACACACAAACATGCATACATATACTCCTACTCAGAACCCTTAGAGTTAAAAAAACATAGATTTCCGCTTTAGAAAGGCCAACTGTGTGACCTCGAGCAAGCTACCCAGCTCTTTACTTCCTCATCTGTCAAATGGGGACAGTAACAGTTGCTGGGAGGACTGAATGAGACAATGTATACAAAAGGCTGAGCAGATTGTCTCAATAGATGTTCCTTTCTTATCAGCATTAGTCCTCAACTGGCCCTTTAAGTCTTGGTGTAAATTCCTTCCCGAGAGCAGTTTTCAATAAGACAAAGAGAGAAGCTTCTGGGGTTAGAGAAGACTGAATGATCGTGGGTAAACCTGGCCTTCTCTGAGGTTTTACCTCAGGCGGATGGGCATAAGTACTGTTCACTCCACAGAGAAACTGCCTGAACGCAACATGTTCATGGGGTGGGGATGAGGGGAGAAAGCTTGGTTTGGGTTTCAAAGGTTTGTTCAAAACCAATGGGGAGATATTAGAATAAAGATAGTCAGCATTTTAGCTTTTTGCAGAAAGTGAAAAATTCAAAACCTGTCCTGTGGCCAGAACAATTTAAAGCTCTTCACTCTGAAACAGGTGTCAGGCCAGATCTCAGGGAGGGGCGAGGGGACAGGATGAAGACAGGAGAGAGGAGGGAGGGTGGGTTTCTCATGCCTCATCAGTGGGCCATCACCACAGAGGCGGCCCATTGAAAAGACTGTCAAACTAGGTGCCTGATTCTGGCAGAGGTCCCGTCCAAGTTTATTTTCCTAGAGGCCCCCAAACTTCCCTCTCCGTCGAATGTAAAACAAGATGAACTAAATAACTTGATGGTAAAATGATATTCATCCTTTGTTTTTATTATTAAAGTATCAAAACATAAACTTGGCTACAGAAAACAAAACTATTTTCATGCATTTGTGTAAAGAACTTACAGTTCCATTAACCAAAAACAGTGCGTTTCTCACATCAATTTTTCTTGCCATAGCCACCAACCCCTTCCTTCCTCTCCAATCCACGGCTGTCCGTGGCAGCTTAGAAACTGTCTCGAGTTTCGTAACAGCTGATCAGTGGCACCTATACCCACAACCAGTGTGTAAAGGCAAGGAATTTTTTTCCCCTCCACCAGGATAAAGAAAAGATTATCTCCTAAAAGAAGGGGTGAATCGGTACTTCCACCAAATGGCTCTTTACAGATTAAGAACTACCCCTGATATGCAATTAGGACACCTGTGCCATAAATGATAGTTTAAAGGAACTATACCCAAGCTCAAAAGAGTAGGCACCATTCGCGTGTGTGAATTTCAATATTGAATGAAGCCAATATCTCTTTGAAGAGCAGCATTGGTAGCGGAGCAGTCAGTTTTTATTTCTAGCCTGCGAGTGTTACTTATATGCAGAGCAAAGAGCAAGGGATCCTAGTTCTGGAATCAAATTGGGTGGAATGCTTTTCTTTGAATCATGACACCAATCCCATCTAAAATTATTCTCTTTCTTCCTCTCCACCCTCCCCCGCCACTCTTTTATGATATCAGAAATACATATTTGCAACAATGAGACACACATTTGGACATTATAATAAATGTAATTCAAGAGTTCTGTGGCAGAATGTAAGGTGTCTGTCCATGGCTCAAGTTGAACAAGTGTAGGTTTTAGGCTTTTGTACATTCAGATAAATGGATAGTTGAGGTATTTAGCAATTCAGATTTTATAACAAAATTCTGTTTTAACCAAACAGTTGGCCTAAAGGATTTACTTGGTGCTGTGTTCCAAGGATTTTTGATGAGAAATTGAATCTCAGATGCCACAGACTAAAGAACAGGATTGAAAGTCAATTGTCTCAGCTAGTGGCACCCCAAAGAACAAAGGAGAGCACTTGGAGAATCTTTAAAGCTAAATAACCTTCTCTCCAACCCAAGGAGAGGAAAGGGGTGGGAAGTGACTAGATCTCAACAACCAACTGATTAAAAAGAACAGAGACCAGCACAACACTTAAGTTTACCATATCTTGGTTCCAATATTTATTATATTGACAGGTTAGCAATACTGGGATAAATAAGTCATATTTTCTCTTACAGAAAATTGTAATGATACTATTGCGTAAGATTAAACACTCTGAGGATTTCACAGAAATGTCAGAATTTAAACAGACAGTAACCAGAGTCCTTGTGGCCAGTGTGAATGACCTCTCACATCTGTCAATGCTCTGGGCCAGATTTCTACAAACATCTGCATGACAAAAACAATGCCATTAACATCCAATAATGCGAAAGCCTAGGCATCACCTAGCTTCAAACAAGTCTCCACTGAATGTGGTTTTAAACTGCAAGAAAAGGAAAATGGAATATTCTTTGGCTCTTCCCGCCTAGAAATAACTCCTGACCTGTCACTGAGCAAGAGTCCTAACTCTGTGGACGGTGGACTAACTGCTTTCCTCCTGCGACATTGTAACTGAGTTTGCAACAGAGGACCTGCAGCCGTGCACATGAATTTTACGTTCGTGCCTGGGTGCCAAGGAAAGGAGGGCTTTTCCGTTGGCACAAAACTGTACCGCCGGCCAGCCGAATTCTGCTCTCCTGGAGCTGACATGCTCTTCTGGACACCTGAACATTTTGTAAGACACTACGCCTGGTGATATCCCCCCCAAACTCTCAGAAATTAGATCTGAGGGAAAAAGTCACACCAGTGTTGTAGGAACAAACATCGGGAGAGCACAACGCCTAGTTATGAAACAAACACCTTGCACACAGTAATTCCTGTAAATAACAGCGTATTTGCTAGAAGCACAACCGTGGCCATTGCACAACTTTGCTAAAAGCCATTCTCACTCCACTTCCCTTAAAGTGACCATGACAGTGGCAGCGGAGGAGGTGGCCCTACCCCACCCACCCAAGGAACAGATACTTGTTCTGCATGAATCTTAATGGTGGGCGTCCTGGTTTTTGTAGAATCCATACAAAAGGCAGGCAGGACCCTAACGTGGGGCCATCTGGAGAATCCAAGAATGGCTGGTATGTCAAGGCCTAGATCCTGGAGTTGAGGCAAAAAATGCCCTTGCTCTGGTCCGAAGTCCACTCAGGGCAGAATGGAGAGGCCCAGCTCAGCCGCTGAGCCCTCCCGCTTCCAGGGGTCTTTGCTGCTGGGATTTGAGAGGTGCACAGGAAGTCAGATCTCCAATGGCTGCAGGGTTTTGGATGTAGAAGGAGGATTGGATGAGGACTCCCCAGTTGTCCCCATAACCACGGCTGCTTAGCTCTGCAATGTTCCTTCTTTTATCTGTTGGATAAAAAGATTTCTTTCATCTTCTGGAGTCCGCCCGTTCTGAGCCCGGACAATACACGTGGGCCGATGAAGGTTGAGCATGTATATCAAATGCTGCTTCTCATTCTTGAGTTCCTCAATTTGGGCCTTCAGTTCTGCATTCACACTCTCCAGCTTCTCTGACTCCTGGGGGACAAGCGACAGAGTTATTAGGAATAGAACCAACATCCAGCAAGGGGGGAGGGGGTGGCCAGGAGGTGGGGCAGCACCTGGGACATGTCGGGGCTCATCAAGCTGGGAATGGCCTGCAGAGGAAAGCCATTGGGCTCCTGCTACAGTGCCCCACAAAGCAGGGACAGCAGCATTAGGTTTGGGAGAATCCAGACCCTGGAGAAGCCTTTAAACTTAGAGGCTTCTTCAGAGATGCCTTCGAGTTTACACTCAAGACTAAGTCAGGTTGTGACTCTGATAGTAATGAAGCTGCAACAGAACCAAGTGCTCAGAGATCTCCTCTGCATGAGTCCAACAGCCCACATGCGGGTCATCTGGACTCGCAAGGGCCTTCTGGGCTGGGGAGAAATTCAGACTCATGGTGCTTAGTCTTTTGTGAGTCACTAATTTCATTGAGATGCCCGTCTCCCCAGAAAGAATACATATGGCAACACACAAAATGTCTTAATTTTCACTGACTCCCTACAGCAATCAACAGAACGCCTAGGGGACCTGTGGAACCGGCGTGAAGACTCTGCGCTGGCCTGTCCACACTTAGGGGAAGGGACATGATCACTGGAAAGACTGCACCGTGGGCCACCTCACCCACCACAGATTCAGTTCCCTTCAGGACGGGATGCTGCCTGAATGCAGCCAGGAGCTCACACTATTGGATGAGCCAAGAAGAAGGGCTGCAGAGTTAAGAACTACACAGGAACACCAAAAAAAGTGTAACCACTGCTTGTGGATTAAGGAAATAACTTGTTTGAAGCGATTAATTAAAGGCTTTTCATAGTGAGCCAAATGAGAGCTGGCAGCTTCGTCCGTCTCTCAGAAAACGAGCAAACCTCTTTAACTGCGCTGACATATCCTGCAGCCTGGAAGCTGCTGGACTTGTACAGACTGGCCGAGACTGCTGTGATTTTTAATTCACACACCTGCTTTTTACACATCCAGAGCCACATTCATTGTGCTAACAGCTTTGTTACCTCTTCATTTAGCCACTGGCATTTCTGCTACCCAGCTACAACACCCTTCTCGGGGAAAACACTTCTGGGTAGGGGGCTTTTTAACTCCCCTTCCGACAGTGACATGAGGTTGGTGGGGGACGGGCGTGAGCAAGAGGAAGGGGCGAGGCGAGAAGGCGCTCACTTTCTGCAGGCACTCTGTCTTCTCTTTCTTCTTGTTTCGGCACTTGGCAGCTGCAATCTTATTTCTTTCTCGTCGCCTCTTTTTCCTTTCATCTTCTTCAGGGGCTACCTGTCCAATTCAAAAGGCACGTGCTTAATGGGAGGCAAGAAATGCAGCCCACCTCAAATACACTGCCCTTTATTGCCAGCAAAAACTGGCAAACCAGGGGGGTCCTGATGCTAGAGGACCCGGAAGGAGTAAAGCCCCAGCCTTTTGCATGAAACCTCTCCCACACATGTGATCTTAAGAACGAATGATGAAAAGCAAAACCTGTTAGTTTAAATTATATTGGCAATATTGGTAAATTAAAATTTAGCTTATTTTAAAAATGCATTTTGAAATAAGAGTTTGATATTCAAATTGATAATCACAGCGGTCATTTAGATCAGGAAACAGATTCTGCGTGGTAAATACGTTCTTTCCCCTAGAACCAGGAATGGGCTCAAGAACATCACTGCGCCACCCTCTTCCTCTGCCTCTTTCATTCAAGACCCAAGGGCAGCCCCATTCGTCTCCATCTTCCTTCGGAGCATCAGAGCACCTCCTTCCTGAATTCAGGAGAAGCCTGTGGTACTCCTAGAGAAGAGGAACTCAAGCCTGTTCCCAAACAAAGTGGCATTACAGCCCACGGCTTGGTGCCAACGGTGGATGGTGAACTAGAACCATCCACTGATTCATCCTCCAATTAAATACTGATCTCTTCCTCTCTGCCCACTCCAAGCCAGCCCCAGGGCTCCACAGAGAACAAAACCCTGTCCTGTTTTAGGATCTGGTCCTATCGGATCTGACTTGATCGGCGAAGTTCGGCTGCTGGACCTGGCTTAGAGGCCAGAGTCCAGCTGGGGTGAAGCACTCGTGGTGGGCTGTGTGGGTGACAGTTAGGCTGCTCATATCAGGACTTGTCGTGTCACTTGTCACTGCTCTAGACTTCAGACTTCAAACCAAAGAGACCCTGGCATGCCATAATCAACACACATCTGACTTAATACTCATCCTTTTGGATTAGATGACACTGACTTTGCTTGGACTGAGATGGAAGGCCTTGCAATTTAGAAAAACAAAGCCCAAGAGGGAAATAAGGTGAGAGAAATTCCATCTTTTACATCCTGGATCGGAGAACCACACAGGCAGAAATTTGGGTGTAGACTAAACTGTCTTTAATCCTAGCTTCACCACCTGTGAGACCCTGAATAAGCTACCATGCTCTTCTGAGCCTCAGTTTCCTCATTTGTAAAATGAGATCTATAATCTTACCTACCTAATAGGATTGCGATGAGAGTCAAATTAGTGAACATATGTAAAGTGTTTTGTACAGTGTTTAGCTTATAGTCAGCACTATGTATTATTCTTATTCTTATTCTTATTATTATTAACCTCACCATTGGTGTCTTCATCAAGAACTCAGCAACTCTAGTATTTCCTTTACAACCCTACAGATATGTTTTGGATAGGTGGGGGGAGAATTTGGGGTTTTCTCATATGACGAAGTACTAGAAAGTAGAGCAAAACTCAGAGTCACACACTCAGATGTGGAAAAGCCTTTGTAAAGGCCATTTAATTCAGTCTCCTCAGTTTATTAATGTAGAAATGAGGAATTCAACCAACAAATAATAGTAATAGTGGCCAGTACTAATGTGCCCAGGAATCACCAGCTCCTGGTCAGTAGACCAGCAGGCTACAAAATCCAGATGTAAACCCAGGCCTTCGGCTCATCCTGTGTCCTCTCCGTGCTAAAGTGACCCGAACGCCCAGGGTGCCTATGGGTTTCACAGGCTCAGTGTCTCATTTTAAGTTGAGAATTACAGCAACCAAGGGGACCAGAACATTCAAGTAGGTCAGTTGGTGCATACTCTCTCCAGGAGGAAAATCTACTTGTTAAACTGACCTATCTAACATCAGAAGGTCATTTGATGAACACAGGATTACAGATGGGTTGGGTAGCTTTAAGAAGTGTTTCCACAAAGAAGGTTGCCTGCTTCTTCCTTTGGAGAACCCTCCAACTATCCTTCCAAAATGTTCTCCTCCCTTCTACGGGGATCCTACTACTTCCATTGCATCCTATTATCTCAGGATATTTAATTAGAAAATTAAAAATTCCCTTGAGTGTCCCATGATCCACCCTGCACTGTCCAGTATTGCACTGGGTACCTATGACCTCCCCTCAGGTTGGTTAGGGCCCAGCCAATGCCCCTCCAATGCCCCTAATGATGCCTTATGGATAGAGCATCACACGATAGTCCCAACTATCAGTCACTGAGCTATCACTCAGGTCCTCTGCTGGACCCTTAACGAATGTAATCTCATGAACCCTTAGATCAGTCCTATGGTGAAGTTATTATTATCCCCACCCCCTTCTATAGCATCATATTCTTAACAAACTTCCTTTAAAACCCAGTTCCTTTTTGGCCAGTTCCACTATTCCTTGCCCAAAGGCAATGTTCATGCCAGTTAAGTAAGCCTGAAACACCCCCATCTTGTACCCATGTGGCTTCCCATCTCACTCTGAGTAAAGCCATATCTATATAACAGTCCATAAGACCCAGCATGATCTGCCTCCCACCCATTACCTCAGCTCCTCCCTTGTTCTCCACCCACATGGACCACCGCCACTCCGCCACTCCTCGTGTGCACCAAGCACACTCCCCACTCAGTGTCCTTGTTCTGGCTCTTTTGTCAGATACTCAGGCCCCTCCTTCTCCTCCTTCGAATCCCTTCTCAAAGGCCATTCTATCGGTGAAAGCTTTCCTGACCTCCTGATTTAAAACAGCACCCCCACCTCTACTCCGCTCTCAGTTCCCTTTTGTTGCTTTATTTTTCTCTTTTGCCTGTTGCTCATATTGCGGATTCACTTCTTTTGTGTATTATCTGTCTCCTCCCAGTAGAAAGTAAGCTGCCTGAGGGCAGTGATTTTGTTTTATTCATGCTGCAGCCCCCTTCCTAGAGCGCACCTGGCATGCGGTAGGTGTGCAGGTGTGCGACAAGCGCCAAAGGAACGGACACTTGTGATAGAACCTACCTGGGCTTTCGTGACTGACATCTCGAGAGGTCTGCTGCTGACAGTGACTGACTCCAGGGCCGAGGACATCCGGTGGCAGAGGTGCTTGTTCTGGATGGCAAACCTCAGCTCTTCCTTGACAAAGGGTGTCAGGTTAGCAAAATCCTCAAACACCAGTGACCCAGGAGGGGACAGGCAGGGGACGATGGCAGAGGCACTGACTTCCGAGGCAGAGACCTGGCCTGGGTGTTGAAGCATCATTTTGCTGAAAGACACATCGAAACCCAAACTACTTCAGGGATTTGGGAGCAATGGGACCAAGTTCTCCCACACTTACGACCTCCAACCCAAGCCCCAACCCAGGCGGAAGTCCCGTAAGCCCTCAGCTTCTTCCCTCTTTCTTTTTTTTCCATTTCATGCCACCCTCAGCTTGAGTAAAACAGGTTCTTAAAATATACAGCTCAGTGATATGGATAAAATGCCTAATTGAAGTTTATCAAGGGTGGCATTTCAGGCTATTTTGAATTCACAAAAGCATTAGTTTTGGCTGGTGTGCATATATGCAAACGTAGCCTCAAACAGTAATGAAAGAGGAAGGACATTAAGATAAAAAAAAAATTAAAAAAATAAAAAACCACAGCGAAACTATTATGTAACTCCATTTCCAGTCTCTTTTTCGAAAAGGAACTTGGTATCTGAAATCAAGTTAGATCTGTCAATCAGTGGAAGTTTATAAAGCAAAGAGTGGGGGACTCCTGAATTTAGCAAATATATCTTAACTTCTCCCTTAGGAAGTCGGATCCAAGTAAATGAGAGTGAGGATGGTGACTGTGGTAGGTTTGTTTCTTTGAGCCAGCAGGGGATGGGAGATGGGGATACAGGTGACAAGGGACTAGTAGCCCCTTCGTAAAGTTGAGGTTAGTGAAGCAAAGACCTCAGAGTAAAGAAAAGTGAGGTGCTAAGAACTTGGACCTCGTCTGGAGGACTTGTTCAGCCCTGTGGTGTCTGGAGAGACTTGGTCTGGCGGCCAAAGGGGAGCAGGACTGGTTCTGGCACTAAGGAGCAGTGCGACCTGAGCTCTCTCAGTCTCAGTCTTCATCTGGCAAATAGCTGAGAGCTTGTGCAGCACAGGGACTGAGTCTCCTGTCGCTCTGTCCCAGAGCCTGGCCCAGCGCCTGGCACCAGCTGCTCCCAATTCCTGCTGAACGCTGGAGACTGCTTGACTAAATATATGAAATGGGGGAGCAGCAGTCAAATCAAATGGCCTCTGGGGTCCCATCTCCCTCTATCATTCTACAGCCTAGAGAATCCAAAGCTGCAATAGGAAAATAAAAGGTAGAAACAGTAATAGTTTCATAGTCTCAATTTGGAACAGCCCCCCATCGATCTTTCCCTGCCATGTATTTCCTCCAGCAGTGGCTGTAGTCATTTCTCCAGGGGCAGTGACTGTGGAGATTATCTAGGCAGGGGGGTCCCCTAGAGCGTCCCTTTCAATCTGGGGACCTTTGCCAAATCCAGGCAGACAGGAAGCCCTTTGGCAAATCTCTAATGAGTGCCTTCTTCATTTAACGAGTGCTTTCTTCATACCAGAAACCTTATGTAAATGATCTCATTTAATCCTCATGAGAATTCAGTGAGTTAAGTCCTAGCCCCATTTTACAGGTGGGGCAACTGAGGTTTACACCAGCTAAATAATTTGCTTGAAGTCATAGTGTGAGACAACATCACAATTTGGAATTAGGTTTGACTCCAGAACTCATGCCCTTAATTTATAGAATATTATTTCACATCACAAAAACAAAGCAAAAAAACAGGGCAAATTTTTCTTGGGGAGTGGAGGCTGGCATGGGGATGGGTGGGAGTCCTGGAAGTGAATCGATGGAGGGAAGACTAAGCACAGAGCCACAGGGAAAACTTGAACTCTAGGTAATGAATTGTTGAACTTTCTATGTTAGGGTGTACACTCAGGCTGCTGCCTGCATTCTGGAGTATGTATAAATGGGTCTTTATGTATAAAATTCTCAGACTGGGGTCAGAAGATTAAGATTTGAAGCCTACTTACTTATGTGTCATCGTTATACCTCCCAGTGCCTTCTTTCTCCTCTGTAAAAGAAAACTAGTAACAATTGCTCTATTTTCTCATAGGGTTGTACGAGGAGTTGAGAAAATAATACATGAATATGCCCTGGAAAACATAATGGGTCTGGGAGGTGTGTTCTTACTGGGCCTCCCCGGGATCTCTCCAGCACGGGTTTGGCTCTCTGACAGACTCTCTGTGAGGTCCAGGTGGGAGGGTGGCTGGTCACTGGCTTTGATCTCAAACACTTCTGAATAGAACACCCTGACCTCTAACTCCCCCTTAAGATTGGAGAGACACTGTTGGAGGCAAGAATGCCAGGTCAAATAATGCCACCATTGATTATTCAAAGAAACCCAGGAAATGTGTGTAACTCTCTTCTAAAGACCTGTGTCATGAGTCAGATCTGAGGATCTTCTATCAGTTTAATCCCATAATCTTAGGATACTTGGAGGGGACTTCTCTTTGGCAGCTGATAAACTCTGAGACACCAGCCTTCTACAGCCAGAGGCTTAAGAGTCTCCCGTGCATTTATGTTTTCCTTCCCTTCCCAACTTTATTAACAATCTAGTAGCTCAGGGATGGAATTCAGAGCCACCTCTGGGCTGGCCTCTGGAGAACTGGATGGCTCCCTTCTACGTGGGTAGTTTGAATTCCGTGGCAGTTGAGTGTAGTTCGTTTCACCACCCAACTAACTTTATAAATGAGCTCTCAAGGCTTGGGGTCTAGTGTTTGGACATTTTTTCCCCTTCTCAGTGTAAAGTCAGCAGTCCTGATGAAAGAAACTGAAGAATGTCAGTGGTGTGGAATGTTTGTATGAGAAGCACTGGGTGGGCTTACTAGGGGACGGAAATGGGCTGTAAAAATGTTAAAAGCCTCAGTAAAGTAGTTGTATCTGTAGAGATTTGGGCTTTCTCTGCACTTAGCTAAAGCTTAGTTTCTTGAGATACTTTCTAGTTATTTCTTTACTTAACTCTCTTAAGGTATGATCCAGCCAAGAGTCAGGCTGTGTTCCTACAAGGAAAATGAAGTTAAATTTTCAGACAATTTTTTCCAAAAGTTGAGACCCTTTAACATCCCTCTCATTTAAATATATATATATATATGTTTGTGATTTTCTGAGTTGACTTTCTACACTGACCTTAAAATTGCCCAGACTTGCTGTAAAGAACCTGCATTTTGCTTCTGTCTCATTATCTCTAATCATATCGTTGGAAATTTCATCATTTTCGAGAAAGTGAAACTTTACTCGCTTATTTCTTTAACTGGAAATTCAACTCCTAGATTTTCTTTCCTTGTAGCTGTGAACAACTGCGTTGAATTTTCACTTTTAATTTTCATCTCTTTCCACTAAGGGCTGATCATAAAACATCTTACCGTTGGAAGCCAACATTAGTTTCTGGCTAATTTCATATCTTGGTCTTTCTCCCAGCCCACTGGAAGGTTGGAGGTGTAAGACTGGGCTTCAGGACCAAAGTCGATGCTTCTAGGCCTATCACTACCCCTCACAAGCTGAGCACGCACTGACAAGCCACTTGTGGTTCCAGGGCCTCAGTCTTCTCGTCTGTGAAATGAGACGGAAACTGCCCGCCCCAGTTCCATCCCATGGCTAGCTATCAGGAAGATCATATGAAATTCGTGAAGGTGGGTTTACACACGTCATTACTACTGTGATTCCACTTTCCCCATTTCAGGGGGGAACTCATAACGTCGTCAATGCAGTTTAGCCCCATTGATCAGAAATTAACTGGAACTCTCAAGAAATTCAAGTCAGTCACAGCTTCTTTGGCACTTTGATTGACCCCCAGGCTCTGAACACATCAGGTCATTTCCACCCCACTATTTGCTAGTACCAGCTTGTCTCTACTGGTGTTATATACTTAAGAAATAACTAGTTCTCACTCATGAAACCATTTCTGGTTTCTGTGGTATCCTGGCTATGTATTTCCTCCTCCCAAGGACAGTTAACACTCGGAGCCACTGACCCTGCTCTATGCCCAGCCAATCTGAAAAAGGCAGAAATCATGGGCTTTATCTAATAGGATAGAGCACCCAATATTAAAGGTCAGGTCTTCATTTGTAATTTGAGTATAATGAGATCCAGGACGGTAAAGTGACTTGCCCAAGGGCATAAAGCTGGTGAGTGGTCCTGCCCAGGCCAAGCTGTTGACCAGCCATCCACTGCTCATTTTGCTCCATCACTAATAGAGATCCAACCGAAAAGGCAACTGGAAAACAGAGCCACTGGCCAGGTAGATGAGGGGTCAATAGTCAAGTAACCTGGTACCCACCACAGAGGAGGCTTTGACAGGACTAGACAAAGAGGGAACATAGAAGAAAGAGAATGAGGGAGAGAAAGGGCCAAGAGGGAGAGAGAGAGGGAGCGCGAAACGTAGGATTAAGACAGGAAGGGTCCAAAGGCTCGGACAGCCGCCACAGGTGCTGGGAGCTGTATCTTATCCACACTGTGGGCCTGGTGCTACCTGCCACTTGGCTCTGAAACCAGACAGACAATAACAACTGCAAAACCCACCCCCACCCCAGGCTTTGTCTGGAATATCCTCAAAGCAAGAATCTATATGTTGTAGTATTATTCTACAACAAATGCTAAATGCAAAACAAGGGGCCAGTAATATCAATTTCTCCATTTAAAGTTGGGGAGACGGAGGCCCCAAACAGATGTGACTGTCACCAAAACTGAAATAGGTATACGGGAAGACAAGGTGACAGGCAGCACTCCAGGACCACAGTGTGGATAAGACAGCACCTGTGGCATCACTTCTCTGCCCACCGCCCCCCCAACTAAAACACTTTTTTTTTTTTTTTTGGCTCCATCCAAAGGATTTAGCAACTCCTTTATTCGTAAGGAAGCATATGTGACTAGGAAATGAAATTACAGAATAGAAAGTAGTTAGGAGGAAAGGAAGCAAGTAGATGAGATGAAAATGAGGTGTCAGGGAGCAGAGAAGGAGAACCAATCCAATGGGGGAAAAAGTTGGGAAGAGAAGAGATGCCCCGTAGAGAAGCCCCCTTCCCCCCATTGCCTCAGAGGCTGGTCAGTGACATTAGATAGAAACCCCTCTCATTCAAGTCCCCTCACTGGCCCCTTTGTTTTCAATTCCACCACTCCAGAATCTCAAAATCTTCCGGCCAGTAAGAACCTTAATGGTTATCTGGTCCACCCACCACCTTATGCAAGCAAACAGGCAGGGGGGCCAGTAGTGTCTTTGTGCCCACGACTCCCAGCTGAGGATACTGAGGCTCAAGGACATCAATGCAGTATAAGGTCTCAGGGTCCTGGCCACTAAACCATAATGCCATTCTGTCCATTGCCTCAACAACTGGCTTCGCACCCTCACTTCCCAGCGGGTCACCATGGACGAAAGCAGAGAAGTCCGCGAACCCGCGAGAGGAGGAGCCAGAGTCACAGGTCCGAGAGAAAAGCGTGAGAGCCTTGGGACAGGAAGTCTCAGGACCAGGAGTGCGCCCCCAGCCTGTGCGGGAACCCTCTCCGTCTTCCACCGCAGGACCGCGACACGAGCCCTCGCCACCTCTGAACTTATCCCAACCAACTTTCGCTCCCGGCTCCCTGCGATCTCGGGTGCGCAGAGCGACTCCCAGCGGCCGTGTCCGCGCCCCTGGTCCGCCTGTCCAGTCTCCATTCATTCCATTCGGCGCCTGGGGCAGCCCTTCGGCGAGCCCCGGCCTCAGCGCCCCTCTGCAGACCTCGGGGAGGCTGGGCTCGGGAGTGGCAGAGCCGGGACACCAAGCAAGGGATGGACAGGACAGCGAGCGTGAGCGCCTCGGAAACCCCCGCGCACCCGTCTCCGCAAGGCGGGTAAGAAAGCGCTCAGCGCGGAGACGACGAGCAGTGTTCCCAGGCGGGTAGAGAAGCGGGAGCCCCACCTCTCTGTCACCAGGAACCTTTCGTGCCCCAAGTCAAAAGAGAAAGTGAGTTATTGGCGAGAAACTTTCTGAAGCGCCGAGGAGCAGCGGTGGCTGGGAAAAGTTCAGCCCGAATTCTTTGGAAGCCGAAGGCTAGCGGCGCGGGTCGGGGGTGGGCGCAGGGCTGGTTACCAGAGGGGCTAAAGGGAATGAAAGCGAGCCACCCTCGCCACGCTCACTCACTCGGCTTCCAGCGCTCGCCTCCGGTCTCCACTCGGGGCGGCCAGGGTCCGGAGGGCTGGCAGGGTCGGGGCGGGTTCGGGCTGCGTGTCGGTTGGGTCGGTGGACGAGCACCGGGGACGCACCGCCGGGACGCGGGCTGGCGGGTCCGCTGGGGCGGCGGCGCCGGGAGAGCCCAGTGCAGTGCGCGCCTCGCTGCGTGCGACTGTGGCTGGGTGAGCGTTGCATCACCCCTTTTATAGCTGTAGGGCTGGCGGGATTACTCTGGTCCCAGGCTGACGTAATGCTATTAATAGCTTCCCCCGAGAACTAGCGGGGCAAAGGGAGGAGAGATGGAGGAGGGGCCAAAGGGGAGGAGGGGAGAGGTGGGGCTGGTGATGCAAGCCGCGGGAGGAGCCGGCTGGGGCGCGTTCGCCGGCCTCGCGCGCTAGTACACACACCCGCCCGCCCGCCCTCTCCATATCAGGACCGGAGCTGCCCAGGCTGGCCGCCAGATGTGCGTACTCGCCGCTGCGTGTTCTAGGCATGAGCCAATGGCGCCCAAGCCAGCGGCATGACTCCACTGCGCTGGCATCTCTCCCTCCGATGGGGGGCGGGGGGGCGGTTATTACAGGGGGAGATGGAAAGGGGGATCCCGGCCCCAGCCTAGAGTAGGCGACGCTGGGAAGCGGGCATGTCCTTTCTCTAAAATGCGTAATCATTTTCTGGAGCTTCAGGAAAATACTGCCTCCGCAGCCAAACGCCTCCTTCTCAAGTAGGGGGTGGGATAGGAACAGGAGCGTTAGCCTTTAGTAGGGGAGCGGTACCCAAAGACACCCTCCAGTGAACCTGCGCCGTTACCCGCCGGGGGTGACCTCCGAGGCAGGACAGCGAGAAGTCTGTCCGTTAACCGCGGCGCGCAGTCTCGGCGCACCGCACACGAGCGCACGAGCGGCACTGCGCCCGGGACGGGTTGAGAACCCGATCCCCAGGCGAGGGCGAATGGTAGGACCCCATGGGCTGAGATGTTTCAACAACCGCAAAGCGTTTGAAATTAACGTTGAACAAGACTGGAAAGACTAGAGACCAGGAAAAATCAGATGAAACTCAGAAAAGGACTAAGAGCGGGGCCGAAGCTTAGAGGTCAGGGACGGGAAAGAGAAGGTGCTCGGGTCTCCGCGGGCCTGGCGGGGCGGGGGGCGCCTCGCTCTGCGTCGCTGTTCAGAGGAAAGACGTCTTCGGCTTTCCCGTATTTTTCTGCGCGCAGAGTGCGCTAGGCTGGGACGGGACCGCGGCTACTGGGTAGCACTGACCGCCGCCGAAGTGAGGCCGCGTAGCGGAAATCCCTTCCCCAAGGCGGGGTGGAAAAAAAGGAGGGATCCCGTGACCCCAGATTCGAGCCGAGGATTTAGCAGAACTTTAAAAATGACTTCTTAGTCTGTTTTCCCCGACCTTCCTTGACTGTCTCGGCTTCCAGAGCTGCAGAACTCAGGACCTCAACGGCCCATGGACGAATATATGTGGACGAGAGTGTGGCTCTCGATGTTTTTTAACCTGTCGAGGAGGGAGACCCGTGTGCGCCCGTGGGGAGTGGGGGTACGGCTGGGGGGCACAGACACCTGCTTCCACCTGCCTCTTGGGAGAGAGAGGTGATCGAAGGTCATAGTCTGGTAATTTGGGGTAAAAGCTAGAAGGGTCTTGGAGACCCTGTCTGTCTCGTGGGTAGCCTCACGCCCCGGCACCTGCAGCCTTCGGCTGTTAAGGTTGTGATGGAGGATCCAGTCTGTCTGTCGCTCTCTCCCTTACACACACACACACACACACACAAAGTCCCCGTACCCCCAAAGAATCCGTGTCCTTCTCCCCACCTTCTCTGATTGCCCAGCAGCCTGGGGCAGTGACCCTCAGAGCTGCAGGTAAAATGAGCGTACTTCGCCCGGGCTTCTTTCCCCTCCACCCACCCAGAACATCCCTCGCCTCCCAGTCCCAAGCTTCGCACTCAGGATAACGTAGAAGGCGGCCTCGGAAAGTCCCCTCGGTCCCGGGCGGGTCAGGGAGCCCCGGGGTTCCACGGAGGGTCCGCGGAGCCGTTATTCCGAACCTGACCGGGTCTCCAGCAGCGTCGTGCGGGAAGCACGGGGCTGTTGTTTTGCTTTACTTTTCGCCATGGCAACAGATCTCCCGGCCCCAACCTCCACCCCTCACGCCCACGCCCTCGCACCCCACGCCCACACCCCCACACCCGCCCTCCTCCCGACGCGTCTGCTAGTAAACCCCCGGGCGGGCGGGCAGGTAAATCCTGGGCATGTCGGGACAACCCTAAACCAGAAGGAAGGGCATTTGTCAATTTAAATGAAAGTTATTTGGGATTCTCAGCTTATCTATTGTATCTATCTATTTACTGCCTGGAACGAATTGCACCATCATAAAGTGAAACAAGGAGATGGGGAGGACACGTGAAAACTTCTCTCTTCTTTTCCTCTGTGAAATGCCTACAGAAAACTTTAACCAGTTTACACTATGAACTATGAGCCATTCTTACACGCAAGCCAGATTTGTGGAAGTTGAGTCCTGTCCTTAAGGGGAAATTCAACTTCAGGCGCAGGGTAAACAGCTAGACTAGCCTACACGCGACCGGTGCAAGAGAAGGGTCATTAAGCGAGAGGTCCACACCCCCGTCGGTTTATTTTTGTTACCACCTTGCCTCCCATTCCTCTTAGTCGTCTCGTTTCATTCTAATAATTCTTGGTTTTGAATCTCCAAGTCACACCTCAGTAGAAGTGCTGTCATCTGATTACAGAAGTCGGAGCATCCTCTGCTTCGCTCTCCTACTGAAACTCTAAAAGCGATAAGAATCTTGACACACAACTAAGTCCACCCCTTTGTGAATGAAACTCTTATCTAAGGAAAACAAAAAGGACTCCCGCCTGCCTCCCTGTCCCCAGCCCCCAGGAGAACTGTGAAATGCCTGGCTAATCGCAAAGACCGGGAAAACGGAAGGGAAGAGCCCTGGGGTCTGTGTCACTGGAGGGGTCATCGGTATGAGTCCTGGCTTTAGTTAATGCCACCCAGGGACCAGTGAGCACACTCTGTACCATCTAGAGAAGGAGCAAGAACATCTCCCCAGAACGACACGCTTCTCTACACAAAGGCAAGGAATGCCTCTGCCTCCTGAGAAGGAAGCCCTGGCTCAGGTTATTTCAGGGGTTAATCTTCAATGAATAGGAGTTCGGCAGAGACTTGAATGCTGTTGAGGTTTCACGCTGGAGAACCACCTGGGGAATCCACATTCAGATCGGCTTTGGTATGTTTTGCTGAGTGAGATAAGAACTGGAAACTTCGTGCTGGGGCATGTGCACAAGGAAGGGAAAAAAAGTTAAAAAGGGGAGGAGATGGAACTGAGCAGCTAAAAACAGCCCACTCGTGGCAACCAAATCTAAACACCAAAACATTGCCCGAGCCAAAAAAAAAAAAAAAAAAAAGTTCAGAGATATTTAAGGGTTTTAGCAGTTTCTTAGTCCAGAGAACAGTGCCTCCCTCCTCCACCCCGTGACTCTTCTTCAAACTTCAGGATCGTATTTGCTCACAGAGCTCTACAGAGGTAGATAACACACAAGTTAAAGTCGGTTATGTACTTGAAGCCCTGTCCTCCTGGCTCAACTCATCTCATCTCAGAGAGTGTGGGGTGGGTGGATTTTTCTTCTCTATTCTGCTTTCCAAAACCCACACTATCAAAAAGTCAGTTGGAATGTGGAGAATACTAATTTCAGCACCTCCTCAGGAAACAGGGGAGAAGCATCGCTGAGTGGGCTCCCAAGTGTGGGAAATAGAATTTTGGTTCTGGATTCAGCACTTAGCTGTATCACCTTGGATAAGTCACTTCACTCTCTGGGCTTAAGTTTCCTCCACTGAAATGTGACACTGAAAATAGTACCTAACACATAAGTTTGTTGGGAGGATTCACTGAGAATGGGGCACACAGCCGGTCCTCAGTAGTGGTGTCATGAATGATGAATCAAGGAGGGCTTTCTGGAGACACCCCCCAAATCTCTCCCAGAGACCATTCTGTCCCCTAGCCTGTGACAAACAATCGTGGATGAAGTCGAGCTCTATCCAGGAATTACCATCTCCTGGGGAGCTGGTATAAGATTCCACACAGAAAACAATGAGAACAGTCCCTGACCTCCACCCTCAGCAACTTGGGGACACACCGGGGCTCTCCTCAGTGCAGGGTGGAGGGATGGTCCAGTGAAAGTACCTTGGGTTGGGAGCAGGAAATTCTGGTCTGTTTCTGCCTGTGATATTCTTGAGCAAAAGAACTCCCCACTCTGAAGTGAGGGGCCCTGGGCTGAGCTCTGACGGTCTTGAATGGAGAGCTTCTGCCAGAGCCATCCTGCAAGTCTCTGGCAACCTCTCCTAAGAGAGTTGGAGAGAGAGAAAGTGTGAGTGGGGAGAGGCATTGAACAGCACAAGTACAGATCCATGTTCAGAATCTCTCTTCCCCTCCAAAAACTAGACTGGAGAAATGTTGTCCAACTTGACTCTCAAACACAGCCTGTGGTCCTGACAATATGCTTTCTCTTTCTCTCTCTCAATCTCTCTCTCTCTCTCTCTCTCTCTCAACATTTCCAGAAAATTTTGCCCATGGACTTGGTGGCTTACTAGAGAAGAGGATGTAAGAGCACCGCAGGCAGGGATTGCATCTTTGACAAACTTCTTGTATGTAATCCATCTTCAACAGCCATAGACATCCACCTTGGACCACAGCACCAAAGCCCAGATAGCAACTATTCCCATTTGAGAGTGGGGATCTTGGAGCCCCAGGCACCCAAGATGAAGTCTCAGCGGCCAGAATCTTAGGACTCGGTAGACCTGGGACCCACTGGAAGGTTTTCCTCCAGCCAACTGAATGGTTTACATGAATCATAAATACTTCATCTGTGTTCCAGTCTATAAAATAGAACTATTTAATATCGACTCCATCTAAAGTTGGGTAGTAAGAATCAATGAGATGACAGACATGAAAGTGATTTGAAATAATTGAAAGAATCATACTTTTAAAGATTCCTTTGGGGGAACATTTCTTAGTATAATTTTTTGTTGTTGTAGTTTGTTTGTTTGTTTTGCCATTATGAAAATTTGGGAAATGGGCAAGGGAAAAAAATGACCCATAATCTCAACATTATTAGTATTTTGGTGTGTGTCCCTCCAGTCTTTCTTTCATGCGTATGATTTTTAAAAACACAGTAGTGTCTTGAGATTGCGTGCAACTTTGAAATTTGCTCTTTTGCTTATCCTGAATTGTATGTGGTCTTTATTGCCATCATTCTTCTTCTCAAAAATATTTTATCATTTTATTGTGAAATGCAGCATACATACAGATGATTATAGAGAACATATATCCATTTTAATAATAAAACAGACATCACAAACCCACCACCCAAGTTCAGAAATAGACCACCTCCAGTACGAGAAGCCCCCAGGCAACCATTCCTGGTCGCATCTGCCTCTCTCCACCTCCCAGCGGTAACCACTATCCTGACTTTTGTACTGTGATTTTTAATGAACAGTGGAGGTGGTATAATTTGCTCATTGTTGCAAACATTTTGCTAAAGTGTTATATAAATTTAAATCTTTATTATGGAGGAGGGGGCATCAGATTTCATCATTGCCTAGGTTGCTTGAAAGGGGCTACAGAACAGGTCTTGATTTCTATGAGCGCTACACGGGACATGGTGGAAGGTGGGAGGACCCCGATGACTGTGACTACCTGTGCATTTTCCTTATTTTCTAACATCCAAACAAAAGTATCCTGCAGGCACTTTTCTCCACTGAGCATCACCTTTAATTATTCCCCTCTCTTTCCCATCCCCCCATCTTTCTTTTTGTCCATCTTCGAACAGAAAATCCAGTCTGTGGCGTGGGTGAGTGGCGTAGAGGCAGAAGGGCTGGGGCAATGCTTCCGCCTGTGCCTTCTGGGCAAAATACTCAGTGTGGCTCAGTAGTGTTTCAACTCTGAAATCTCCATGCCAACGCGGGGGCATGTGTAGCATGGTCGATACCAGGTAGGCAGCCACCGGACCAGGTTCTTGGAGTCTGGGGGTGCTAATTCTCCAAACTACAAGATGCCAGAGCCAAAAAGGCCCTGGAGGTTGCAGACTGCCATTAAACTGGGTGTGCGTATGCCCCTGGGTTACATCGATGTGCACCAGAGCCAGGAGGTAAACAGACATGCTTTAAATATGTTAAATTAAATATGGATATGTTGAATTAAATAAGTCACATGAGAATTTTTAAGGAAAGGGAAAAGATTCCAAATACATTTTGTGCTTGGACAAGCCACCAAAAGTTATACTCTGGGACCCTGGGGGGAATAATTCCCTCTCTTCTGCCTCTAAGTTTAAAACAAGATCAGCAAATGCCACTCCGTAGCTCTCATTGTGTCCAGACTGAGGGCTGAGCCCTTTACATATAGTTAATGCCTTTAATACTCATAACAATGCTATGAGAGAAGTACTGTGAGCATCTCCACTTTATAGATGAGAAAACCGAGGCACAGAGTGGGTAGAATTGCCAGAAGTTACATGCTAGCAAGCAGCAGAGTAGAAGTCAAACCCAGGCAGTCTGGGCCTCAAGTCTGGGTGCTCAACCACCACGCCTGCTGCCTCTCAGCAAGTGCTCCTAGAAAGACTTGAGAAGCTCAGACGTGGTTCAGTGTCCTCATCTGGGTGGGGAACCTGAGCTCAGAGAGGAAAGATGTCTCTCCATGGTCTCAGAAACATAAATTCTTACACTGAAAGGAACCTTAGCAGCCCGATTTCTGAGCCCGCATTTTGCCCTCTGCTCCAAGAGCTGCCTCTTTTGCTAAGATTGGGGCCAAGGTGAAGAACAGCCGATTGAAGAATAGCTGATTGAAAGAGCAACCAACAACTTTTCAGGGGCTAGTGTCTGGCCATACATAGCATCCCTGGAACCGAAAAGGTGGGTGGTGGAGGGGCAGAAAGAACCTGGACCTGCACTCAGATAGAACTGAATTCACTTCCCCACACTGCCATCTCCTACTTAGCTTTGGATGAGACCTGAAACCTTAGTTTCTTCTGTAATATGAGGATAATATCTGTCTTACGAGGTGACATCAGGGATTAAAGAACAATGCAGCCTCAAGGCTTTCACGTAGGAGGTAGTCAACAAAGGGTACTTTTTTCCTTCCTCTTGCATAACCCTTGAAGCTAACAAGTCACGAAGAAACTACATACACCAGAAATGTCTGGATCCAGTGGAGAACTCCCTCTCAGGCTGACTTACCGACTGATTTTAAAACAAATTGAAAGAAAAATCGATGGGAAGCTAGATCATATTCAGTAATTACTATTTACTGAGCACATATTATGTGCCAGGCACAATGGTAAGCACTTTAAAAGATGCCCAGTATCTTATTTCATCTTTATAATAACGCTGTAAGGGAGGCATTATTATTTCAGTTTTACAGATAAGGAAACTGAAGTTCAGAAAGGCTATGGAAATTACTCATAAGCTCTTGATTCAAACCCAGGTCTGACTTTAAAATTTTTATTAAGCTGTGCTGTCCTTCAAAGAGTAGAGAACTTGACATGTGCTTATTTTCCGTTAGCCTTGCCTCCCACCCCGTTTGAAAACAGGCACCCTGCTTTACCAAAGTCTTACTGAATGCATGGAACCTTCTAGAGTTGACCTTACCAGAAAATTCAAACTTCTGGAGTTTAGAAGATTCCCACTTAACAAATTCCAGATTCTTGCACTCTTTGGGATATTATCCTGTCTGCCAAATATGCAATTATTCCATAATTTGCTTTAACCACAAACATGAGTCCTGCTATTGACTGAGTACACTGAGCAGGGCTTTTTGGATTTTTATTTTGTTTCCCAAAATATGATGAACTGAAATCATCTGATGATGAGCCTGTACTTGAAACTGGAGTGGCCGAGGGTGGAATGAGTCACTGTGAGTTTATACCTATCAGTCAATTCTTCAAATTGTGTCCTTTTGCCAGATTCTGATCTCAGCAGCATGTTTAGCCATCTTGGGGGTTACAAGGGTGATGATATAAGAGCATTCTTTGCCCTTGAGGAGTTTGAAATCTTGTTTAGGTGGCAAATTAACGTGCATGAAACTGTATCCAGTACGGAGCAGATGTTCAATATAGATATATTTATTCAGAGACATTTAATGAGCACCACCTACTATGCGCTGGACACTGCGTCAGGAGCTGCAGATACGCAGTGATGCTTCCCTGCCCTGCGGGTGCTCACCGAGTAGACAGACTCTGACAACAGATAGTTACAGGCTGATGTAATTAGGGCTAAAGTGGGGCAGGAAGGCTCTGCCCAGGATGGCTGGCAAAGGCAGTTGGACAAAGTGACTTTTGAGTGGGATGTTGAAGGCTGAGCATTTTCTGGGCAGGAGAGGAGAGAAGGCATTCCAGGCATAGAGAGAGGCGTATGCAGAGGCTATGAGTGCCCGGAAGACGGGGGCTCTGCCCTGTTCATCTCTATGCTTATTCCCAGCTCCTTACACTGTTCCAGGCACATGCTAGGCCCACAGTAAATGTGCGTGCAGTGAGTAAAATATAGAGTTGTGAAAAGCTGTAGCACATATGCAGAATGGTTAGGCAGCTGCTGTGTGGAGGGGAGGGGGAGTTAGGGAATAAGGGGCAGGGGGCAGTGAGGGGACACACTGTGATAGGCTTTGAAGGTTAGAATAAGCAGTTTGGATTGTGTCCCAAGGACAAAGCAGAGAGGTGGGTCCCAGGGTCTTTTGGCAGTGGATGGACACAAGTAGATGTCGTTGAGGAAGATGGCTGGTGCAGGGCTGAGGGCGGACTGGGTGGGAGAGGAGGGTGCCGGCGGAGGCATCAGGAAGCTGCAACACTGATCAGGTGAGGTGATCGAAGGCCCGATGAACTGAGAAGATGGTAGTCTAATCTCATGTCGTTCATTGAAAATAAAATTACCCACAAAACACAATGCTCTTATGTGTTGAAAGTAAAATAACTTTTTTTCCTAGATCTTTTCATTCATTGCAAAATTCAAGATTCCTTGATTAAAGCCGAGCTTCTCTCATTTGTGGGGGCTGCCCCCCACTTTACCAATGCCCTAAACAGGTGCCTGGTCAGCCTTGGGAGTGAAGTAGTGCTGTCTGTACTGGGGCGGGGTGGGGCCGGGGGGGAGGTGGTGCAGTGAGGTGAATAGGATGGGATGATCTGGGGAAAGTTCCAGGTGACTGACTACTTTTGAATTTTAGCACTAGCTTAGTGTCAGATTGAAGAAGGAAGGAGTCCCCTACCTCAGGTGCTACAGAGCAAAGTTGGGGAGGGGTGAGGAGGGAGCTGATCGATATTGTAGGAACTAGGGGCTGGAAGAGGCCCGTGGGCATTTCAGCATGTTGGGGACATCAGAGTAACAGAAAGTCTCAGAAGAGACAGGGAGGAAAAGGAAGAAAGTTAGCCAGGCTAATCCCTAGGGCTCAATGTAGCCTATTCTTATATTATTGGAAATGTATTGTTAATTTCCAAATACCAAGCAAATCTGCCCCCACTGGTGCACAGCTCTCTCTTAGGCTTTTGACAATAATATTGATCCTAACTCAACAACAAGAAAACAATTCGATTTCAAAACATGGTCCAAATACCTTAACAGACATCTCACCGAAAAAGACATACAAATGGCATATACGCCTATGAAAAGATGCGCCACATCATATGCCATCATGGAAATGCAAATTAAAACAACGGTGAGGCATAACTACACATCTATTAGAATGGCCAAAACCCAGAACACTGACAACACCAAACGCTGGCGAGCATGGGGAGCAACAGGAACTCTCACTCGCTGTTGGTGGGAATGAAAAATGGTACATCCACTTTGGAAGATAGTTTGGTGGCTTCTTAAAGAACTGAACATACTGTTGCCATACAATCCAGCAATCATGGCCCCTGGTATCTACCCAAAGGAGTTGAAAATATATGTGCACACAAATACTCAAACACATATATTTATAGCAGGAAGTAACCAAGATGTTTTTCAGTAGAGGAATGGATAAATAAACTGTGGTCCATCCAGACAGTGGAAAATTATTCAGTGCTAAAAAGAAAGGAGCTACCAAGCCATGAAAAGACATGGAAGAAACTTAAATGCATATGACTAAGTGAAAGAAGCCAATTTGAAAAAGCTACCTATTATACCTACCTCTCAATTTTGCTGTGAACCTAAAACTGCTCTAAAAAAAAAGAAAGATAGTCTTAATAAAAATATAATAATGTTGACCCCAGGTAGCTTCCTGACAAAGTGGTTAATGAGCAATGAAGTGGTCACAAAGGCATCAGGAGAAGCCAGTGATCCTTAGCTCGGCATATTTGAGAACTGACACAGTAAACCCATTAAATAAGAGTCTAATTTTTTCCCATGCAATGCCACTATTTAAAAAGTCATATGTTTACCGAGAACATATAACTTAGGGAATGCTTTAGGGATAATATAAGTTTAAAAACACAGAACAATCATAGCTCAATAAAAACTATTAATAAACAACAAATAAAAAATTAATAAAAAACTATTAATAAACAACAATACATGAATAGGGGGGAAAAATAAATTGCCAAAAAATATTAAAAGTGTTTTAGTCTGATTGGTGGAAATATGGGTGGGTGATTTTTATCTTCTATTTATATATTTATGAGTTTTTCCAACTTTCCTATAATGGGGGCCTGTTAATTCTGAAAAGATGAAAGTGTAAACTTTATATTATAATGAAGATAAAACTAATATCATTTGATGCCTTTCAAAGGGTATAGTTGCCTACTTTTTTTTCAGTCCTGCCACTGAAGGCTCCTAAGGACTGAGATACCATCCCAATCAAATCCTGGCTTAATTAAGTGTATCAAGTACTTATCGAACATCTACCATGTACCCAGGACTGAGGTGAGATACAGGAAAGAATAAAAGTTTCTAAGGTGGGAAATAGGATGACTAATTCATCCTTAATAAACTCAGATAATTTTTGTCCTGCTAAACCTAGCACTGACTAACATCAACGAAACAGAAAGGAGTCCAGAATATACTCGTCTAGAATTGAGAACACTGGGTTAATGGAAATGACCTGGGTCTTGGATTCAAGTCCTGGTTCTGCACTAACTGAATAACCTTGGGTGCTTTTCTGAGCGTCGGATTCCTTCTGCGTTAATCAAGGAACCTGTGCCGAGGGGATGGCTCCAAGAGGAAGCAAGAACCCCAACTCTGTCACTGGCTGCCCTGAGACACTGAAAATAAAGCTAGTAAGATCTACCTTCTTGCAGTGTTGATAAGCCAGTGTGTGTGTTGGGGGGGGTGCATGTGTGCACATGTGCACGTGTGTGTGTATGTAGTGTAACTTACTGCCAGAATATAACAAATTATCCATAAACGGGAGCTTCTAGTATTATAAATTCTGAAATTCCTTGTAGTTCTTCAGTTCTATGATTTTAAGCTCTGTGTCTACAGTCGATGATGAAGGAGATGGTGATCATGATGAGGACCTTACACTCTAAGTGCCCCTTTTCTCCTGTCATCATTCCCTATTGACCAAGGGTTCTGTAGAAGAGACATGTTCCTGGTCACATAAAAGCTAGTCACCAAGGAGGCCCCATGCTGTCCTGGTCTGCCTCGGACATACTTGGCTAGACATATCATCTCTTTCCTTCAAGTCCAGCACAGAGTCTTCATCTCTGTTTCCTGATCTGAAAAGTTGCCACAGCCACATAGGATTGCTGTGGGGGAATAAATTCATTCACTTATTCGTCACAAATTATTCGTCGAAAATTTTTGAGAGCCTATTGAATAATGCCAGGCATTATTCAAGGTGCTGGGAATACAAGAATGAACAAGGCAGACAAAGGCTCCACACCCAGCACTAAGCAGACACCCAAACATTAATTTCTCCTCTTGTGTTTAATTTAAACTGAAATAAGGCTGTGGCGAAAAGCCAATGACATTCTCAATTCAGAAGAACCAGCACTGTCTCTTGAGCTTCCCTTAAAAGAATTTAGGTGCACAATATTGACTATTTCCAGCTCCTCAACTACGTGCAGAAGGACAGCCACCAACTTTTTTTCCCCTTTCATATTGACCTTGAAAAAGGAGAGGGGACCATTACTTTCATTCTGACATATAAAGCCTTCGTTTTAACTTTCAGATTTCCCAGAGCATACTTCTTCAATGGCTCCATGACATGTCCTGACATGTAGAACCAAAGGAAACACAAAATGAAAATGAAACAACATTCCACCTGAGTCACCGTCTGTGTTTCTCTTTTATCACCAAAGCAATGAACTCCCACACAATTGAGGCTTGTTCTATTTAAGTTTTAAAACGTCATCTTTGTAATTAAGGCACACTATTATTGCTATAAAGCAAACAATCGGAAAACACGTTCTTAGAAACATCGCTCTGATTCATAAATATTTGGATGGTGAAGTCACAGAGGTGGAATGTTAACTTTGCTAACATGCTGATGATAAAGATCAGTAGACGCTAATATTACACAGTGAAAAGTTGGGCTTAGTCTGCAGTGGAAAAGTCAGGTGGGAAACTGGGCAGTTATTTCAGAATGGTCATTTGGAATAATAGAAGTTTAAAAGATAAGTAATTTTTCTAATGCTGTAATTCACTTGACTTGCATTTCTCAATTCATTCAAAAAAATATCTACTGAGTGCCAGCCTCCTGGCTCGACACACCAGGTCCTTTTCTGCCCCTGTCTTTCCAGCTCCGGGGGCCACGCCCCACAGACACTTTAAGCTCCAACCACTTGAGGCGCTGGTGGTTTCAGCTTCTCATTGAGCCTTTCACCCCACTGCATTGTCTGTGCTGATTTCTCTGCCTGGAATTTCTTCCTTCTTCCCACTCCCGCCCCAGCCCTCTCTATTTGGAAAATTGCTATTTTATTTTATCTTTAAAAAATCAGTTCTAAAGTCACTTTCTCGTGTATGTAATGTAATGTTATTTGCATCTAGGATTAGCTACATAATTTGTAATTTAAATGAAAATGTGGATCCCCACGTTCAAATATTTATTAAGAATTTGAAGCTGGAAACAGCAGAGGATTAAACCAAGAGTGGGACTTTTTAAGAGCAGTACTACACAGATTGTGTGCTCATGAAGCCAGCCCTGGTCACACCTTTTCTGTGTTCTCATAATTCTTAACAGATATTGTTGCTTGGCCAGTTAGCATCTATCCACCCTACCTGTAACAGTTTCCCAGTTTTCCTCTGGGAAAGCCATTCCCCTGATCCTTGTGTATTAGGTGACCAGTCAGACCAGACCATGCCATAGGCCATGGTGATCAGTCCAGGAATGGGCTCTGGACCCAACCAGAGCCAACCAGCCACTGGGAGCATCTGGCTGTGGCTGCTGGAGACCAGCTCTCTCGCTCTCCTGCTGGACCTGGATGTAGGGAGCTGTGGGGCAGGGGCTTCTGGGGTTGGCACATGAAGCAGGAGATAAGGGGCAGGGCCACATTTACCATGCGGTTTTTAGTTATGTGAGCCAGTAAATTCCCCTTTTTTGATTAAGCCATTTTGAACCGGGTTTTCTGACACTTGCAACCAAAAGAGTCCTAGAAGAAACACATGTACTTGGTCCTTATACACACATTTTTGTGTACGTGTTCCCCCACTGTTTTGTGAGCCTCTTGGGAACAAGCAGCCTGTTTAGCTCATCTTACCATCCCTAGTGCATGGAATAGTATTAAAATGTGCTTTCATTTTTTAAATAAGTAAAATGATTGTGATAGTAGATGGCAGTACGACAGTTGACAGCCTCATCTCCATTACCTTGATTTTTATTGTGAAATTTAACTGATCTGTAAAATCAGGACGATGCTGAGCTCCTGCCACACTTCCATTTAGTTCAATGCATGCTAAGTCCAGATGACCAGGCATCAGATTGATAGGTTAATTCTGTTCATGGGTTCTGGCAACAATCTGTTCCTTCTCGTGAGGCAGGGGTCTGTGAAGGCCTTCAGTGTACAAACATCCATACTCACTAGCTCCTATGCATCCCACACAACCCTAAAATGGGATCAGGGCAGGGAGGGTTATCTCCATTTTACTGACAAGAAGTTGAGAGAAGACTGAGCAATTTCGTCAAGATCTAGAGCAACGCTGTCCAATACGATAGCTACCCACCAAATGTGGCTGGCCAATCAAACTCTTAAATGTGGCTAATCTGAATTGAAATGTGCTGTAAATATAAAATACACACTGGTTTTGGGAAACTTAGTATAGAAAAAAAAAGAATGTAAAATAGCACATTAGTAATTTGTACAGTAAATACATGTTGAAATGATATTTTGAATATATTAGATTAAATAAAATGTATTATTGAAATGAATGTCACTTGTTTATTTTTACTTTTATTAATGTGGCTATTAGGAAATTAAAAATTATGTACGTGGCTCACATTTATGGCTCATATTTTGTTTCTATTGGATAGCTGATCTCAAGTCTAGCATCCTGGCTTATGCTCTGTTTCTATTTATAGACCCAAGCTTGCCTCCTCCCTCCTGCCACCTAATCTGAGGTTCTTCTGCCCCACTGTTTCTGTTCTGTCTTTTCCCTCCTTGTTCCTCCATTTTTCTTCCCTAATAAGGCAGAATGTGTAAGAGGTAGACTGACTTTCTAAGTCTGGCACTTGTTGGCCTCTGCTAATTTATAAAGGCACAAAATAAGCACAACATCAACTCTGAACTTTGCAAAATTGTCAGGTGTTTTTCTAGTTCATATTATCTGAATATTTACTTTTTAAAAATAACTTATCAGTATTTAATTATAAAAGAAAAATGACAAACCCCGACTGGGAAGTTACAATAAAACCTATTATAGTCCTTGCCTATCTTTCGTTAAGTTCGCGAAGCATGTAGGCTCCCTGGAATGTGTCCTAGCCTCATGCATCATTTGTCCAGCTCCTGTCTGCAGGGCCTGCTGGCCAGTTGCTCTTCAGCCCTACCGAGCCCCAAATTAGAGGAAAAGGAATTCAGCTCTAGGAAGAAGGTGAGACTGGACAGAAGGAAGATTTACTCTGTGATAGCTTAGCCATTAGAACAGGCTATCAAGGAAGGTGGGGGATCTCTGTGGCTCTGAGTGCATACACATTTGTAGGTAACTCAAGGACCAACTGGAAATAGGGAGGCATCTTGGGTGAAATCTGAGAGCCTAAGAATTGTGGGAGTGGCTATTCAGCATCACAGATTGAGCAAAGACAATAGGGAGTTTTGAGAATCTACAGAAAAAATAGAAGACAATTCTAGGACTGAGCATGGTGACTGATAAAAATACATACACAGAGAGACACAGATACATGCTTAAGGTCACTTACGAAGACTTAACAGCACTTATTTTAAAATGCCATGTTATCAATGGGTGGATCAGGCTGGCAGCACTAGAACCCTCTGATCCGTCTTAATACCCCTGGAAGTTGGACCACCAGACTCCATAGGCCTCTTGCTGTGATGTAATAGGGGACATGCAGCCCACCAAAGAAACTGAATTTGAATTTTAAAAAGCCCCTAGATCTGAATGTTGATTTTCAGGGAATTTAGAGAATAGAGGAAATGATTAAACAATGCTATGGAGATGCAATCAGCCAAATCCAGAATGGGGGGAATTCTATGAGACAAGTTACTTCATTTCTTCAACAAATAAACAGCATGAGAAAACAAAGGAGCTGGAATTATCCCAGATTAAAGGAGACTTAAGAGACGCATCATTCGAATGCAACACGTGAACTTTGTTTGACTCCTGATTCAGTCAAGCTAATTGCACAATGACATTTAAAGAGATAATTTTGGAGACATGATCATAGACTGGCTACTTAGATGATATTAGGAAATTATCGTTAATTTTGCTAGTATATTGTGATTATTATTTAAAAATTCTTTACCAGACTTAAAAAGGAATGAATTCTGATATATGCTACAGCATGGATGAACCTTGAAAACATGCTAAATGAGATAAGGCAGACACAGAAAGGCAAATATCATATGATTCCACTTCTCTGAGGTATCTAGAATAGGTAGCTTTATAGAGACAAAAGGTAGAATAGTGGTTACCAGGGGCTATGGTGAAGGGAGAAGGGAGAGTTATTGTTCATGGGTACGGAGCTTCAGTTTTCGATAATAATAATATTTCGAGATGGATGGATAGTGGTGATAGTTGCACAATAATGTGAATGTGCTTAATGCCATTGAAATGTAAAATAGATAATACGGCCAATTTTATGTTATGTATACTTTGCCACAATATTTAAAAAGTACTGATCTGTACACACACACACACACACACACACACACACACCCTGAGGTGTCTGTGATTTGCTTTAAGATACTTCCCCTCCCCACAAAAAGGTGCGTGGAAGGATAAAATAAGATTGCCAAAATATCAATCATTGTTAAAGCTGGTTTATGGGTATATGAGGATTTATGTGTGTATGTTTGAAATTTTCCACACTTACAACTGCAAAATGCCTGACTCTCAAGGGTAAATGAATACAGTGCAAATTTGTCTACAACCATCACAGGCCAGCTGATTGGAAAGGCACCTGCAGTGGACAGGGAGCAGGGTTATTGAGAGAGTCTTAATTCTTCATGACTAATCCATAGGCCACTGGTGTGTAAAAAGTGCTTGCATTTTCAAAACTGCATCCCTCAGTGACGGTGTTTTCCTGACCTCTGCCCTTCCTGGAACACCTAATGCCTTTCTCAACCAATTTGGTGAGCTTCTGGATTATATTTTTCTAAATCACCTTTGAGTTTTCCTTGTGATAGGGGCCTAGTAGAAATTATTGAGTATAGTTAAGGAACCTCTGTTGAGCAACCAGATAGTACTGGCTTCTGGGAACTCTTGAGAGGGGTCCTTTCTGCCGATGGAACCTGGGGAGGCTGCAGTCGGGGAGACTCCTTAAAAGAAAACGAATCTTGAAGACATCTCCTTAAAAAGGCAGGGAAAGGCATTCCAGGTAGAGGAATCAGGATATACGAAAGCATGAGAGCACAAAGGAGTATGTCTCCCTCCAGAAACAGATGGTAGCCTTGTGTCCCCAGTGCAGGGACACAAAAGGGAAGAAGCTGGAAAAGGTAGCTGGGGTCAGATTGGGGATGCTCTTGTATCTTCCTATGAATTTCATTTTTCAACAAATTGTGAGCCTACTAAGGGCCACTCTCTTTGCAAAGATGGACACTGTCCCTTTCCCTCCTAAGAAGTTTGACCAAGAGTAGAGATAATGAAGGGAAATGTGCTATCTGCTACACCACCTGGCACACCTGGCTATGGGGTCTAAAGTTACTTGTTACACCTTGAGTTTCTAATCTTCCTTTAAACCTGGCTTTGCGATGTGGGTAGGACAAGGGCGAGTAAGAGGGATCTGCTTAGGTGAAAAAAGAAGATGCCAGACTATAAATAGTGCTTGGTACAGGAAACCAAGTTCATCATGAAGAGACATTTCTTACTTTTGTGCAGTTTCTCTTTATCGTCTATGTGGTTGGTGCACTTACTTTGCAGCTAACAGTAAGAGCAAGGAAAATACATTATCTTGCTCTCTTAATGTTGCCCATATCCAGTGCTAACTTCATAAGGTTCTCAACAAGAGACCCATTAAGTTTATATTACCATTTAAGGAAGTGTGTGGAAAACGTGCAACTTTTGAAGGAATCATAATAGAGATTGCCATTGCAAAATAAACACCTGTAGTTACGGCTTCTGTGTTCGCACTGAATTCAATTTTTTAAATATATTTCCCCCTTATATAGTTTTAAAATTGAAGGACTATGTGTATAATATTGTAAAGAATTCAATAGTATGGGAGTATATACAAAGACCCCATATTCATGCCACTTTCCAGAGACCACTACTTTCAACTGCATATTGGACAAATTATTTTTTTAAATTATTCAGAATATTTTTTAGAAGTTTCTTGTTTTTAAAAACAATTAGACAATAACACATTATCTATTGACTCACCTTCATAAAATATGAAGATTTAGCTTCCTAATTCCCTGGCCCCGTCTTTCTGATTTATAATTTAGTTCTTCTACTGGTTCCCTCTGTACACTTATACGATATACTTAATCCTCCATTTCTTCTTCCGTCTGCTCAGTATTTTGACTTCCCACTATGTTAGCTGAGGATATTAGCATAATTCCCCTCTTTCCCTCTCTCCCCTCTACTTCCCATTATCTGCTGTTTGTACCTTTACTTTATATCAAGAATGAAAACATCTACGGTCAGCTCGGTCGCCCTAGTCAAGTCTTCCTTGCTTCCTGGGTAGGTGGATTTCAAGAGTGGAAAGCTGATAGACAGGGTTCGCATTATTGACTATGTAAATTTGGATTACCCTGTCACCCAGGGGCATGCTAGGATCATATTTCCTTCTCTGCCGGGTCAAAGTCACCACCTCTCTGCTGCTTAAAGGAGAACAGGCCTAGCAAATCCAGTCACATGAATTCTCTCTTGTGCTCAAAAATGATGCTACATTTCAGTTGGCTTTAAACCGAGACAAAAATTTTCTTTTGAAAATATAAATATGTCCACATAGTCATGGAAAAATATCATACTCATATATTACCTATATCTTTGCAAAGAAAATGATTGCCCAAACATGAAGACAGCTAACATGTGGAATCATTCTGAGCATTTGAAGGAGGGATGATGCGGATGTTGGAGGAAGAGATCTGAAACCAAAACGTCCAAAGTTAGGTAGTCAATAGATAATGTTCAAAATGGAAAAATCAGTAAATCAGCACTATAAGCATATCTTTTATGAATATGGAGAAGAAATAGCTAAAAGAATAGAAAGTAATTGCCTTCAGGGAGTAGAAATCGGGTGGAGTTGCATGGGCTGTAAGGAGCCTTGCAATATTGTTGGGCTTTTAGACTTTTGTATATGTACTACTTTGATACAAATTAAAATTAAACTTAAAGAGAGATTAACTGTCTTTCTTATCCCACCTCCAAGGTAATCACTGCCGACCCAATCTAATAGCTGAGAGTGGGAATGGGGCTCTTTGTGCAGGGTGAGCCTTGTGCCCTGGTGGTGATGCTGCTGGGCAGTGAGATGTGATTCTTCACTGGAGGACCTCAAAGTTAGCAACTCTAAGTCTTTTCTCTAACTTCCTTCTGGGGGGCAGGGGCTCCTGGTGACATGCCTGACTGGGGGCTGTCTGTGAGCAGGGTGGGAAGTGTGCTGAGTGTCTGCAAGTTCAGTATGTATGGTCTTACTTAATTCTCTCATTTTCATCCAAGTCCACACCCTGCCTGGAATCTTCATGTCTTGAGCCTCTCCAATTTCAATTTCTCCTTAAAGGAAGCTTCTCAAGGTGGGAGGGGTAGTTAGTTACCTGGCTACAGGGAAGTGAAGCTACTTAGGGGTCATCCCTCTTGATTCAGATTTGTAAATAGTCTCCCTGGCTTCAACCATACCCCTCGCTTTCACCTCCTGCAGTTACTGGTGGCCCCAGATGCTGAGCCTTGCAGGCGTCTGTAGAGACACCTCCATTTCCCCAGCAGGCACCTCACTTGGACTCCTTCTTTGCTAAATTAATTACATATGCTCTATCCCACCCCCGATCTTCCACGATTCTGTTGACATCTGTCTGTCTGCTATTATTATCTACCTGTCCTTTCTGTCCTTATAAATTAATATATTTTTAAAAGTTCCTTTGATGTTATTTTCAAAGGGCTTTTGGGGAGACAGAATGGATATACATGCGTGTGTTTGAATAAGTGAGTGAATGGTTAATGCTCCGTTTTAACTGAAGGTGCTCATAACTTTAAAACAGAAAGACTAGATTTTATTTACCATTTTCTGCCCTCTGTTGTGAGTTCGCATTCTGGGATATTTCCTTGTTAGTAATACTTTGCTCCTTGGCCAACTACTGCTTCCCTGAGCCCAGCCTGTGGCCTTCTAAATGCGTGGGTTGGTCATAAGAGGCCCAGGCTAGAGACTGTGGTCTGTGTCATGTAATCCACCCCCACGGCAGCAACCCCAACTTCTGCAAAAATCCACTGCAGGCCAGTTGTTTAGGATGCAAAACATATTTTCCTATAGAAACAATATAATAAAGTAATATTTTAGTTCCCAGGCCAGCTTTCAAAAGTCCGTTTAATCTCATAGGTAGGAATATTTTTTAATTTATTAATATACTCACCCTCCAAATTTATTGAACACCAATTATATATAATCTGAGTATTATAGTATAAGATCCTGTCCAATACAAATTTTAGCTTCGACTGTTTCTTAACTTTCAAATAAATGGTCACCTCTTTTCCAAACATAACTCCCTTCTCTCCTTCCCACAGCTCACCTGCCCACCTTAAAAAAAAAAAAAAGCAAAGCTTATGTCAGAGTCAGTGAAAACATTCATTTGTCAGAGACACTAAGTTCTAGAGGATGCTTACTGCACCCGGAAGGCTCCTCCACCCAGCGGAGGGCCATCTGAGAAGGTCACTCCTGGTGCTCTCTCCCGGGCATCGCAGTGACTTGGAAGAAACTGGGAATTAGCTCTTCCCCAATTGTCTTTGAGATTCCTAAGGCTGCAGCATCGACGTGAACAAAAGCCGCTTTTTAGTGCTTACCGCCGATAACTGTTGGTTATTTTTCGCCTTCTCATAAAATTCGAAGGTGATGGGAGCATGTTGCCAGTGCCGCACCTCACGTGTGCGTTTCCTGGCACTGATTCACTTCTGGCTTGCAGAGAGCAGTGCTCTCGCTCATGAGGAGAGGGGACAACGACTTCGCAGTGGACATTTGAAACTCTCCCCAAATTAGGTTCTTTGGCACCTTCTCCAAGGTTATTCTGGGCAGGAATATCATCCAAGATTGCAAACTCATATCGAGGTAGTCATTCGTTCGTTCATTCTTTCACCAAATACTCACCGAAGGCTTACTATGTGCCAGGCACCGTGCTCAGGGCCGAGGCCTCTCTGCTGGAGTTACCTCTGCCCCAGCAACTCTGCACCTTGAGCAGCAGAGAGGAAGAAAGTACGGTGGCCCAAGAAAAGTGTTCCCTCCCATTGACCTCCCCTGCCCCAAATAAAGTTCTCCCAGCTTGATAGAGAAGGGAGTATCGGGAGAGGGAGAAACAGAGGGAGGTGCCTATGCGGGTCTCCCCTGATCTCTAGTCAAACCCTGGGGTCAGAAGGTAGTAGAAATTCCATGAAAAGAGAGGAAGAGTGGTGGCATGGAAATAGGGCTTGGCCTTCTGTGGCCCCAGAGACCCGAATTAGATTCCACAGCTCTGTGACTCTGAGCAAAGGGCTTGACTTCTCTGAGCCTTTGTTTCCTGGTTTGTAAAGCGAGGCCATACTATAGCAGATGGGAATGAGGAGTAAATTAATCAATGTATGTATTTCACAAGCTCGGTAAGGTTGGTATTTCCTCCCATTTCTCCTAAGTTTGGTTCTCCTGGCAATGCTGGAATTACTTGCCTGAAATCACTCAGCCTCTTTTTAGGTTAAAAACAAAACAAAACAAAACAAAAAAAGGCTGCTCAATCTCTGTGCAGGGAGGGAGAGATGTCAGGGGTTTTGACTGCTAGCTAGAAAACCTGGACACGTTACAGAAGGAGGCTTCCAGAGTCCTCAGCTCAGAAGACAGATTTTTTTTCTCCCAAGCTTTTTTTCAGACATTTCGTTTTACTGACTCTCTTGTGACATGCATGGCAAAAGGAGAATCTCATGACCAGCATGTTTTTTCTCCCGCGCTAATGACTGTGACTAAAATAGGGCGTATGGGGGAGAGCCCACATAGCCCTCCCCTTGGAGAAGTTCAAAAGGCCGCACTGCTTTACAGGGGTGCAATGAATTTGAGAGCTGTTGGTTGGTGAACCTAGTCTCTTTATTAGCCCCACAATGTGTAAGTGAAAACGCAGTAATGCAAGCTCGCAAATACAGAATTTATGGGGTTTGAGAAAGAGGCTGCCTGGGTACTTTCCAGGTGGTGTAAAATGAGGGTTAAAAAAAGTGAGGGCCACCAGATAAAGTGCAGGATGCCTAGGTAAATTTGAATTTCGGATAAACAACAGATAATTTTTTTAGTGTAAGTATGTTCCAGGCAGTATCTGGGACATACTTATACTAAAAATTCTTTGTTTTTATCTCAAATTCCCATTCCTTTTGGGCATTGTGCGTTTTATTTGCTAAGTCTGGAAGCCCTCTGGGGGGGCGGGAGGGAGTGGGGAGTGGTAAGGGAGACGCTTCACTGGCCAGAGAACATTGTGTTCAGGCTCCTCTCACACATTTTAGAAACTCTCTCTTATTCGGAAACCAATGTGCTTTTTATACATTGCTTTTCTACATTCATTAAAAGAGGACTCTAACATTCTATTTGCTGAGTTCTAACGGTTATGTTCTTGAAAATAATAAAACTGTATTTCTTTAAGAATATTTAACTAAATTCCTTATCTAGAGGTCACGTTTGTAGCAATTTCAAGTGTATATGTAAGATATTTCACATGTCTATTAAGTATTATTCCTCAGGGTGCTCAGTAATTATTTTATGCTTTTATTTTGTATGGCTTGCATTTTCATAAGATAGGCTATATTTTGTTTATGCCTCCTCAAATCATTAATTATCATACCATAAAGTGTAATATGTATAGCAGTGCAAATATCTAAGGAACCACAAATATATTTTGCCTTTTAAATTCAATAAAGCATGCTTCCATTGCAACAACAACAGCGATAACAACAAAACAATACCCCCTAGGATACTCGAAAGGGATGCCATGGGGCTTATGCATTTCACTCAGAGCACTACTGACTTTTCTTAGGTATCTACTAAAAATCAATTTTTCTAGTCATTGATCTGAGTTCTTCGTTTTCTTGTTTTCTACTTCAAGGGAGCACTGGGGAGGTAGCTTTCCACTAGAGGCACACACACCAACGTGGGTAGGAGCAGAAGCCCCACTGAAACACGGGGCCAAGATCTCAAAGAACACCACCGTCATGGGCTACTTCCTGTCCTCGCTAGCAGACCCACATGCTGAGTTGTTGCCATCAGTGAGTTACTGGGGCATATAAATAATGTTGCATGTCATCTTGCAAAAATTAAACTATATTCAGGTCAAAACTTTTGTCTTCCCATCTCCAGAAAGGGAACCATGACACTTTTTAAAGCATGCATTATATTTCTGAGGATTCTAGACAGTGTTGCAATTTTCTCAGAAAATTGGAATACCACAAATATGAGATCATTATTGACTCTTAATACATTTGTCCTTAGTAGTGAAAATAGAGTAAAAAACAGTTATCATATTTACAGAACTCAAAATCTGTGGAGTGGAGGGACACAGGTAATTAATTGTATCCATCAGGATAGCCTAGGTTATGCTGTGGTAACAAATAACACTAAAAGTCTCAGTCTGTTAAAACAATGAATTTGCTTCTTATTCATACTACATATCTGTCAGCAGTGGGCTAAAGATCTGCTCTGTTATTCTCACTCTGGGACCTAGGCTGATAGTGTAGCCATCATCTGGATAGAGTATTGCCATCCAGCCACAGAATGTTCATTTTATAGGAGAGGAGTTCTAGGTTTAGAATGAATAGGTGATTTAGCTAGGCAATGAAGCAGAGCCATCCTGACACCAAGGTCTTTGAGCTCTTAAACCAGTGTTTCCTTCTATAGATACAGGTTATCCTCTGCACTAGGCTGACCACTCTCCAGGGAATCTGGGAGTAAACAAAGCTCCAGGTTCAACTTGAGAGGGATAGTTCGTGACTTGTCAGCTATCATTCACTCATTTGTCTTCTTATGTGTTGACACTATTTTATGCAGGGGGTATACAGTGGTGACAAAAAACATACACATTCCCTCTTCTTATGGAACTTATGACTTTATGGTGGGGCAGGTAAATGGAATTAAGTTTAAAAAACCACTCCAGAGAGTTGCCTAGGCTCTAGCTGCTAGAATGTGCAGGCTTAGGAATGTAGGAGGAGGCAGACAGAGCTTGCTGGTTGAGAATGAGTCAGTGACTGCATCTTCTGTGTCACTTATCATCACCATTCAGCAATAACGCTGAAATGCCACCAGAAACTCTAGTTCAGGGCTGGGGAACTGGAGGGCTGGGTATAATAGTGAGAGAATGTGGAGGGGTGAGTGCAGGGCGAAGGAGAGAGAGAAAGAAAAAAAAAAACAAAATGAACACAAACAACTTCCATTTGAAATGAGCCTGCACACACAAACTCCAAAATACATGAAGAAACCTAATGCTAAGAAAGGCAGCCAACAAAGTCGGTGATGAGGACAGGATTTTACTCTATACTGAAACTAATTTTATAGACCAGCCAAACTAAGACTTTAGAGTCAGGACATTTGAAAAGTCAAAAGAGATGGATAAAAGAAATTATTGGAAATTATAAAACAAACTAGGCAAAACAATACCCAGTTCAAAAAAAAAAGAGCCAACTAAAAATCTCAGAAATGAATAATGCAGTAATTGAAATTTAAAATGCCCTGGATGAGAACATGTCTGGACTGAATAAAGCTGAAGAGCACAGAAGAGATGTAGGAAGGGGTGCTGAGGAACACACCTAGAGTCCAGGCAGAGAAGAGAAAGTATTAAGAAATATGGAGGTTTCACTGAGAGATACCAACTGCCTAATAGGAATTCTGAAAGAAGAGAAAGGAGGGAATGACAGGCAATATTTAAAGACATAATTACTGAGAATTTTTCAGAATGTAAGACTTTAAATCAAAAGGACATTTGAGTACCAAGCATTGAAATAAGAATAAACCCATATCTAGACACATGGTAGCAAAATTGCAGAACATAAGGAAAAAGAGATAATCAAAAGTTAACAAATAAAAAATAAAAAAGGTAACAGAAATAAAAAACTTACTTACAAAGGAGTGAAAATTTCTTTGATAGCAGCCTTCTCATAGACAATAGTAGATTTTAGAAGGCAAGTAAGGGTAATATGTTCAAATGCAGAGGGAAAATAGGTGTCAGTCTAGAATTCTATACCCCCCCAAAAAGATGTTTCAAATGTACAAGACCAAGAGAGTTTATCATAGACTATCAATCATTAAAATAACTACTAAAAAATATTATAAATATAACTATTGAATATAAAACATAACTATTTTTATTTTTAAAAGGATGAAACTACAACTCTGGAATAAAAATAAGATGGGAGTAGAGTTCAGTAAGTATCTAGAAAGTGCTGGAGCTCTCATGCTCAAGAGAACAATGAATATTTAATTCTTTAAAAATATGCTCTGTAAAATAATATCAAAAAATCAAAAACGAGACAATAAATAAAGTGATTAACTTAAGAAATTAAGCAAAGAACAACAGAGAAACCTAACTAAAAATGAGGAAATAATAAATATAAGAGAAAAAAATTAAATATTATTTAGGGAAGATGAATAAAACCAAAAGGTGGTTTTTCGAAACAACTTACAGAAATAGTCAAACACTGAGCAAAAGTGATTAAGAAAAAGAAAAAAAACTGAAACAGAAAAGAGGAATAAAAAGAGGTTAGAAATAAATAAAATGGAGATGTGAAAATACATTTAAAATACTATTAATAACCAGTAAATATGGAAACTTGGAAGAAATGAATCACTTTTAAGGAAAAAAATAACATTCTAGTCATTTATTCAGATGAAACCAAAATAAAGCCTTGGCCATTAGAGAAATTAAATTGTTAATCCAAAGATACGAGGCCCAAATAGTTTTACCAGAACTTCGAAAAAATAGATTAATGCTGTCTAAAAACAAACAATCAAATAAACAAAGAAATGTTTCAGAGAATAGGGAGAAAAAGGAATATTAACCGACTTATCTTTTGAGATACAAGGACAGTACAAGAAAATTATAGTTTAATCTTACTTTTCATGTAGATACAAAATCTTAAAGAAAATATTGTGACCAGTAGGATTTAATATACATCAAGATTAGAAAACCTACAAAGTCAACAGATTAAAAGAGAAAAAACTTTTTCCTTTAAAAAAATTTTAGTACCATCTTGGTAAATGCAGAAAAGACATTTGATAGAATGCAGCATTCATTTATGGTTTCCAAAAAATCTTTGCAAACTAGGTATAGAAGGCAACTTTCTTTACTTGACAAAGGCCATATATCAAAATTCTACAAGCAAATATTATACTAACTGGTGATATTTTAGAGACATTTCCATTTAAATCAGGAATAACATGAGGATACCAATTATAAGCCTCTTTTCAGCATGGTGCTGAAGGTCTTAACAGAGGCAAAAGAAAGAGGAGAAAGAAGTTGGAAAGAGAAAGAAAACTGTTCCTTTTTGCAGAAAATGTGGTTGTCTACATAAAGAACTCAAGAAAATTCACAGAGAAACTTTTAGAGCTAAAAAGTGTTCAACAAGAATGCAAATTAATTTTTGTGTGGTTTTTGTAACCACACAAAAATTTGTGTGGTTACAAAAACCACACAAAAATTAATAGCATTTCTAACAGTAATAACTAATTAGAAAATATAATAAGAAAAAAAAACCCCTACTCACAATAGTAAAAAAAATTATATGGCATTCAGGTATAAATTTGTGTAAGACCTCTATGCAGAAAACTGTAAAAGTATTATTGAACAATATTTTTTAAAAAAAGACCTAAATAAGTGGAATGAATTATCATGTTCATTAGAGTACTCAATAACAGAAAAAATCAATTATCTCTATATTCATCTATAGACTTAATGAAATTTTCATTTTAAAAATCCCCAGTGTATGTGTATGTGTGTGCATGTGTATATTTATGTGTGACTCTTATAAGTTAATTCTGAAATTCACATGAAAGGAAAAAGGAAAGAGAATTTTGAAGAAGAAGGTAGTGAGACTTGTTTTATGAGATATTTGGGTATTAAAAAGACCATGATGGTACTGGCCAAGGGGATAAGTATACAGATGAATGGAATAGAACAAAACCCCAGAGACAATTTATACACATGAGGAAACTCTAAGGTAGCATCATAAAGCACGGGAATGGTGGGACCAGGACAACTGTTTATCCATGTGGGAGAAAAAAAAAATTCGATTTTTACCCTCACTAGCCTTAAAGATTAAAGACCTAGATGTGAAAAGCAAAAGTTTGCAACTTTTAGAAGAAAATGTGGGAAAATATATTCGTCACCAAGTAGAGAAAGATTTCTTATATAAGATACAAACATACAATCAAATAAGAGGGATATATTTGATTATAAAAGAGGAGAAGGTATTTGCAATACATATAACCAAAAACAGGAGATATATTGTAGGAAGCAGAAATTACACAAGCTTAAATTTTTATCACAAGGCAATAAAACTATTAATAGAAATAAACAAAATATAAGGACAGAAGAAAAATAAAACAAAAATTAAAGTATAAAACTTTGCATATTTGTCCCATAAATGCAGAATCAGTAATTCCTTGGCTTAAAGCTCTCTTTATAATCAACATGATTGGTGATAAGTATCAAGCTTGATATTTCATAGCTACTATTTTTTTAAAAAATTAAGTTCTCCCCAATTTAGCAAAATCCTATTTATGGGAATATTCCTTAGAATTCATTTTGTTCAACCCTTCTGTTTTATACTTGAGGAATCTGAGGCCTTTACGAGGGCTAAGAAAACTTTCCCCATGTCTTCCAGGTAAGTAGAGGCAGAACTGGACCTAGAAATCTGCTTACCTGACTCGAGCTCAGTGTCTTTTCTGGTAACTTTGTAGAAAAAAAATTTTCTCTTACATTGATATGACTGAAATAATAAACATAAAATGCTACTTAATAAGTGTATGTGAAATTTTCCTAGCATTACAAGCTATTGTTGAATGGCCTGTGTATATGTTTGGTTTTATTGTTTAGGTTTGAAATCTCTCCCATGTTGGTAATAAATATACATTATAGAATGTACTGTATTTTTAGAAAAGTATTTTTCAAAACGCACTATACAATGGTAGGTTTTGATATAGGTCACAGTCTGGGCAGCATCTGTGGGCCTTTTAACTGCTTTAAATATCAGGAGATGCTCTAATTGTATAGGAGACTTTTAATTTCTATTCTTTGTAATTGCTATATAAAATGTGATCAGATTATTTTACTACCAACAGTTACTTTAAAAGAGTCCAAATCTATTGACTGATAATACGTGGATAAAATTGTCTTCATTCCTTATATGTTTAGAAATTTTTGCTTTGTCTGCCTACTTACTTGTGTGTATAAACACTAGGGAAATATACTGTTGCGAATACTAAAATCACAATGAAGTAACTAAGGCCTCACGTCACACGTGATGCTGAATATACTACCTTCATTCATTGTTTCTATAATTAATATACCTTAACTTTGCTCATTCTGGTATTTATAAGAAACAAATTTAAGATTGTATTCTGAGTGTGTGGTATGTTGTCTTTAAAACAAATTTTTTAAAAAAGAAATGACACGAGAAAAAAATATGTATCAAATCCAGACATTCAGGTCAAAGAAAAATAATATTCTTAATTTATCATTCAAGTATCTTGGCTCAGAGATTCTCCTAAAGTTAATACTATCTACTTTGAGAATTACTTTTGGATTGTAATCATCCAAAATATGCCACTTTGAAAACTAGTTTTATCAATAAGAAAAAAGAAAACTGTTTATGGAGTATATCCACAAATTATGATCTTTTGTCACCCTCAAAATATTCAAGTAATAGTTTCCTTAGAGCTTTCCACTTTCCTGGTCAGTGGTTTGGTGTGTGCACAGATTTTTTTAAAATGGTCTTTAGGAGAGTTAGGAAAGATCAATGTTTGCCATATGGAAAAAATAACAAATTAAGACAAATAAGTGATCTTTATTTTCTAGCTTTCAAAGGAAATTAAACTATTGTGTAAATAAATAAGCTGTTTAAAAATGTGAAAAAAAAGTATAAGAACATAACAGTTAGGAGATAATTAAAATAATAACAGACCATATAAAAATTATGAAATATTATCAAAGTGTATTAAAAGGTAAAATTACAGTCTTTATGTTCTTATTATTTTTGAGGAAAGGAAAAATGAAAGTATTCAACTAAAGGTTTTAAAAACAATACAATAAAATCCCTAAGGAATCAAGAGAAGGAAGAATAAAAGTAAAAACAAAACTAAATGAATTAGAATATTTATAGAATTCGTTTTTAAAAATTGATAAAATAGATAAATGTTTAGAGAAAGTAAAGAAGGAAAAAAACCCTGTGGATAATAAAATTAGCAATTAAAAAAGAGGATCCAACATCAGATAAGAAGAAGGTATTTTAAACATAAGACAATACTTATGACAATATTTATTGCAAAATTGTAAGTTATAAACTTAAAACCTAGATGAAATGGATAATCTTCTGTAAATATGTACATTAACAAACTTAGAAGTATAAAATCTAGGCACACTAATCACAGCTGAGGAAACTAGAGAGAGAAAAGAGAGAAAGAACTTCCTCCAGGGGAAAAAAAAAAAAAAAGTCTAGGCCTAAAAACCTTATAGAGAAAAATCTTTCAACTCCTAAGGAATAAGTAATTACTACTATGCTTCAATAATTACTTCCAAACATTGAAAAATATGGAAAGTTTATCTAATTTACTTTATATAGATAACCCTGAGGTCAAAACTTGAAAGACAGTTCAAACAAATAATAAAATTATCTAAATTATGAACACAGAGAAGAAAACCCAAAAATAAATAACTGAATATCAGAAGAATAACCCCAGAAGGGTTAAACCTAAAAGGAAAAGGTTTAATGTTTTAATATTTGAAAAATCCAACAGCATAATATACCATATTCATCAGCTAAAAAAGAAATTCCAAAAGAGATTCTCAATAGATGCAGAAAAGACATTAAAATTCAACAGCTAGTCCTTATTAAAATAATAATTACAAATCCAAATCTCCTTCTTAAAAAGTATTTCTTTCAAACAGTTCAAACCATCCTTAAGAATAAAATACTAAGACAATATCATTAAAATCAGGAACAAAATAGAAATATAGTTTATTGCCATTTTTATTTCATTTTGATCTGGAAGTTCTGATCGATGACATAAGACGCATATAAAAATAAGATGCATAAGTATTAGAAGAGAGAGAACAGATTTAAAAGTATTTGTAGATAATATTATTAAACTGGAAACTCAAAAGGATAATTCAACTAAAAATCATCAGAATTTATGAGTTCAAGAAAACTGCTAATATACAAAGGAGACACAAAAGCCAGTAGCTTTTTTATATAGGAATATCATCCAGTTAGAAAATACAATTAAAAAAATCAAATTATAATAGCAAAAATTAACAATGATGACATTGAAAACCTCTATTAAATGCCTTGTAATAGTTTTAATGAGAATGTGAAGGATCCATATAATTAAAACTATAAAATCTTACTGAGAAATGTAGAAGAAAATTTGAACCTTAAGTTCTATAGCGATGATGTCAGTGTTTTTCAAATTAATTAGAATGTTTAATATACTTTCAATAAAAATCTCAACAAGATAATTTTCAGACATCATTCTAATTTTACTGAAAGAACAATTAGGTATGAACAGCAAAGAAAATATGGAACATGAAAAGGAATGATGAGGCAGTGTTCCTACTTTTTTAAAACATTTAAAAAAGTAAATATTAAAAAAATAGTGTGAAACTGACAAAAGAAAAAATGTACAAATGTACAAACCAGTTGCACAAGATAGATATCCTGAGACCATATTATACATAAGAGCTTAATCTGTGATAAAGAAAGCATCATTAATCACTGGGAATAAATTATTTCATAAACTATGCTGAGGTAATTGATTGTTTAAAAAATATAAATTTAGAGATTTACTTCAAATCATAATCAAAATTAGATGGATAAATAGATGTAATTAGAGATAAAATACAAAACTATTAACATAAAACTAAAAAAAAAAACTGGAAGCACATGAAAAAATGTTCAATAACTTTAGACACCAAGGAAGTGCAAATTAAAACTACAATAAAACACTGAACAGAATGGCTAAACTTACAAAAGACTGACAGCATCAAATGTTTGGAAGGCTACAGAGCAACTAGAACTCTCATGCACTTTTATGAGAGTAAAATGGTACAACCACTTTGAAAAAAAGTCTGGCAGTTTCTTATCAAATTAAACATACGTCTATTCTATGATCCAGGAATTCCACCACTAGGTACTTTCCCAAGAGAAATGAAAGCATATGTCCACAAAACGACATGTACAAGAATGTTCATAATGGCCCCTAATTGGAAACAGCCCAGTTGTCCATCAACAGAGGAATGGATAAATAAACTGTAATATAGACACATAAGAAATATTACTTTTAGCAGCAAAAAGAAACTCCTGAAACACACCAACACAGATGAATTTTTAAAACATTATGTTGAGTGAAAAAAACTTTATGCAAGAGTTCATTCTGTATGATTCCAGATGGTTCCATTTATGTAAAGTTCTAAAACAGGAAAAACTAATCTATGATGAAAAACAAAACAACACTAAACTAAAAACTGTAATTGCTTCAGGGTAGAGTGGGATGAGGATCTAATAGCAAGTGACATTAGGGAACTTTCTGGGATGATGTTTATTTCTTTTACATACATTTTCACAGCTTTATTTAGATATAATTCATATACCACACAATTCACCCATTTAAAGTATACAGTCCAATAGCTTTTGGTATGTTCATATATATGTGCAACCATCAACTCGAAAAGAAACCCATACCCTTTGAATTTCTAAATCTTAGTAGGTTTATGCATTTGTCACAACTCACTGAATGATCCACTTAAGATTTGTACATTTCACTGTAAATATGTAAAATATGTAAACTTTACCTTAAAAAAATTTTATATTAGAAGAAAACATTAAATAAATTTCAAAGTTCTATATGGCAAAGGTCATTCTTCAGAAAGGAAAATATCGATTTGATTACTTCTCATCTAAAAACTTTTGTATGTCAAAAAATATGTAAATAACTAAAAATTAAAATGTAAATATCAAACCAGAAGATTATTATTTTAAAACAATATATTAGACAAGGTCTGTGTCTACATAATTGATATATATGTAAATCATTCTAAATTATTACAAATCTTAAGATACTAACAGATACATGGGCAAAGGCTCTGAACAGAAAATTCAGAAGTAGGAAATAAAACTCATTAATAAACAAAGGGGGGAAATTTCTACATGTTTACAGAAATTTAAATTAAAATTATATCAGAAGCAATATATATATATCAAAGTCTTTAGGAGTTGTAACTCTTTGATTTACTTTCCTTTGAGAAATATATTTATTCTCCATTGAGAAGAGATATTTAAAGTAAATAAGACTGAGTGTGCACAAAGATTTAGCTACAAGAATTTATTACAGCACTATCTGTAAAATTGACAAATAAGATGTTACCCAAATATATAACAGAGTATTAATTAATTACAGTTCAATTAACTTAGAACTCTTATACGACCATTAAAAATGATATCATAGAAAAATATTTAATGATGTGGGAAGATGTTTACATCTTGAGTTTAAAAAAGAAAAAGACCAAAAACTTCCTTGATCCTGTTAGGCCACCCTTACCCTAGATCCCTGCTGTGGGCACATGCATGTAGCTTCTGTCAACTTTCTCCCTTAACCTTCTTCCTCATTTCCCTTTTGGAAGCTGTTTCAGGAGGAGGAAATAGGCTGGCTTTAGAATTAGGGAGAAAATGAAACAGTTTGAAAAAATGAAAACAGGAAGAGTACAAAATACTGTTTTGGTTAACTTCTTTTTGAATGGGAAGAAGCCTATGTGCACATGATTAAAAATGGAAACAGTCAAAATATGCATACAACAAAAAGTCTCTAGTCCTAAATTTCCTTCTAGATATATTTTTTAGAAAGACATCTACCAAAGGCAACAAACGAAACACAAGAAAATGAAAAAAAAGAGGGAAGGAAAGATGAAGGGAGGGAAAAAAATAGAAGGAAATAGGAAAAAAAATAAAGAAAGAATATGAGGGGAGATTAGAATGAGTTTATTCTGTGAGGGTTCTAAATAGCCGAAGTTTATTTTAGAAAATATGGTTAAACATGTGGATCTCAAATGTTCGGTAACCTGCTACTAACTTAATAACACTATTAAGTGACTATTAAATTATTCATAAATATTTATAAGATAAATAAATCAGGTTCAAAAATGAGGTACTTTTTACCTGAGATGCCTTAGGGAATAGTGACTATGCCACCTAAACCCAAAATAGGGTTCCTAGCCTGAGAAGCATTTGTGTACCTGCCAGAACAAGATGGCTGTAGGATGTGAAATAGAGACTGTCTGGGTATGCAGCTCTGATGTAAAGAACGTAGTGGAAGTTGAGAGCCTTGAGATGCCCCCAAGCCTGGATTTACCCAACTGGAGAGTGTGCTTAGGGCAGAAGGACCAGGTGACAACCACTGGGAGCGCACACAACATTTTCTTTCCCGACACCTTCCCCAGATATTTGAGAAGGGACCACAGATCCTGACTCTCTTTAACAACCATTTTGGATTGATCGGCCATGAATGTTCTGCTTTATATTCACTTCTCAAAGTAACCCTGAGAATACTGTTTTAATGGTTGGGAAGAAGAAAGATCAGTCAATCCAGGATGTCCACAAAAAGCCCATCTGGGCCTCTGAGTGGAGGGTGGGTTAGTAGTCTCAGGGTGTCTCTTTCTCTGGGGGCCACCCCTTTTCTCCATGATGCAAACATTGAACATTCAGAGGTCACAAACTCAAAGAATGAGATCTGATAAAAATTAATTTTTATAGCTTCGTCAAAGACATTCTCAAGTGAACAGGAATATTTTTGTATGTGATTAAGCTTGGTAGCCTAAAAATAATTATCAATTTATTTATGAACAATTTATTTATAAGGGAGCTCATGATTAGTTCATGAGTTTTTCTTTGTATGTATTCTTTCAAAACGTTATTGACCACTCACCCCATGAATGACTCCTTGCTAGAAGCTATAAGACAATTTATAAGATGAGAAGGGATATCGAGGGACATAGGAACAAGAATGGAAGGAAGGAGTTCCCTTAGGGATGGAGAAAGGAGGGAAAAGAAGGAGACAGAGATAGAAGCCAAAGCAGAAACAGAAAGAACGAGAGAACAGAGTCATCTGTTGCTCAGAGAGGATTTTGGAAAAGGCGATAGCTCTACTTATAAGGCCTTATCAAAGTTTAGAAATATATCCTAGCGTATAAAATCAAGTGGATGTTTTTATCATGAAAAAAAAGGCAGGATTAATTTTTCATGACTTCTCCTTTTCTTTTATTCATTTAAACACATATCAAGAATGGGACTTTTATTTTTTTAAGTTAATCCAGTCCAACTATTTTTCCTTCACCTGCCTTCACAGTGCCCAGACATCAAGTCAATTTTATCGTCATTACACCTGCAGTGAAAAATCTGAGTTCACAAATCGGCGGGTGAAATTGAGCCTGACAGTTCTCCTGATATATCTCCAACATCTAACCAAATCACTGTGCTTTTAAATGAGCCTTTTCTAAAGGAATTTCTGAGTTGAGTGTTGTACTTTCATCTGGTTTTAGCAGTTAGTTCCTAAGGATGTGAGCAGTTATTTTTCCTTATTAGGGGCTAGCATCTTTAGTAGATGCGTCTCCAAGCATGGCCTCACTTGCTGAGCTCCCCATCCAGCCCTGGGCCAGAGAACTAAACGCAAGAAGACCAACTGAACAGAAGAGCAGTGTTCCGGTGTTCAAAGCTCTTATCTCTTTCATTAATTCTGCAAATATTTACTGAGCACTTACTACTGGTAGTCTCCCAGTTAGACTTTGGAGGTAGACTGGTGGGCAGACACTGTCCCTGCCTTCCCAGAGCTCAAGGCTCTTCCTGTGAGATAGGCAGAGCGAGTGTTATTAATGTCCCCACCATGAGATGAGGAAACAGAGGCAAGGGACAGGCACAGCTCTAAAACAGGATTGTAGCCCCCTCTCTTCTCTCCTGAGGTCTAAATACTTGGCTCATTGTCCTCAGTGACTCTCGAACTTTTCTCATACTAATTCCACAAAGGAACTTTAACAAGACATTCGCCGCCCTTATGGGAAATGATTTGTTCCTGTCCCTGCCTCAGAAGAAGCAGCACTGTTCTTCACACAACTTCAGACTAGTATTACAATGATTAATACTGGCAATAAATCAGCTTCGAGAAATAATTTGCTGAAATCTGTAAATCCATCTTTCCCTAGAGTTGGGTACACGAAAAAAAACACGATAAAGGTTTTCTCATACAAAACGATTGGACATCCAGGTATTCAGATAAAGATGCTAGATCTGGATCCCTCCTCAGAGAACTCTGAGGTCACCAGCCTTTCCTGTCTGAATCCTTTTCAAAGAGGAGCCCTGAGAGAGAGGGTGTTTTTCCCGAGAGCATTTTCTTATTCCTTCACTCATTTCAGCTGTTAGCAGCTGCTGGTTCCTTCGGTGTGCTGAAATGCCTGCTGCTTTGTAAACATTCTCTCTAATACCGCACATTACTCATAGTTTGAAAATCACTGACTCCCGAAACATAATGATGGTAATGTCAGATGAGTCAGCAGGTCAGCATGCTGCTCCTATGGCAGCCGCCTCCTGCCAGCCTCTCCACCCTCAGTGTCTGGGGCTTCAAAAGTAAAAAAATTCAAAAAGAGAGAAACCCCCTTTTGGTGGGAGGAAAGAGAAATCACGCCTATGGCTCAAAGAACAGCTTCAAAGGAGTGGTCAATAACATTTTCTGGGAGCACGCAAAGGGAAAGTTGAAGTAAAATCTTTAACCCTATGTTAATCGATTTACGTGAAGAATAAACAGGATTTGGGAGAGTTTCTCTAGAGGATCCGTGATTTCCCCGAAGGGATGAGTTGAGACAGATCGCTCCGGTCAGTACACGGATCTGTCAGGTCCAGGGCTCCCGTCCAAGGTGTTTTCACACCCGTGGGAGGTTCATGGTGCAGGGATGTGACCTGAGCATCCACAGGAAATGGGAGGCTGCTCCTTTGCATGGGATTCCAGACCCTGGCAGAGCTCCCCACTGCTCTCTTTGCTTTGGCGCTGTGCCCACTCAGATTAGAGTTTGCAGCCACTCTCCTGGGCTGTTTTCAGCATTGTTTACAACCTTTCAATTGTTTTCGCTCCCTGAACTGCTGGGAAATGACCAGGAACTGAGCAGGACAGGGCTGGAGGTTTTCAAGACCCGGCTGACCACAACCCCCACCTCCTCATGCTCCCAGCCCTCTTCACACTCCAACCTGCCAGTAAGTAACCCCAGCGGTCCCCTTCGGCTCACCTTACCCCACCGTCTTCGCTATCTCACCCACGTCTAAAAATAACCCATATTTTATAAGTGGGAAAACTGAGGTTCAGAGAAGTGGTGACCTTGTGCAAGGTCACACACTGAGTGGCAGAGCTATACACGCAGACCCCAGATCCTTTCTACTCTGCAACAACAGAACATCAAATCCACACTTGGAGAACTGGAGCATGCCGGTTAGGGTTGGAAGGGCTGCAAGTGCACATATTTTTACAGACAAGAGGAGAACTCAAAATCTAAAGAGAGGCAGTGACTTGTCCAAGGTCACACAGCTCAAAATGTGCCAGAACCAGTTGCCAAACTAGGCCTCCTGACCCCTGGTCCAGAGCTTTTTCTCTCTAATCTCTACTTCCTCACTGGACACAGGAGGAGTCCACACTCTCCAGTGAACCTATGCATTTTGCACTGTTGATTCAAAACATGCTATTCCCAAAGTACAAGGCCCCATAAGAGGTAAAGATGTCAAGGAGCCGAATACACTGGAAGGAAGAGGTTAACCAAATCTAGTGGCTTTCCATTATGATATGACTAATCAAGACCCCAGATTAACTACAGCACTGATCAGTGGTATCTTCGAACTATGGCTTCATCCTGGCCAATTTCAACAGCTGAGATGACATTATCACCTCAGTGGGGTGCTCATTTGGCTCCACAGTTGTCATGTAACCTGTGAGAGTTTAAATGCCAAATCCAGCCCCAAAATTCCACAGCGCCCTAACTCCAGGCCTTTTCAATCCCCCTTCTTTGGGCCATTTCTTTGGGTGCCACATAGACATCATGCATCTGGTGCACAGAACTTCTCACTTTCCCACCTCTCTACAGGGCGATGCATACCCTGGCCATGGTAGATAGCCTCCCAGCCAAAGTCTTCCTGACCAAACACCTTTTACCCATGACATCTTTCCTGCTTGGCTCCAAAGACACAGAAAAGTCAAGACTCACATTTTGAGGTGAGGTGCTGAAAATCCTTAGAAAACTGTGGAACGTCCTATTTAGAGGAGACTTTCTCCCCTTGTCATGTCTTTCAGGCTGATTCTATTGAATTTATCCTGGAGATATGGTTGGTCAACAAAAGCTGACCCCGCCCCTGCCCCCTAAAGCAATCAACAGCTGTTACTATATTGAGTGGCAATATGATGTCATAGCATAGGTGACTAACCCACCGAGGCTTCCCTACGAGCCATCATCTAAATATGATAGCCTTCCATCATCCTGACCTTTCACAGGAGAAAGCTGAGTGAGGGGCTTGATCCTGCCTCCTAGGGTTCAAGTTCATGTCTGACCTTCTGTAGCCACCATCTCTGACTGAGCATTTGAGGACACACATGCTCGCTCCCACATACAGATTTTGTTCCTGGCAAAAGGTCACTTTCGCCCAAGACAGCTTTCCTCCATTGGCCTAAGTATGAAATTAGTAGCCATCAGAATGTTTAATAATTAGTCATTAAGGAGGAATTGGGGAGAGGGTTTGTATATATTTACCATGCTCTATATATCCAGGTATTGGGTTAGACTCTTTACATATAGTTTTTCATTTGATTCTCAAAATGCTCTGAAGAAGGCATTCCAGTCCTGTGGAGTTAGGAGAAACTGGGGTCAGAGTTACAGAGCTGGTCATGACGGGGCTCTGATTTCAACTCAAGTCTCTGTGGCTCCACAGTGGACCAGACTCTGCATATAGAAAGGTGTAATCACCTCACCTGGATTTTTTTTTTAATAGACTTTAATTTATAGAGAAATTATAGGTTCACAGCAAAACTAAATGGGAGGTACAGAGATTTTTCATAGATCCTCCTGCCCCCACACATGTACAGCCTTCCCCTCTGTCAACATCCCCCACCAGGTGGTACATTTGTTCAACGGATGAACATTTATTGACACATCATTATCACCCAAAGTCCATAGTTTACAAGAGGACGCACTCTTGTTGTGCATTCTATGGGTTTGGACAACTGTATAATGACATGTATCCATCATTATAATATTGTACGGAGTATTTCCACTGCCCTAAAAATCCCCCATGCTCTGCCTTTTCATCCCACCCTCAACCCCTTATAACCACTGATCTTTTCACTGTTTCCATAGTTTTGTCTTTTCCAGGATGGCATACAGTTGGAATCATACAATATGTAGCCTTTTCAGATTAGCCTCTTACACTTATAATATGCATTAAAGATCCTTCATGCCTTTTCAGGGCTTGATAGCTCATTTCTTTTTAGTGCCAAATAATATTCCATTGTCTGGATATACTGTGGTTTGTCCCTTCACCCACTGAATCACCTGGCTTTTAGAACTTCATTCTTGTGTGGATCATATTGAAAGTAGAGATGGCCACAGGGCCTTGTCATCCTCTTCTGGACCACGTATCTGCTTCCTCATTCCTGCCATCCACGCAGCCTCTCTGTGTGTGTGGTGGGGGAGGGGTGCCTCTTTGACATCCTTTGTCTATTTCAGCAGCCTGGGAACCAGCTATTACTCTAGGACGAGCTCTAGGGCTGATGAGAGGAGAGCTCACATATGCATATCTACCATAAAATCAGGATATTTTCTTTGCTCCATGACAATTACACTCTCATGTTTGTCCTCCAGCCTCCAAAACAGTCATGGCTAATATGTCTCACCAGTTACCATATGCAGTTCTCTCTTTATTCTATCCCTCCAGTAAGTATTTATTGAGCACCTACTATGTGTTGATTCTAGATGGTAAGTCCTTAGAAGAAACTGAATGTTTTTACATAAGTTTGTATGTAGAGTCACACCCATCACAACACCCTACTCCATTAATAAATACTTTTTGATGGGGGGATGGTGCGTGTGCACATAGAGATAAAGACAAAGACAAACAGAGTGAGTGACCAAAAAGCCTGTGAGACCACCTGAAGTATTACTACCATTAAATTATATATATTATATATAACAATATATTATAATTATAGTATTATTATTAAAAACCTTTATATAGCACTTTCTGTATTTTGGGACCTATCTAAGTGCTTTTACATAAATGGTAAATCTACTTGTTGCCTGAAAAGGCTGTACAGGCTAAAATATAAATAGATTAAAGAAAGTTTCAAATAAATTCCTGGAGGGCAGATCTATAACAAGTTATTAAAGTGGAGTTAGGAATAACCAGGGTGCATTCCTAACCAATGACAATGATGTTACGAAGGGTAAGTGCTATAATCCAGCCCAAACCATCTTGGTGTTCCGTCGGATGCAGGCATTTGAATGGGACAGAGCTCAGGGCCGACCCAGTGCTGACCTGAAGGGCCAATGCTCGGCAGTTAGTAGGGGACCCCTGAGCTTCCACTGTGCTGGAAGCCCACCAACTGGCTTCTTCCCAACACTTCCACCTCTGTCAGGCCAGCAGCTGTGCCTGTCGTCCACCTCTCTCCCCCCCGCCACAAAAGCCAAGCTTTGCTTTCTGTCATCCAGTGAGTCACCAGCACGGTTGGGAACAGCCCCAGGATTCCTGTTCCTTTCTTTGCTGGGGCTGTTTGCTGAAGATCACAATCCTTCCACATTAGTGGCCAGTTACACTTACGGCTCTTAATGATATTTAATGGGGCTCCTGGGATAGGAAAATGATGGGAAGTGAAGGCTGGGAGATAAAAAGTCAAAACTTGAAATGACACATAAGATCTGGATTACTGAAGGTTTAAAAATGGCAATCCAACTCATCGTGTCATTCCACTGGGAAACGGTTCCTAGGTCTGAGGAGGAATAACCACCTCGCCTATCCGGAGACTGGATGGGAGAGAAAAGAAAGGGGAAGTGGGAACAGCCGGGGGTCCTCAGAAATTGTGTTCTCCGATTCTTTCCTATGACTTCATCTCTATATTTACCTCAAGTCACCGTTTATCTTCCCTTCAATCACATATGACATATTACAGTTTACCATGCGCATTTATGCCCACTGTTCGACCTGAGACTTATAACACAGACGTGATCCGTGGAAAGAGCACTGGATTAGAAGTCAGGTGACTAGGACACTACCTAACAGGCCATGTGACCCCGGACAGGTGACCTCACCTGGACCTTAGTTTCTTAATTATAAAACAGGGGCTAGCCTGGTTGGCCTGAAGGTATCATACTGGTCTAGGCTTCCATATATGTGTGTCCAGCCCCAGTACAGAGAAAGAAGCTGCTGCCCCAACAGCTGAGGTTTTCTTCATTTCCTTCCGAGGCTGTGGTGGGAGCACGCACAGGTGTTTGTTTGGTCACAGGCTTCAGGAAACATGGCAGAACAGGAAGAGCAGTGAGCAGTGACTCCATCAGCATGATAGAGTGGACAGGAGCAGAGAACACAAAGAAGAGAGTTTGGTGGTGGCTGGAGACTGGGTACAGGGAAGAGGGATTAGTTTTAAATGACTCCAAGAGGTAGGCAGGGGAGAAAGGTCCTGGTAGACCTGGTGTGTGTAGCTGTGACTCTCAGCCAAGGACCAGTAATGATTGTTAAAAGGTCACAGTGACAGCAGCTCACCCACTAGGCTCCATTTCCGGTACACAGGTACCACCATTTTGCTCAAAACTTTGAGATGCTGTTCCTGTCTCTAATTTATTTTTGGTGTGAACATGCTGGTCCAACCAGAAATTTTCTGTCGCTATATGTAGAGGGGATTATAAGGGAGGAGAAACAAGGTATTTCTTCTGCATTTCAGTAGAGCTGGCTGCTGGTATGCCGGGTGAGGATGCTTTAAGCAAGATGGCCTCTTTAGTTTCAAGAGAGGAAACAGAGAATCAAGGGTAGGCCTGGCAAGGCTGGGACTAGGTGAGTGAGGTGCGGAAGGTGCCAACCCCAAGGAGGCACTTGTTCTCAGGAGGAGCACCTGACAGTGAGCTCCTTCTCATTTGCCTTACCCTGAGGCCTGGCCCTTCCTTCTCTCGGGATCTTCTGGCATGGATGGGTTATTTGGAACTGGGTTGTGTTGAATGGGAAAAAGCTAGTTCTAGGCTCAATACATCTGGAATAAGACATACATTTCATAGCTCACTTTATCACAAGAAACATAGACTTGGGGTCCAGCTGATCTGGAAATGATTTCCTGTTTGCCATTCTTTAGCCGTGTAACCTAAGGAAACATACTTAACCTCACCGTGCCTCAATTTCCTTCCTCATCAGTAAAATGGGGATAATACCAACTCAGAGATAGGAGGATTACAATAGGGGAGAGAGTGGATAATGAAAATACCTGCCATATAGTAAACCTCAGTAAATTGTTAGTTCCCCATGAGGCTGTGATAATTTTGAGTGGTCAAGTGTCAGACAGGGTTCCTGCTTCTGGATGCTTCCACAGGCAACATTAGCATAAGAGGAGGATTTGGAGATCAGTTTATAAATTTCACACTCAGAGAGTTAAATAAGTCATTTCTGGTCATACAACTGATGACAGAGTTTGGACAGTCCAAAACTGATAAAAGGGCCAGGCTGGCCCAAGTTGATGATGGATCGTGTCAACAGTCAAACCACAGCCTTTCTCTACCAGCAGAGATGTATGCTATGGGGAGGGGCTGTAAATGAAGGAATAGGGAGTCAAGGGCCCTAGAAAACTTTGACGTTTGGGTCAGGATCGGACTCTGGTTAATCAAGGAGGGCTTCCAGGAAGAAGCTCTGGGGTTTCAGGGAACCCTTGGGGCTCGGTTGCTCTCCTTTTTTCATCATCATCTCAACAGTTAACAATTCTCTGTACAAAGGGATATAAGACAGGGTCTGTCTCTACGGTTGGCTGAGTGGTCATCTCCAGATTTTCCATCATCCGAGGCCTGTTCCCTTTAAGGCATTGAAACTCTGTGAACTTTCTAGGGTAGCCTCGCGGCCTCCCCCAGACGCGCTTACGTCACCGTTCGGGGAAGCGGCTGACGTCAGCGCGTCCTCGGCGAGTGAGGGCGGGGCCGTGACTCATCGGGACCGCGCCTCAGGCCCCGTGCGGCCGGGCGCACGTGAGCACGCACTGCGCTGCTTCTAATTTAAGCTCCGGCGGCTCTGGTGGGGTCAGGCGAGGTAAAGGCGAGCAGAGGGGGCTAGGGGGTTGCGGGCGCGGTTCTTTCAGTCCCTTGTTGCCCCGCCGTCGGTCCGGGCCCGGCCGGACTGGAAGTGCTGGAGCGCTGGAATTCCTGAGGCCGGTTCCGAAGGGTCCCCGGAGCGTGCAAGCCCGGCCCTCAGCTCGCCTGCCTCAGAGTTGGCGCTCAATAAACGATCCGACGTTCCTTCCTGGACGGCGACTCAGAACTTCTCAGGGGGCCAGGGTTCTGTAAAGTTTCCCAGTGAGAGCCGGGCAGTGTGGGCTGAAGTCAGAACGGAGATGGGTTGGTGAGGGCCCCGGCAGGCGGAGTGGACCAAGCCCGTCGGCGCTCATCCCCAGTGGACACATGGAGCTATTGCTCAGCGTCTCCTGGCTGCCCCAGCCTGGCCGGCATTGCTGTTAGCACGGATTGGGGTGCGGCGCCCGGGGTCCCCACTGAGCCAGCGAGTCCGAATTCGGCCTGGCAGTGGGAAGAAACGCTCCCTACATGGTGTGAAGGGCGGTGGCCGTTCTAGGGTCAGGCCAAGCACAGCACAGGGGCTTGAAGGTCACCAGTTGAGAAGCCAACGCTGATGCCACAAAACCCAGTGCTCCAGCCCGAGCCTGGGGCATACGAAGGTGACATTCCAGGAAGCAGATAAAAGCTTCGTTTTAGAGAAAGTAGTGCCAGACATCCAGTGAAATCCACTCTCTCCCAGTCTTTGGCAGGGAGGGAGTGGGGAGCGATCTGGAAAGATCTGTCAGCGTAAAGTGAAGTAATTGACTTTGCAAAATGGTCTGCCATGTCACAGTGACCTGTATTTTGTTGATGGTGTTGTTTTCACGGGGTTTGTCTCCGTAGGCATCTTATAAAATGGGGAAGCCTTTGCCCTTGTTAGATGAAAAGTGTTGGATGTTACAAAGGAATATTAAATATAAAGGTGAACTGGAGTGTCAGATGGTAGTATGGGCACGTTTTTTGAAAAAACGTGTGTCCCTTTCATTGAAATGGAAAATCAATTGTGGAATAAAGGTAGCATTAGGGATTATGACATGAGTGAATAACAGAAATCCGTAAATCCAAACGTATAATTTTCATTTGTGTTTCAAAAATACCACACTGGCAGTTTGTGAATGGGAGATTTTTCAGATATAAATAGTGGAACTGTGAGTTTCTAGGACTTTCCTCATTCAGAATCCATTTTAACAGTTTAAAAAGAGGACATATAGTTACAGACATATAGTTACAAATACATCCAAAAATATGTGTATAGTTTTATATTCATATAACAACAGAAGTCTATCCTAATTTTGTATAGCTGCCACATTTTCCTTAGTGCCTGTTTTGGGAGGGTCTTAATTTGAGCAGGTGTGAAAGATAATCATATTTGCAAACTGAGCTAATTTCCCTTTAGGTTATTGTGTGTGTATGTAATGTATAAGAACTTTAACATAAAAGACCTCATATTCAGAAGTTAAGAGTTTTAGTCCGGAAATTGAATTTTTGCTTGAAAAATACTTAACCTTGGAGTGGGCCACCTGCATCCTGTAGCATTTTGGTGAAGTCTTTCTTCTCTGCCCCCAAGCTGTACCTGCTCTCTTTGAGCTACATCTGTTTCTTAGTTATTGTTCACTGTGTTGTGATTGTTTGCTTCCATGTTAGTTTCACCCACTAGATAAAGCTCTTGGGCCTCATACTAGTGTCTTTGTCTTTATATCTGGCATCTGGAATAGTGTTAGCATGTAGTAAGCTACATTTTTTGTAGCATTTTGTTTTATTAAGTAAATGTAGGTTACCAAAACCAGATTGCACATTTGGGGAAGGGAGGAGTTTTTATAGTTGAGAGGATGGAACTACAGACTTCTATGGCTGGGGTAAGGGAAACAGTTTTCTTCTTTCCAGGCCCACCCTAATTCCTTCCCCACTCCCACGACTACCATCACCCATGAGGAAGGAACCAAGGAAAATAAAAGCAACAACCAAACATTATTTGGGGATCTAAGTGGTGTGGTGTGCTTACATTTAAGATGGTGGAACTTCGTACTGTTCACAAGGCCATAACTGTAATCTACACACTGGTATTAAATTCTTGTCACAGTTGGCTAGTCTTCACATTTAAAAAAAAAAAAGAAACTTCACAACTTCTGCTGATTCTGTGAATTTAGTTAAGACTGGTTGCTAAATGGAATGTTTACATTTGAAGTAGAATCAGTTTCTGCACAGTGATACTTCATGCCAACTCAGAGATTTAAGGATGTAAAATGAGATTGTACTTATTCCCTTCCCGAGAAGTTACTGTTGTCAGGGGGATTTTTGCAGTAAAGCTTCTAGTCTTCTCTGTTTTTGTGAAAGTTACTTTCTATGTTTCATCACACTCATGTACCTCTTTGCATGGGGAAATTCAGCTGAACTTTCTAAAACCCTCATTAAAATCTTGTTAAAACTTTTCCAAACACACATCACTCTTTCTTGACTTAACACTGTGAATGCAAAAAGGTGGAATTTCTGATTTAGAATTCTGCAGAGATACTAAGTTGTTACTGAAAATATTAATCACTGTAACATACTACATATTTATTTTCAAAACTAAATCTCTGATAGCAACTTATTTTGTTGCCATTAGCCTTTCATAAAATTAAGTGTGGCATCAATTCCAGTTTGCTAAGAGTTCTGTTTAGAATATAAACATTAATCTCATCAAAAACACCCTCACAGACACACCCAGAATAACATTTGACCAAAAATCCCCTGTAGACTAGTCAAGTTAATAAATCAACTATCACACAGATCTATTTGATTTGCAAAGCCCATGCTCTCTACATTATGTCACAATGTCTCCCTCCCATTCTGGGATTCCCAAAGTACCTTTAACCCTGGGTCTTTGTCCTCTCATCTGGAAAGTCTGTCAACATTCACCCCACTCACACCTGACAAACACCTACTTAGTTCAGGTATTTAAATATCAGTAACCAACTCAGAATCCCCTTCCTCAAGAGCACACACAATACAGCCATTTCCTTCCTTAGAATAACTTCCCAGCTTTCTAATTACACTCCAAGCTTTCTGATTTTCTATTCACATAACCCTTTGAAGTAATTCCCTCCACATTAGCAAATCCCACCTGACTTCTTGTTCAGTTCTCTTCATTGACCTCTTTGAAGGGCCTCCAGCCCAGATGGTACAGCCTGGGGAGCCCATGAGCTTCCCTTCTCTTAACTGCCTTCTTAGGTCCAACCTTTCTTACTATTCTTAACTCACTCCTGTCATCACTGTCACTGTCATTTAGAACTCTAACCTTTCTACCCTCTACCCGCAACAGAAGCAACTGTCATTGCGGGTACCTCACTTGGTTAAGTTAAGACTCGTGAACCCACATCCCAGAGAGTGCTTATTTAAAAATACTTCTATGACGTACGTACTTTTAATAAATATTGTTTATTAAATTTAGTTACTTGATTACAATTTTGGAAAGAAAAATTCTTAGAGTAATTTTGCCTAGTTGGCACTATTCTGTTACATCCTAGGACACCTTACCTCAGGGGTCCCCAACCTTAGGGCCTTGGACTGGTACTGGTTCTTGTAGCCTGTTAGGAACAGGGCCACACAGCAGGAGGTGTGCGGCAGGGTGGGAGCAAGCAAAGCTTCATCAGTGTTTGCAGCCGCTCCCCAGCGCTAGCATCACTGCTTCAGCGCCACCTCAGAGCATCAGGCTTAGATTCTCATAGGAGCACCTGTCCCTGGTGCCAAAAAGGTTGGGGACTGCTGCCTTACATAGATGTCCTGATATCGTAATACTGCTCCTTCAGCATTTTTCATGAATAGCCTCAGAGCATTTGTTCTTAGCAAGTTATGTTCTTTAATATCCAGAACATTTTCATTCCCAAATAATGCTTTGAATACCTTCTCTGCCTTATAGGTTTTAACAGGTTATGTATTATTAAGGATAAAAACATTGGAAAACATTAAAAAACACATGGACGAAATCAGATTTTATTGATATTCAAAGATATAGTTGAGCCTGTCTAGCTTCTAAAACTAAAAGTTTTAAGATGGGTTCTGGAAGATGAGCTTCATTGGGAGAGGGCAGTTGTTACAGATAGTTGTCATATATTAAGTTATCACTTAAGGTATTTTTCATTCTTCTAAAAGGTCATTTACCAAGCACAATACACTTAAAGGGTTTTTTTTTTTTAATTAAAGCCACAAATAAAAATAAACTCTTCTATATTAGAAAAAAAATCAGGTGTGTATTTTTTGATTGACAATGACATCTACCACAATTATATTACTTTAATCAAGGCAAGAGAGCTCTTCCTGTTTACAGTACATTTGTTCCAGGGTTTCTAGGTCTTGAAATTCTATTACCCCTCCTAATTTAAATTGACTTGGTTGGCTTGGGTATGTCTGGTAGAATAAAAACAGAGTATTAAAGAGGAGACATCACTTGATTAGCCCTTCCTGTGTTCTTAAAAGTGTTTTTTTTTTTCAAATTCAATTTTGAGGAAAACGATCATTTCTTTTCCTTTGCCTTTTTAAGAAACTGAGCTATAATTATGTTTTAGAATGTAATTGAATCTACCGATTAAGAAGCCAGCTGATAATTCTTTGTCCTTAACTGTTAAATGTAAAGTTTTCAATATATTATGTAAGCAGAATTTATGGTAATACTATGGAAGTTTAAATCATTGAAATTTTTAACATTTTCTGTTTGGGATTAAAGCACAGCCACACACACACACACACACACACACACATCACACACACAGCATTGCTAGTAACATTTTGGTTATAATAAAGGTTTTGCAATCCAAATCCTTATTTAAAAAAAAAGACTCACATTTTTCTTATATCTTATTTTAGAATATTGATATTGATAATTGTATAATATCAAATCGGATTATTAGCAGCATAAACACAAAAAACTACCAAAGCTCCTTCACTCTTGAAGAGAAAATTTGTTTTGCACCTAAATTGTAAATTGTATTTTAAATTGCATTTTATTTTTAGCTAGGTAATTAAGATTTTAGGCTTTTGTCTTGTTTTTAAGTCAGGTTTAGTGAGGTAATTTACATGCAGTAAAATTCATTCTTTTAGGTGTAAAGTTCTATGAATCCTGACAAACAGTCATAATCATTACGGCAATCAAGTCAGAACATTTCTACTACCCCAGAAAGTTTACTGTGCCTCTTCGTGGTCAATCCCTTTCCTGAAGATAAAATTTTAAGTAAAATGAATGATATAAGACTTGTGAAAACATGCCTGGTATACAGGCCTTGGGCCATTGTTGTTATAAACTGAATTACAACTTTAGAGGGAAGGAAATGTAATTGAAACAAATCTAAGATTTTGAATATATTACTCTAAAATGATTGGGTAGGTGTTACAAACGAAAGAGAAGGATTGATTTTATTGTTTTGGTCCATCTCCCTGATGTATGTTTATGGTGTATTTTTCTTTACCCTCTGTCCATTTACCCAAATATCAGGATATGACTAAATCCTTAAGGCATTTTCTCTTGCTATCTTGTGTTTTAGTCTTTTCAGTGAATATTAAAAGTGGAATATTTTTTCTGCCCTCCTGAAATAAGCAACTTAAGGGCAAGGACCATGTCGGCTTAATTTATTTATTACCATACAAAGATATCTGTACAAAGAAGCCTAAAGATTTGTTAAATTAATGAAATTTTCTTTAATTTGAATGGTTTCAAGCTGAGCAGAGAGGGATCTGAGAATAACTTGGATTTTCTCAAGTAAACATTGAGAGTATTGATAATAGTAGGTTAAAACTTAAAACTTGGTTAAAAACCTAGGCTTTAGAGTTGGACCTAAATTTGAATACCAACTTTGTCATTTAGCTGTGAAACAAGGCAAATTTATTTCTCTGGGCATCAGTTTTCCTATATGTAAAATCCAAAACAAAACAAAATGCATGTCCCATGAGAAAAGCAGTGAGGAGGAATTTGGAGTTTAACCATTTGGAACAGTGTCTTGCTAATAGCCCAATTCTTTCATCTTGCAACTTTCAAAAGTTACTTGTACACTGGGTACCACAGTTGTCCATAGTGGAGGAGAGAATAGACTCTTTGAATGGCACATAACAGGTGGCTAGAACTGGCCTGTGATCTCAAAGGGAATAATTACTCCTAATTTGTCTTTTGGTTAAGTACTCATTTTCGTTTATTGGATTTTCTCAGGAAAGAAAGAAGAGTGGCAATACAGAAGAGAAAGGAAACAAGATGGGAAAGTTGAGAAAGGGAAAGATGTTTATTGAATGAATGATTGAACAAATGATGAATGAATGAATAAACAGAGCAAAACACCAAAAAGAGAATATTGTCCTATATAAGCCATCTTGTTATGTGACATCTATAATAAAAAAGAGATAAAAGTAAAGGAGTTATACAAACAACACAAAAAATAGGCAAATGTTTTGGAAAAATAAAGCAAGAATACAAAAGTTTCTTTTTTTATACAGTGCTAATTTGTATACATTACATTGTATTAAGATTCAGAAAACAGTGCCTACTCTGATTTCCTAAAGTTGTTATATAATTTGACCCGTACAATGGTAATAGAGCAACCAAACAAATAATGAAACAAAAAATGCCATTTTTTCTTGCCCAGTGAGCACAGAAAAATGAATTTTCTATGCCCATCCAAACTATCAAATTTGAGGATAGAATAAAGACAATTTCAAATAAACAAATTCTCAAAAATTAATTCTCTTTGCTTTTGTTTCAGGAAGCTATTGGAAGGAGTACTCTATCAAAATAAGGAAATGAACCTAGAGGAAGGTGTGAGATGCTGGAACCAGGGACTCCAACCAGTGTTACAAAGGAATAGAGGTAACTTTAAAAAATATTCATAATATGGAAGATTGAAATAAAAATTGAAGGAGTACTGGTGAAAGAAAAAGGTGTAAGAAAATAGAAGGTATAAATAAGAGAAAGAGAAGTACATACTCTGAGCCTATACAATTTCAAGAATAGGAGGGTAAATCTGGCCCTTAAGTTTCCTAGCATCCAAAGCAAAAGGAAAAATATTCTCAATTGCAAGTTGCATAGATCAAAACAAAGCGGTTATTTCCTGAAAGGCCTGTTGTAGATATGAAAGGATCCTTTGCTCTTAATTTTACTTCTACAATAGAATATTTCTGTTTCTTATAGTGTATCCTATGGCCCTCAGCATCATTATGTAAAGGCAGTTCTATAGAGACTAAATAATATTTTCTGAAGTGAACCACGGGCATGTGAATGGATAGTGGGGTTATTATTAATTGGCATCCCACTAAACTTCATGGGAGGCTAGAAGAATGTTGGTAGGTAAGTCTACTATCCTGAGCTATTTATCCCTTGCCACACACTGACTCCCTTGAAGCAAAACAAGGTTTCCTAACTGCACTTGCCCTCCTTAGGAGGTGATTTAGCGACTCTCTGGTTGCTGGAGCATGTTCATCTGGGGTCTCGTGCCCCACCCTAAATGGCTCATCATAGTATGCCTTCCTACCTTAATTTCTGAGGGAAATTTTGGTAAATACACTTGGAAATTTTGGAAAAGCACATTTTCTTTAATGTGCTACATTTCTAATAATGTTTTAGTATCTTTAGACTAGATTTTCTGGCTGTCTTAGTGATCTAACTCTGAATCTAGTCTAGATAGGAAACTTTCTGATGGCCCTGTTCCTTCAGCAGGTGACATCCAGGATATCATATTCCTCAAACAATCTTCCATAAGCATTTATTTCCTACCACCAGGCTTATATTAATAATTAAGTTTGCATTTAGTTAAAAGCTGTAAAGTTTGGATAAGTAACTAGAATTTTCAGTTATCTATCACTTATCATCCCCCTAACTAATGATGAAAAGTTACAGTACCACCTATATAGATCTCAATTTTGAAAAATTCAATCCCTTAGCCTTTCATTTGATATATTTTCCATTAATAATAATCTTAATGGAAAATCAGGTATAATTTTTATTACTCATTGAGTGTTAGCTATTATTAAACCAGTACTTCAATAGTTTTTGAATAATCATTGGAAAGAAATATATGGTTTAAATAGCTTTTGAACCAACCTTTGGAAAGATAAAATTTTGTGCTATTATCTCTTTTGTGTCTTATAGAATATGTTTATTTACATATAATAGCTAAATCTTTCTGACATCCTAAAATTCAAAATCTTTAGAGGAGACTTCTGTTTGTATAGTATTATTAACTGCTCTTTTCCAAGAAGCTTATTAATAGGATTATTTTTCAAAGAAATATACTCCCTGCCTGCCATTTACAGGCCAGTTATCACTATGCAAGTATTTCTGTTGTCTTTAATAGAAATGCTTGAAATTGAAGACTAGAAAATGGTAGCCTGATAGAGTCCATGGCAACATTTTTAGTTTGACCTGAAGTAAGTTACCATATGGTAAATGAAATTCAATGAAATAATATTTCTTCACGGTTAAATCTACATTTAGCATTGCTGTAAAATTATATTTAACCAACTCTTTTATTTTTCATGACTACTGTTAATTTTTGGCTCTTTTTAAAAATAGAAACTGTTTTCTCAAACTTGATATGATTTATAAACAATGATTTCTGAAATACTGAATGTTGTATTCCTATAAATAGAACTGTAATAAATTTAGGAATAATTTTTGTAAGTGAGAAAATATCACAGATGTTGAAGAGTTTTTTAAAATTTTTTTCCAAATTTAGCAAACTATTTTGACTTTAGAAAAATCTGTACAATAAGAATTTATAGGAGTGACATCAGCAAGATGGCAAAGTAGGAAGCCCTGGTGCCTTCTTCCTCACAAACACACCAGTTCATGAACAAATTAACTTTGTGAGAAACCCACAAACTAATTGAAAGGCTCTCACACTGTGTGCAAATGTGAAACCAGACTCGCCAAAACCAGCAGGGGGATTCAAGACACCCTCTCACCAGAGTCCCTGCCCCCAGCACAGCACACACAATCAGGGAGACCACCTTAGCTCCCAGCTTCTCCAGAGGAAGGAAGAGTTGGTTTGTACATCTAGCACTCCAGCTTTTCCAAGGGGGCTCCCCAGAGGAATGGCTTCTGTTTTGCAAGACTTGGAACTCTGACAAGTCTGGCATAATCTAGCCACCTGCAGGAGAATGGAGTTAGCGGTGTGGGCTAGTAGATGTCATAGATCTTCCCTCCTGCTTAGCACAGAGTGAATAAATGAAAAACCCAGCTCTCGGTTATCCCTTGGGGAGGGAAAGAGTTAATCCACATATCCAGCACCCCAACTTCTCTGGGGCTGATCAGAGAACTAGAATCTGACTCGCCAGTCTTGGAGCTCTGATGAGTGGTGTAGTCTAACTGCCTGGGGGAGAATGGAGACAACAGTTTGGACTGATAAATGCAATAGCTCCCCCACCCCCATCTCAGCACAGGGCAAGTGGACAAAAACACAGCTTCTTGCTTCTCCCTGGGGAGGGAAAGGGTTGATAGAGGCCCCCAGAATCTCTGGTGGGGATGACTGGTGGGAGTCTTCTCTTAGATGAGGCCAGCCCATGAAGGTTAGGAGAGGTGCCTGCTTTGTCTAATGTACAGACACCAACATAGAGAGACAAGGAAAATGAAGAATTAGGCAAAGGTGTTCCTAACAAAGGAGCAAGATAAATCTCCAAAAACTGACCCTAATGAAACAGAGAATTGATAGAGAATTCAAAATAACTGTCATAAAGACTTACTGAGGTCAAATGGAAAATGCATGAACAAAGTGAGCATTTCAAAGACAAAGAAAACATTTAAAAGTACCAACAGCAATCATGGAGCTTAAAATACAATAACTGAACTGAAAAATTCACTAGTGGGGTTCAACAGTAGACTAGATCAAGCAGAAGGAAGGATCAGCCAACTTGAAGACAAGTTATTGGAAATAATTCAGTCAGAGGAGCAAATATATAGACAAATCTAGAATACTGTATTAATGTAATGGTGGTGGGTAAATCACTTTTAATTCTAGTATAAAAGTTAAAAGATCAAAGTATTAAAATGAATATAACTAAAAAATATGTTAAAAGATATACAATATGAATAGATGTATATAATGACAACAATAACAAAGTGTGTGGGAGGGTGGGGTGAAGTTAAAATGGAATTTTTGTATGTAATTGAACTTAAATTGTTATCAGCTTAAAATATACTATTATAACTATAAGATATTTTGTGTAAGGTCCAAGGTAATCATACACACATACACGCACAAAAATTTCTATAGAAGTTACACAAAAGAAAAAAGAGAATGGAAGCAAGGCATACCAATGCAAAAAAGTCCAAACATAAAGGAATTCAAAAAGAGAGAGAAAAACAGACAAAAAAAGTACAAGACTAACAAAAACAACTAACAAAATGGCAATAGCAAATTGTCCCTATGAATAATTACTTTAAATGTAAATGGATTAAATTCCCCTATCAAAAGGCATAGAATGACTTAATAGATTAAAAAAAAAGACCCAACTATATGCTGTTGATAAGAAACTCACTTAACATTTAAGGACACACATAGGCTGAAAATGAAGGCAAGGAAAAAAATACTCCATGCAAATGGTAACCAAAAGAAATGGGGGTAGCTGTACACATATCAGAAGAAAAATAGACTTTAAGTCAAAACTGTTACAAGAGACAAAGAAGGACATTATATAATGGTTAAAGTTCACTCTACCAGGAAAATGTAATAATTGTATATACACCATCAGAACAGCTAAATATGTAAAGCAAAGACTAATAGAAAGGAAGGGAAAAATAAATAGTAATATAATAATAACAGAAGACGTCAATACCCCACTTTCAATAACAGAACATATAGATAGATAGAAAATCAGTAAGGAAACAGAGAACTTGAACCAACACTTCATATTAATAAGGGTATGCAGAATATACGTTCTTCTCAAGTGCATGTGGATCTTTCTGTAGTAAAGCTCAAGTTAGGGTACAAAACAAATCTTAGCAAATTTAAGAAGATTGAAATCATATTATATATATTTTGACCACAAGGGAATGAAACTAGAAATCAATAGCAGAAGAAAAACTGGAAAATTCACACATATGAGGAAATTAAACAACACACTCCGGAAAAACCATTGGGCAAAAGAAGAAATCATAAAAGAAATTAGAAATACCTCAAGATAAATAATGAAAACATACCAAAACTTATGGGACACAACAAAGCCATACTAAAGGAAGTTCATAGTGACACATTAAAAAAGAAGAAAGTTCTCAAATAAACAGTCTAATTTTATACTTCAAGGAGCTAGAAAAAGAACAGACTAAGCATAAAGTTAACATAAAGAAGGAAGTGACAAAAATTTGAGCAGAAATAAAGCAGAAAATAAAAAACATAAGAGAAAAATCAATGAAACTAGGAGTTGGCTTTTTGAAAAAGAAAACTGATGAATCTTTAGAAAGACTAAAAAAATGAGAAGACTCATAAAATCAGAAATGAAAGAAGAAACATTATAACCGATGCCACAGAAATGAAAAGGATCCCATGAGAGTACTATGCCAACAGATTTGATAACCTAGAAAACATGGATATATTCCTAGAAACATATAACCTATCAAGACTACATCATGAAAAATAGAAAGTCTGAACAGGCTTATAACTAGTATGGAGATCAAATCAGTAATCAAAACCCTTCCAACAAAGAAAAGCCCAGGATGAGATGCCTTCACTGGTGAATTCTGTCAAACATTTAAAGAAGAATTAATGCTAATTCTTCTCAAACTCTTTCAAAAAATTGAAAATTAGGCAACAGTTCCAAACTAATGAGGCCAGCATTACCCTTATACCAAAGCCAGACAAAGATACCACAAGAAAAGAGAACTACACGCCAACATCTTTAATGAATATAGACGCAGAAATCCTCAACAAAATAACTAGCAAACCAAATCCAGCAGCATGGAAATCTACACACATACAGTGAACTGATCTTTGAAAGGGTGCCAAGAATACAAATGGGGAAAGGACAGTGTCTTCAACAAATAGCACTGGGAAAACTGGACATCTACATGCAGAAGAATGAAACTCAAAGGACCCACTGATGCTTGTGTGGAAAAAAAGAATAAATTGGACCCTTCTCTTACACCATACACAAAAATAAATGCAAAATGGATTAAATACGTAAATGTAAGACCCCCAAACTGTAAAAAATCTAAAAGAAAACAAGGGAAACACTTCATGACATAGATCTTGGCAATGAGTTCATGGATATGACACCAAAAGCACAGGTAGCAGAAACAAAAATAGACAAGTGAAACTACATCAAACTAAAAAGTTTCTGCACAGCAAAGGAAGCGTTCAACAAAGTGAAAAAGGCAACCTACAGAATAGGAGAAAACATTTGCAAACCATATATCTCATGTGAGGTTAATCTCCAAAGTATATGTGATGGTTAATTTTATGTGTCAACTTGACTAACCTAAGAGATGCTTAGATAGCTAGTAAGACATTATTCTGGGAGTGTTGATGAGGGTATTTCTAGAAGAGATTTGTATATGAAGCAGTAGACTGGATAAAGAAGTTCCATCCTCATCAATGTAGGCAGGCATTATCCAACCCATGGAGGGCCTGAATAGAACAAAAATGTGGAGGAAGGGCGAATTCTCTTTCTTCTTGAGCTGGGACATCCATTGTCTCCTGCCCTTGGACATCAGAGCTCCTGGTCCTTGGTCCTTTAGACTCTATGACACAATCAGCTCCCCTAGTTCTCAGATCTTTGGACTCAGACTAAATCACATGCCCAGCTTTATTGGTTCTCCAGCTTGCAGATGGCAATTGTGGGACTTCTCAGCCTCCGTAACCACATGAGCCAATTCCTATAATAAATCTCCTCTCATGCATCGATCTATCTATCTATATATATACTATTGGTGTCATTTCTCTGGAGAATCTTGGCTAATACAATATATAAGGAACTCCTACAACTAATAATCTGATTTAAAAATAGACTAAGGACTTAAAATAGACATTTCCACAAAGAAGACATAAAAATAGCTAAGAGGTGTATGAAAAAATGCTCAGTGTCACTAATCATCAGAGAAATACAAATTGAAACCACAATGAGATATCACTTCACACCTTTCAGAATGGCTATTATTTTAAAAACAAAAACAAGTGTTGGTGAGGGTGTGGAGAAATCGGAACCTTTGTGTATTGTTTGTTGGTAGGAATGCCAAGTGGTGCAGCTGCAATGGAAAAACAGCATGGAGGCTCAAAACATTCCAAATGGAACTACTGTATGATCCAGCAGTCCCACTTCTAGTATCTAAAAGAATAGAAATCAGATCTCAAAGAGCTATTAGCACTCATATTCATTGCAGCACTATTCACAATAGCCAACATGTGAAAACAACCTAAACTTGTCTATCGACAGATAAATGGATAAAGAAAATGGGGTATATACATACAGTGGGATACTATTTAGCCTTTAAAAAGAAGGAAGATCTAAAATATGCAACAACATGGATGAACCTTGAGAACATTATAATGTAAATTATCAGTCAATCATAGAAAACTACTACATGATTCCACTAATACGAGGTATCTAAAATAGTTAAATTCATAGTATGGAAGAGTGGGATGGTAGTTGTCAGTGACTGGGGAAAAGGGAAATTGGGGCGTTACGATAACCAACAGACATAAAGCTTGTTAAGCAAGGTGAATAGACTCTGGGGATCTGCTATACAATATTGTACCTCGAGTCACCAATAATATGCACTTAAAATTTTAAGAGTGTGGAAGCCATATTAAGCGAGTGTTCTTACCACGATAAAGTTTTTAAACATTTTCTCAAATGTAATTTTCAGGTTTTTGAATCTTATTTTTTCCTTATAGAAGTTCTGAAGCTCAGTGCTACATAAAAATAGCACTTAAATCAATAGCAAAACTAGTTAACTTGTATGTAAGAGAAAATCTATAGCCATAGGATCATAATAGCTAATAACTGTGATTCATTGCTCTCCACAATCCCATCAGTATTCAAAGGCATGAACCAATACTTCAGTTAAACTAGCTAAAGGCTCTCTTGTACATAGATATGTCATCTAATTATGGAGAGCGCCAAAAATATTCTTTGTTCAACTGACTTAACTTTCTCAGTGTTAAATTCATTTTGCAAATGTAATAGAAATATAATATTCTTCAATATTTTAGAAATTAAAGAATTGAAGAACTGGTCAAATAACAAACAATGTTTTTTTAGATTTTTGCTTTCTAAAAATCAGCTGACCAACTAACTATAATGTTAGCATGTGATACCAAACCTACTCGCTGCCTCTACTTACCTATCTCCTCTCCTAGACAGTGAGCTCTTTGAGAAATAGTGTCTTTTCATATTTGGAAACTTAGAGTTTAGGAAACATAGACAGCATCCAGTAAATTCTTGTTGACTGAATTTGAATGACTAGCAAATAGCTACAGAAGGTGAATTATTATCACCAGTATTTTGGAGTGAATCAAATAAGGCTCTTCACTCTTACCTTTTCTTTCCCCCACAATCTCTATTTCATACACTTGAATAAGCATGATCTGCTTTTGTCTCTATGCTTGGGGTGTGTGGGTGTGTGTGTGTGTGTGTGTGTGTGTGTGTGTGTGTGTGTGTGTGTATGTGTGTGCACATGTGCATGTAATATGAATGTTTCAATGAGGTATCTACCTTTCCACACCTTCCATCTCTATAGCCTAGAATCAGGAAAATTTGAGGGACATTCATAACTTTCCCACAACTTTCATAAAGCTATGTCTTTACATAGCTTATGTGCCCATTAAACATTTCCCACAAGTAAAGACATATGATTCCTTCGTATTGGATTTACAATTTCATACAGTTAGTAGAGGGAAAAGACAAACGTCAAATCATTTTTAAAAGAGGGCATTGGCACACGATGGGGCAAACATCAGACCACTAGAAATGAACATTCTGTGGGAGGAAGGGCAGTAGTACAGCCAAGCACTGACTCGAGAGACCTGGATTCTAGTACTGGTGCCCCTCTGACTAGCTGTGAGACCTACACTAGTCCCTGGGTCCTTATTTGTTTTCTCATCTGGAAAATGAGAGGGCTCAGTGACCTTTACGATTTCTTCCAATTCTGTGGTTCTAAGCTTAGAATGACTTTCAAATAACAGAGTACTGGCAATGCCAAAACTGAAGACTTATGCCTTTTTTGCTTTGCTCTATTGTGCATTCACTACATCACTGTGATGTAAACATGAGTTTTTTTGAATTTCCATTTTCAGATGGGAATCAGAATGGGTGACTTTAGGTCATGTGATGGATTGCCTAACCTCATTCTAGGCGGCTATCTTGGATCATCATATGTTTAGGAGGAAAACAAGTTAGTCTCTTCAGGACAATAGAGCTCATTTTATACCACTGCTATGTTGGCCTAATCAATTATTCTCTAAAGTTTTCCACCAGATTAAATCGAGTAGTTTCACTGTTAACATTTCCCCCCAGGCCTCTCTATCTTATTCACAAACAAGCCAGTGTTTTTTTAGAACAATTGGAAAGTGAAAATCACAGTCCATACTTTATGGTCTAAGCTTCTGTCATAATTGCCTTTATCCTCCACAAGGAATTCCCTATTTCTGTTTCCTTTCTAACATTAGAGCACTCTCCTGGTTTCTCGATATTTACCCCTGAACACTAGATCTCCACTCCTGCCATCAGTGCTTTCCAGGCTGTGAGGGATGGACCCCCAAGTGTAAAACACAAGACATCAAGCATTGCCCAGTAACCTACTTTTATTAATCCTTGTTTTTCAAACAGAAAAACGAATGTATGTGCAAACAAATTCAGACAGTGGAAGAACCCTCCTTCCGACTCCAAACCCTGAGTCTTTCTCAGAAGTAATACTTTTGAGTTTTTTGATATAATTTATATTTTTCAAATAAACTATATATTATCTTTGGTTCGAGCTATGTCTCTAAATGAAAATTACTAGCTTTTTTTTTTTGAGCAGTATACATAAACTGATTTGTTTAACACCTTTACATGCTCTACTTTAATGTTTAAGATTAACAATAGATTAAAAATCAAAATTATATTGGAAATGGAAAAGGATTAAAGGAACACCAAATTGAAAGCAAAAACTTGGTTTTAATACAGTATCTACTAAAGTAAACTGCGAGAGCCATTCACTCAGAAATTCTGTAATTCTGTGATTTTTCTCAACCTTCATCTGCATTTAAATGTTAGAATCCTCCAGTATCACAATCACAAATGTATGTGCTTCTTTTGTTATTGAAAGAGAGGAAGGAAACTAACATTTTTTTGAGAGCCAGACATACCACAGACCTGGTGCTTGTAATGATATATAATTACCTCATTTAGTTTTTGAAGAATTTTACAAGATAAGCTTGTTCTATGTGTGATGAAATAGAAATATCTTCAAGATAAATTATTGTGTTTTGGTTTTTTTTTTAAAGGTAAAATACAGATGAGCATGTATGGCATAATCCCATTAATGTTAAAAAAAAAAAAAGAGTTGGTCCTTGTATATGCCTAGAAAAATTCTGGAAAGCTACACAAGAAAATGTTAACAGTGGCTGACTCTGATGAATATAACTAGGGGTTGGGAATAGAGTAAGGAAAACGATTTTTACACTTTATATACTTTTACACTTAAAAAAAAAGGCAGGTATTTAGTTCTTATATCCCCTTAAGGAGAAAGGAAATAAGAAGAGACTTTAAAGAGCTAAGAGTATCAGTATCTGTAGCACAGCTTATTTTATTGTTTTCTTCAAGTGGAAAAAAGGAAATTAAAGTAGAAGAAAAGACATTTACCTAAGTATAGATGAACCTATGAAGTTTTCTTTTAGAGACGTGAGAGGGGAGATCCTAAGTTGTCTTTGTTCTCCCTTAAGAATCTAACTTCCAATTTTTTTGGCACATGCAGCTCCAAGATAAACAGGAAGTGGTGCAGAACAAAGACTTGCATATGCAATACGATGCAATTACAGCGATACAGTCCTTGTTGCGCAATATAAGATTTATTCATTTTTTATTCTTTGCTTTGGTGTATAAAATAAAACGTGTTTTGCATTTGAATCAAATGCCATCAAGTATAAGAAAAAATTCTGAACCTCTACATTATACTCATATCCTAAGACAACTCCAGAACACAAAGATAATCCAAATATAGAGGAAGACGCGGTATATAACATTTGTAGGTTTTGGTTTAAATAAAGTGGTAGTCCCACCCTTAGTCCCAGGCAAGAGAGGCCGCTGCCCAGGATCCTAGGCTTCAGGGTGCCCTACAAACACCCCCTGACTAAACACACACACACACACACACACTGTACTAAAGATCACATGGGCAGCCTATAATCCTAAAAGTCTGCTCAGGGAAATAATTCATCACATCTCTTTGCTGTGAAGTTTTGTCAGTTACATTGCCACCAACATCAGTCAGCCATTTCTTTGGGTACAGGGAGGATTTGAGGGGAAGAAGCACCTAGGTAGGAGAAAAGACTTGTCAAATTCATTTGTCAAACCCTTCTCTCAGATACCATGAACGCAATACATTCTTGCATTGAAAAGTATCCTTTCCTACTAATGCTAGGAATTAATTTTCTTGCTTCTCTTTGTGCTCCAATACATGGTTACAAAGGTGATCATGAATTAGCATGGTATTCTGAACAGTTGCACATAGTGGCCGAGGAACATGTTATATTATTAAATAATCCATATTACTCTTTAATTTGTATATAGACTGAGACATGACATGCATTAGGAAGGATAATGATTCTTTACATTGACAACAAAATGGACATTGAATACTAGAATAGTGAATGTTTTTATTTTTATTAAACTGATATTTAATAAAATTTTTAACAAAAAGCAAAAAAACTTTAAATAATTGTTTAAAAGGTGATATCAATTATAATTTATCTTTTACTTTTTCACTTAATGATTTTTAGTGTAAGGAAAAAATAACTTTTTGATGAAAATATGTACTAATTTAATATATTCCATTTTAATCCTTAATATAATTATTGCCAATAGAACATAAATTATGTGCAAATCTTGAGTATAGCAACATTCTTAGAGATTTTACTGAAATTAAAACAATTATATAGTATTTATGAAATTGTAAGTATTTTATTACCCATCCAACATTGTCAGCTCATCACAGAACACCCAGACATATCCAATAATAAGGAAATTCTGCTTTCATATTTTGCTCATATAAAAACCTCAACTTTCACCTATTTTTCCACTTGTGTGTTTTATTAGTCAGCTTAGGCTTCCATGACAAGATACCAGACTGGATGGCTTAGGTTGCTACATTTATTTTCTCACAGTTTTGGAGGCTGAAAGTACAAGATCAAGTTGCCACAGGGTTGGTTTGTGGTGAGGCCTCTTTTCATGGTTTGTATACAATCACCTTCTCACCGTGTCCTCACATGGCCTTTCCTTATGCACATTCAGAAAGAGAAAGAGATCTCTGGTGTCTCTTCTTTTAAGGACACCAGTCCTATAGGATTAGGGCCCCACTCTTTTGACCTTATTTAACTTTGATTACCTCCTTCAGGACCCTATCTCCAAGTACAGTCATGTTGGAGTTAGGGCTTTAACACAGGAATTTTGGGAGGGATGCAGTTTCATCCCTACAGGTTTTATAAAGGTGTATTTGTCAAGGTAGAAATATAGAACGTGCTTTACTTAACAGCTTGTTAGCTTGATTTATAACTTTTACATATTTAGACATACGGTATGTGGTCCTCCATTTATACTCTTGTCTTGGACCCCACAAATCTAAGGGTCAGGCCTACAACAAAGAAGAAGTATATGTTGCAATTTTCGGCTAAGAGCGGCTTCCAATGGAACCCAGCTAAAGGAGTATTTACAGAAGAATTTGTCAATGAATAAAGCTGTCTTTCAGTGGAATGAGCTTCCTGTCACAAAACATATGAAAGCAGAGGATGGGTGACCAAACGGCAGGAATGTTGGGAGGGAATACCTGTGCTGTGTAGAGGGTTAAACTAAATGATCAAGACGCCTCCCAACTTTAAAATCCTGTGAAGACTCTGTTATCTGGAAATACCGGCTCTCAGATCCTCTTCCTTGGTTATATATCTGTCAGTGTTTATCCTTTTTTATATAAAAACAAAACCTGTAGGCATTTTTCAGTAAAATGTTCTGTAAATCAAAAAATTCTTTTTGAAGTCCAACCTAGAAGCCTCCAAAGGAAATCCCTTTAAGTGTATACATATGAAAAGAATATAGAAAAACTAGAAAACTTTGTTTGGAAAAAAGTGATGGAGACCATAAAAAGTAACCTCACTTGCAAAACACAGACTGTGTAAGGAACTGAAACATTAAAGAAAAAGCACCAAAACTGGAACTTAGGTCAAATCCACCAAGAAGAGGAATGAGTCAGGGCAGTACCGAAGGCTCAGAGCTATGAAAGCAGAAAACTCCAAACAGGAAATGAAAGTGAAATGACAAAAGACAAAGGAAAATTAAGAATTCTAAAAGGAAGTAGAGAAAAAGGAAAATATGGCCTTATTAGGTATTAGATGGGAGAAATGCATAACTCACTAGCCTGGTCAACACAGAGAGATTCCAAGGGAGTCATTGCTGCTCCATGGGAACAGATGGGCCGCCCGAGTCAGTGCTGCTCCATGGGAACAGGTGGGCTGCCCGTCTCCTAAGAGGCCTCCCAGCCTGGTCTTTGTTACTCATAGGGAATTAGTCTCCGAAGCCCCGATTTCCTGAACTGTAAGGCAAAGGCAGTAGTAGTGCCTTCCTGAAAAGAGTAGAGCAGATGCTGTTCATAAGGCACTTCAAATAATGCCTGGGACCTAATAAATGTGAGATAAATGGTAGCTGTTATTAATGCTATTATAAACTTTTTAATCCAAATGTTTATTCTTATGCTATTATTTATTACAGATATATATGATAGTTATATGACCTTCAAATACGCAAATAACTATCCTCCAGCAAATAAGGCCATCATTTGTAATCTGTCTTCATCAACACCCTTGACAGTGACCCACTAGCAATAAATTTTACTATCTCAAATTTATAAAAATGGAACAGAAGCTACTTAAGCAATTTTCCCAATGTGATACAATAGCAAATCAGTTACTTAGATGAATACAAGACCAACATCTCAGAGTCCTGTACTCTAGCCAGGATGTCCTACTAGGATAAAAATAGCCACTTAGCTTTTTACATTCTTATTTGTATGTTGTATCATGAAGCATAATTTAAGCAATGATTTAGACTGATTTAATTATAGAAAATCTATGTTTGCTTTGTGGTATGATGTTTCTTCATTTTGTTGGTTTTCTTTAATTTACCTGGTTAACGTTGGTTAATAATTTTATATAAACTTCAGGTATACAATTTTATAATACTTCATCTGTACACTCTGTTGTGGGCTCACCACCCTAAGTCCAGTCTTTTTCCGTCATCATCTATTTGACCCCTTTTACCCTCTTCATCCTCCCTGCATCCTCCTTCCCCTCTGGTAACTATACACTGTTGTCTGTGTCTGTGAGTTTGTTTGTTTATTAGTTGCTTTCTGTTTTATATCCCACATATGAGTGAAATCATATGGTTTCTGTCCTTTTCTGCCTAACTTAATTCACTTAGCATGATACTTTCAAAATCCATTCATGTTGTTGCAAATGGCAGTATTTCATCATTTTTTATGGCCAAGTAGTAGTATTCCATTGTATACATTTACCACATCTTCTTTATCTAATTATTGGTCGAAGGACACTTAGGTTGTTTCCATGTCTTGGCTATCGTGAATAATGCTGCAATGCACATACGCACATAGGGGTACATATATCTTTATAAAGAAGTGCTTTCAATTTTTTCAGGTAGATACCCAGAAGAGAGATTGCTGGGTAATATGGTAGCTCTATTCTTAATTTTTTGAAGAACTTCCATACTGTTTTCCATGGAGGCTGCACCAATTTACATTCTCACCAACAATATACAATGGTTCCCTTTTCTCCGTATCCTCTCCAACCCTTATTTCTTGTCTTGTTAATGCTAGCCATTATTAACAGTTGTGAAGTGGTACATCACTGTAGTTTTGATTTCCATTTCCCTTATAGCTAGTGAAGGTGAACATCTTTTTATATACCTGTTGGCCATTTGTATGTCTTCTTGGGAGAAGTGGCTATTCAGGTCCTCTGCTCATTTTTAGTTTATAGTTTGTTGTTGTTGATTTGTATGAGTTCTTTATATATTTTAGATATTAGCCCCTTATCAGAGGTATTATTTGTAAGTTGCGTTAGTTGTGGTTTTTCTCTTGCCGATGGTTTCTTTTGCTGTGCAGAAGCTTTTTAGTTTGATTTTATTTTTTCTTTTATTTCCCTTGCCTTTGTTCATAAAAACTCTTAGACCAAGGTTCATATGTTTAATACCTATGTTCTCTTCTATGTATTTTATTGTTTCAGGTCTTATATTCAAGTCTTTGATCCATTTTGAGTTAATTTTTGTGACTGTGTCAGATAGCAGTCTAGTTTCAATCTTTTGCACGTGGCTTTCCATTTTCCCAGCACCATTTATTGAACAGGCTTTCCTTTCTTTATTGTAATGTTTTGGGCTTTGTCAAAAATCAGTTGCCCATAAATGTATGAGTTTTCTTTCTTGGCTCTCAATTCTGTTTCATTGGTCTGTGTGTCTGTTTTTCTGCCAATATCATACTGTTTTAATTATTGTAGCTTTGTAGTATAATTTGAAATTGGCATGTGATAACTCTGGCTTCGTTCTCTTAGGATTTCTTTGGCTATTCGGGGTCTTTCTGGTTCTAAATATTTCTTAAAATGTCTAAAGTACCTTTTATATTTGCAAACTAATAACAGAAAACTAATTACAAGGAACGGAAGCATTTAATATTTAAAATATGTTCATATTATTACAAAACAAATATACTCATTAGGAAATCTCCTGATCTTTTATACTTATTTGAAATGCGTATGTTTTATTTATGTGGCCTTATTTTCTGTCCCTGTGCAATATTAATATAAATGCTAGTACTATTACTATTAATAGCTAATATTTATTCCTGTTTTCTTACCACATTCCTCCCTTCCTTGCAGACTTCCAGCTGTCAGTTATAAGATATTGCATAGAAGGATGTAAATTGGTGAAGAGGCTACAGAGTGAGCCTTTTTCCATCCCAAATACTATAGTAGGGACCAGAAAAGTCAGATAACTAGAGGCTGTAAACATCCAGACTAAGATTCCAAGATTTAGGGTTCAGGGCTCAATACATTTTCAAAAAATTGGGAAGATTGGCCCAATCTCGTCTGACCACGGAAGCTAAGCAGGGTTGGGCCCGGTTAGTACTTGGATGGGAGACCACCTAGGAATCCTGGGTGCTGTAGGTGTTAAATTAATTGATTAATTAATTAATTAATTAATTTTAAAAATTGGGAGGATTAGCATCAAGATTCCACCATTTAATTTGCCAAGTATGGATATTTAAAACAACAACTATGACCACATACTAACAACATTATTTACTAAGAGAAAGACCATGTAAATGTTAAGAAAAACCTGGTAGGAAAGACGAAAATATCAGAGTAGAGGCAATTAACAAAAAGTGATCAATGATAACTTTAAAGTTTTTTTTCACATTTTGCTGGAGGCCAGTGAAAATGGACCGGCCTAATTCTGTAGACTGGTCTTTGAGAGCTGCTCCAGAGACTCCCAAAGAATCCCGTTGGGGACCATATAGAGGCAAAATATAGATGACTTTTATTGAAGGGTTACTCTATTCCAGGCCCTCTGCTAAGTACTTTGCTTGCTTAAGGAGTGATGACCTCCTAGCGGTGTTTGAGTAGAGAAGCCTGCCCCTGCCTCTTTCTGATTCTAGTCACCATGAAAACCATTAGGACACAAGATCTCATTGGTGATCGGCTCATTCCAAAAACATGATCACTATATGAAAATTTAAAACTCCAATATAACCAAGGCGTGAGCAGCCCTTCGGAGGCTGTTGTAGCAGGATCTAGCCACACTGGGACTCACTGTTCTCATTTCACAAAGGGACAGAAAGTTGCCAGGTTTTTTGCCACAAGCTTCTGTGCTGTGACAAAGCACTGCTTTGACCAGTGTACTGGGTCTGGTCTGAGACCACAACAGCCAGCTAGTTATGACAAACCAAAAATAGCCCCATAGTCTAAATCAAGACACATGGAGAGTGACCACCCTGAGTCACCCAGACTCATTTGTTACATACTTTATTTTTAGATAACTCTAATGGGGACTGAAAGTGTTTCATTTGCTGTTTTTTCTCCAAATAAGAGTACAAAGAAAGGAACTAAGTCATGTGGTTTTGTTTAACTTCCATGAATGTTGCAACTAGTATTGATGATGTGATTCCTCAGCTTTGGAAAGCCCACGGCTAATTAGTTGGGACGATGTGTCCCTCTGAACTACCTAAACTGCCAAAAAGATTTTGGCTCACAGACTGTTACATAAGAAACTTTTGCTCCCAGTAATGCATATTATTCCAAGATTTGCACTGCCACTCAGTGTGATAAAACACAAGTAAATGAGAATGTCGATGTAGAATAGAATGCAGTAAAGAGCTTATTTGCCTTATTTATGCAAATAACAAAATAAACTTAAGATTTAAGTTTATCTGTTTATAATTTACATTGTAAATATTCTAAGTGTAAATATTTCATTGTTGCAAATGTGTTATTATGCTCAGCCTTGAGAGCGATTTTCATAGTATATGTATATCATCTGGTCCTCTTATCATTCCAAACTCATATCCTATTCTCTCCTTCCGTTCACTACTCTTCAGCCTTCTCTCTGTTCTTGCAAAATACTAAGATCATTCTCACCTTAGGACCTTTGCATTTGCTATTTCCTCTGCCTGCTGTGCTCTCTCTATCATCTTTACATAGTTGACTCCTTCTTGTCACTTAGGTCTCTCTTCAAATATTCCTGGGAGAAGTCTTCTCTAACCACCTTGGCCAAAATAACCCATCCCTATCAGTCACTCTCTAATACATCACTTTACTTTATTATCTTTATAGCATTTATGAATATCTGAAAATATCGAGCTCACCTATTTGTTAACTTACTGTTTATCTTCCCTAGAATAGAAGCCCAGTGAGAACAGGGAGTTTGTCTTATCTGTTCCTTTAGCCTAGCACTGGAGTAGTGTCTAGCACATAGCAATGCTTAAGAAATATTTGTTGAATGAATGAACAAAAGGATGAAAAATTCACTAGTGTTTTCATATTTTGTCACCTTTATTTTAGAGTGTTCATGTCTAAATGGTACAAAGGCTAATGTGTGTTCATTAACTTTCTTGATAGTTTTATCAAAAGATAGACCAAATGACTTCAAATGGTTGAAGTTATCTGGTATAGCCATTTATAATTGGTCATGTCACTGAACAGTTGCTAGATTTCTACTTCACTTAGATTATATAGCTCAGTCTGAGAGAGCAATCAGATAAGAGCACAAATAAAATTTTAATATAAAAAAGGAAGGTTAGATGCGGTGATTTATTTTAATATTCCTTAAAATAAAAATATTTAATTTAAATCAACAGCTAACCTGATTATTTGTAGAAAAAACTCACTAAAAACAAACAGCTCATTGTTTTTATTTTTTAAATATTGTTCTGGAAATTCCAGCCAATGTAATAAGATAAGAAAAAGAAAGACGTTATACAACGATTTTAAAATAGAGACAAAATTATTTTTATAGATAATGATTATCTACCAGGAAAACTTAAAATAATTTTTTGAAGGACTTATAGTGGAGTTCAGTGAGATTCAGTTATAAAATAAGTACATAAAAAGTGATAGATTTCTTATAGAGCAGTAATAGTTACTTAGAAAACATAAAGAAAAAATAGCTAAAGAATATTATGGATGTTAATAAACTGGCTGCAGTTTTTTCCCCTAGTGTACAAACATGGCATTAATCTTAGACTGCAGGATGTCTATGGATTTTAATAAAATATTGTGTTTTTCTATGAAAAACACTTGTTTATTCTGCTAACATTTATACTCCTCCTGTATTTATAGTTCTATAGAAAACAAAGAGAAAGGGAGAAAACATGGTCCCTGCTCTCCTGACTTTATATGTTGGAAAGAAATAATATACACATGTGAAACTACTAGAAAATTGTTTCTAGTAACATGTATTTAGGAAATACTAAACATTTAGCATCTGTAATGAGAAGACCCCTTTGCAAGTTGAATGTGGAGCAGTGGGTGGGCTTACCATAAAGATGATTAGAACTCAGTCATTGCCATCTGTGCGAGCTACCAGGGAGAATAAGGCACAAATCCTTATAATGATAAAGCAATTAAGCTGACCCTTGAACGAGAAAGGAAGGCTTTGACTCAATACTGATAGACCAGGTGGCATTCCCAATGGAGGACATGACTTCAGTAAGAAAAGAAAATATAGGACATGTTTGCAAATACTGAGTAGTCTGGTTTGGCTGGAGAGCAGGTATACATGAAAGGGGACTGGGAAAAAAGGAGAGATTTGAGCTCAGGTCTCGGGATGGGGGTCTTGAATTCCTAATTGCAGAATGTAGATTATATTCGTTGAGCTTTCAAACATTTCAAAATCAGGAGGCACCCTTAGGGCTCTGTTGTAGGAGTATTTATCTGATAGCAGCATACAGGCTGTGTTGAAGCATGGAGAGACAAAAGATGGAAGGTCTGTTAGGAAGCTTTGGAAAGATAAGGGAACAAACAAAATTTTAATATAAAAAGGAAAAGTTAGACATAATGATTTAGGATAGACAAATACCGCTTTAAAGTATTTATTTTAAACCAACAGCTAACACGACAATTACTAGTGGAAAAAATAATAAAATACTAAAGGCAAAAATGGGAAATTCCACCAGATCTGAAGTAGGCTGCAGTACACTTGAGAAACACTGCAGAGGTGGGGCTGAAGGACTTTGGCACCCGAACGGAGCCCGGCTTTTAGTAGGGATTCAAGAAATATTCATCAAATGAATGAGTAACTTTCTGTCTCCTTCTTGTAAGTTCTCAGGGATAAGATCACATTCTCTCTCTCCCTCCCTACCCTCCTCCCTCCTTCCTTACCTCCCTCTCTTTATTTTTTCTGTACCAAATCCCCAGAGTCTGATATATAGTAGGCTTTCAATGAATGTCACCTCATTAGATATGTCACCTCAATGAATATCACCTCATTAGATATAAGATTGAGAGAAATGGAGGAGTGAAAGATTATTCAGTTTTGAACTTATTTCAATGTTAGTAGCATGTTTTCTTTTAATAGGAAAGTTAGGAGTAGGAGCTGGTTTGGGGGAGAAGATGATTTATATACTTTTAAACTGCTGATTTGAAAAACTAGGAGGATTATCTAGATGATGAGATCCAACAGATAGTTAAAAATATGAAATTAGAACTCTGTAGGTAAATCGAGATCCCTAAGATCTGGGAGCATCTGCAGAGAGGTGCTAATTGAAACAGTAGGAGTAATAGAGATCACCAGAAAGGAGGTATAGAAAAGGAAGAGAAACTGAGTTGAGGACAAATTTTGGGACACACCTGTGTTTTATTTGAGGCACAAGAGAAGCCAATGAAGGAAATAGTAAGTCAGTCAGAGTGGGGAGGAAAACTATACTTCAGTAACTCCAAAATTGAGGGGAGATTTTCCAGAAGGTAGTTAACAGCTGTATCACATTCATTAGGAAGATTGGTGAGGACAGAATTCAAGAAAAGCTATTCCATCTGGCAATTAGAGTGAGCATTTCAGAGTTTACATATGTGTTATGGGAAGGGTTATGGAAAATGAAACCAGATTTAAGTGGACAATGTATGAAACAAAGGGAGTAGATACAGATTACTCTCTCAAGAAGTGTGGTGGGGAAGAGGTGAGAGAAAATAGAGTTGTCTTTGTAGACAACTTAGTTTCTTTGTAGACACCCGCCATTAAGTGAATAGCTTGCCCGAGGATTTCAGACTACACACTGGAACTGTCTGTCACACAGTGTCCTATGATATATTCTGTTGCCAATGTCCAGTCAACAAATAGTGGCTGATGACTTCCTAAAGCGGCAGCAAGGACTGGATTCTGTAGAAAAGATGCAAAAGTGTAAATATAAGGGACAGGAAGAGGCAGCGGGTCGGGAGAAAGTACATACAAAGCAGCAAAGAACTACACCAAGAGCAGAGCCAAAAGTAAGCAACTTGGTCCCCTGATACCACTGACCCCCTGTTCTGTGCCAGGCACTGGGATCTTGTTAAGGGATGAATCTAGAGGGAAGTAAGTTCTCTGCTTAATAATGAGATGAGCTACTGATGGCTTTTAAGCTGGAATAGTGAGAGGGGTCTCTAAACCGAATTTAAAAATTGATTTTAATGAGTCAGAGTGGGGAAGGGCAGGCAATCTTCAACCTGTAGAACACACGTGAAGGCAACGCAAGCTGCCCTCCTGTGGGCCAGTGAAATCCCCGCCTGGCCAGAGTGGATGTGGAGAGTTTAGGGGCAAATGAGATTACAAAAGTGATCCTGAAAGCTATTCACTAACCATGGAGGTCGCTATCCCTCCTTAAACCCTGAAGAAAAAGTTTGTCTCTGCTTGTTTTTCTGTTTCTCTCGCATTGTTTCTCTTAGCTGGAAGCGGAAATATGCTTCTGTGTCATGATCACACCACTAGTTAGGAAAAACATTTTCCAGCAAAATAAGAAAATAAATAAATGTTCACCATCGCTGATATTCATGTGAAGGACCATCTCAAGACCAGGCTGTGCCGGGCCATTCACCTTTTTGAAAAAGGAGGAAGGAAGAGCTCACCATAGTCATCAGAATCAACCCACTCTTTCACCCAAAACTGCAAGGCAGATATAAATAGCATCCCCAAATGCTCTGTCATCTTGTGTCAGCTTTGTCATGAGACCAGGGACTGTGCCCCTCAAAGACCCGTGTGACCCCAAGAACCTCTCCTGACATTTGGCCCCCATTTGCAGTTTCAAAGAAGTTGAACTTTGTCCTTCTTCATACCACGTGATATCAGACCCTTTTGTTACGAGCCAGTTCATTTTTAATATTGGGGTTAAACAAAGTGACCTCTAAGATCCCCTCTGAGTTAAAAGGCATTCAGCGGGGTGGGCTTGACTATGAACTCTCTCACGGGTGCTATTAACTTGTTTAATCCACCAAGGAGAGACTAAAGATACAGAGGATAGAAGGCTCCCAGAGCTTCAGGAGAGCATGGTTGCAAGGAAGTGAACTTATAACAAACCCCTACCAGGGGCTGTCGTTTCCTCCGGATAAAACAGTGGGAAGCAGACATGTCCACCGAGACTGAGGCCTGTGGGTCTAGACAGTAATTTGGAAGACTAATGGGAGTTCCTTTCACCTTTGATATTTCAGAATGACTATCTTTGAACTTAACGCAAGACTTTGTCCACCTTTGCTTGAAATTTTATCAATAAATACAAATTTTTAGGAAAGTCCCGAGGGCTTGAAAACTGAAATCGGTATGAGATAATCACCAAAGATTGACAAAGCATCTGGTCATCCAACGAGTTTTTAATATCCATGAAATAGGTAAGCTACCATTTGCTGTCTAGAAGAATCATTAAGCATCCCGATGAAGGTGCCAGGTTAATGAGTTTCAAAGAATCTATAATATGACTTTTCTATTCAATCTGGCTCAGCTAATTAACTCTTGGGTTTCTCTGGAGTCATTTGAGACTTTTCGTTATAAAAACAAGGGTGAATATAGGAGAAGATGTAATGTGCAGGAGCAGAAACCACACAGTCTCCTCAGGCACCTCAGCACAATCATTTCCATTTCATCTGGCCTCCGGAGAAGGGGCTAGTTAGGCATGTGTTCGTTTCTGGTCTTCAGTCTTACCTAACAGTTTATATCAAAGACTCAAGAGCAAATGGTGCACTTGTGCTATGATGATGGATACAAAAATAGATTTCTTTTGGCGTGATTGTTTCTGGCGGTTACAGGCTCATGGCTCAGGTATGCAGGTCGCTGTGAATGAGATGAATGATATACTTTGTTCAAATTGTCCAGTGTTCCCAAGTAGTCTAGCAAAGACCAGAACCAGGAAGAATTCTTGCTTTCATTAACAACGTGGCATTTCCTGATTCCTTTATTTTTTTCTTTCTCCTCCAATAAAATATTTGGCAATAGTCACCTATTTAGCATAGTTTTAAAATGTCTCAGAACTCTCACTCACTGTGTGTTCTGAGACCCAGAGCCTCCATGTTTTACAGAGGAAGCAGGACCAGGGAGAGCTACACATGAGAGAGAAGGCTGATAAACAGACTCAACCCTCCTCCATACCCCAATGACTGATGACCGTATGTTATTTATTTTCTCTCCCATATTGATGCTTGAAGTTTACTGTAACTCAATTTCACCTGGATATGAATGTTAATGGGAAAAAATCCCCATTTTTAGACATGAGAAGTTGAATTTTTCATGCAGTCCACGTCTAGAATATAAGAACCAATGGAGATGTGGCAGGGGACAGGTTCGCTATGAGCGAAGCTTTCCCTGTTCTCTTAAAAGAAGGTGACTCTTGGGTTTGCTCTAGCCACCTAATCAAGTCTGGAGTACTGGGGTTCCACTTTCCCACTGGCTTCAGTGTGCACTTGAAAAATCCACAATAATAAATTCTAAGAAATTGCCAAATTTCTCAGATGTCTAGCCATGTAAAAGAGGAAATAGTGTTGCTCCTCTCTCGGGGGAGCCGAGGTATCTGAAAGTGGCTGACACAGCGCTTCTCAACAGTTTGCCTCTTTGTCAGCTTTTACTTGAGCTGCTAAAAGCACTCTTTCTCCTAAAAAATGCTCGGGAATGCAAGTGCAGAGTGACACATTGTCTTAGTATCATGAGGAATACGGTTAATGGGAAATGACTTCAGTTGACTGCATCTGCTAGTAATCCTGTGATGCCATCGCAAAACAAAAAGCACATGACTACTCGTAAGCCCGCTGTACCTGAAAAAGAAATTGGATTTGACCCAGAAAATCAGGCTATAAGCTAATCACTCTGATCCAATAATGTGGCCCTGCAGAGTGGCATCATCAGCCCTGAGACTCAGAGAGGAGGAGGGAGGCCGAGGAGGGAGAATGAGCAGTGGGGGAGGCAGCTGTCAGCTCTCCAGACACTCGAGCCAATGAAAAATTCATAAGGAGATGTTTAATAGCCAATGTCTAATACCACCGTTGGGTCACAAGCTGATCCGAGCCAATCAATAGCATTCATCATCCTGAAAGGAACTAGTGATTGCATGTTTATGAGAACTGGGAGGTTTTCCAAGCCAAGATCAGTTTCTGGTTACTTGGTATGTCACCCTTAAAAATATAAAACTTATTTTGAAAATGGAAACCAAGACCTTTTAAAAAATTATACAGGGGGAGGAGGAGAGGTACTTTTCAAATATAGGTGATAGAGGGGGGGATGTTTGAATTCTTTTTGTAAGTCACCTCACAGACTAGTTTTAAATTGGAGCTGCTCTTTTGTTCCAGTCTTTGGTGGATATTCCTTTTATGTAATTTCCTTTTACTTAGCTCCGAAGAAATTTTTTAATAACACTTTAGCATAGGCGTCAAACTCCTCCAAATACAAATAGAAATTTATGAGAATGAAATCATAAAAAGAAAATTAATGGAGTCAAATTTATTATTATATCTCACTAAGTTCCAGGGTGGTTTGATTGTAGAAAGCTTTTAAAGATCATAGAAATTTCAACTTGAGTTTGAGGGTTTGCTTTCTACAGGGCAGTGATTTACGTGGAGAGGCAAGATGAGCCTAAGGGTTATGTGCTCGGAAGTCTGCTGAGGATTTCAGGGGAAACCACACCTCAGGCCCATTAGATGGGAAAAGCTCTGAGAAGACTACGGCGTGCGTGCGTGCGTGTGTGCATGTGTGTGTGTGTCAGTCTGTCTGTGTTTTCCAGCTGTGGCTAAATTAGAGCTCTCCCTGAGGTCTTTAAAGCAAGACTCCATTGAACGCCATCTCTCCCACCCTCTCAAAAAATGTTTTTGAACAGATGAATCAAATATCAAGAGCTTATAAATAAAAAGTTTTAGAAAATCAATGTGTGAACTAGGAAGTCAGGAGAGGAAGAGGTTGATTCTAAATTAGAACCTTAGCATATATGGTTTTATGTCCTGAGTTTTCGATTTATTTATTTTGTTATCATTTTTGCATGTCCAAATATTCAGATGTGGTATTTTATTGGCCAGTTAGTTTTTTGTTGGAAGAAATGTGCCACTTCTCCACTGACGGACGGGCCGAGCATTTTCAAGCCCCTGTTCATGCAGGCGTTTCCATCTGTTCGCTGAACCCTTACCTGACTATTTAGTTCCAGTACCACCTATGCTGAAGCCCGCCCATTTCCCTGGTAGCAATTAATCATCCCTGGGAAGCAGAGTGGTAGAGAGAAGGGGGTTTGGGCTCTGGGCTCCATGCCTGGGGTGGCACTTACCAACTGTGTGACCTTGGGTGGCTTCTTAACTAAGCTTCAGTCTCCTCACCTATAAAATGGGGATAAAATTGCCTTTCTGAGAATGTTAATAGAATGACTAAAAGAATATATGTATTAGTTTCATCCCCTCTGCCCTTTTTTGGCTTTCTGGCTTTTCTCCAAAAACAGCTATAGAGTAGTAGTTAAGAGCTTGAGTGAGCCTGAGCAAGTAACCTAGGCTTTCTGTGCCTCAATTTCTTCATCTGTATTATGGGCATAGAAGTACCCGTCTCTGCATTCATAGGCTTTTAGGGAGGATTAATCAGATGACCAACATAAGGCACTCGGTGCCCGGCATAGGCAGGAGCACAGTAAATGTTGGTTCTTCTTCTTCTGCGATTTTACAGGCCCCCGCACCATTTCACTTTGTAGTTGTCACCAGTGTGGGAGCTCCTCTGTGGCTTCACAGTGGACAGTAATCCCCCTGTTGGTGGCCTCTTGGAGTCATTATCTGGTGACCCTCCAAGCAACCCAACCCCTGGGGCTGGGCCGCATCTCCCTGGTGGCCCTATTCTGGGGAGGGCTCTGGCCACCCCGACTTCCTCAGCAGCCCTGCTTGATGGGTACTGTGACCAGAGGAGCCCTTCTGAGTGGCCCCAGGATGGGAGACCCTCCTTAACCAGCACTCAGCATCTAGGCGTCAGGCTGCCGGAAAGAAGGTTTGGCTGTGAGAGAACTGCCTGAGGAGGGACTGAGTTAGTTCTCAGAAAAAGGCCGTAAGGGAGAGAGGACCCCGGGGAAAGGCCCGAGCACCCTCACCCCCTTGTGGGGGTCTCTTCCTGACAGGAGGCAGCAACATCCCGACTTTGGGGGTGGACTCACCAGGGTGTGGTAGCAGCCTTGGAGGGTGTCTGCCCTGCCCCAGTGGCCATGCTGTCCTCCAGCAGTGGCTCCCAAAGAGTCATCCCTGGGGCAACAGCATCACCTGGGAACGCGTTACAGATGCAGAGTCTCCGTCCTGCCTCCAACCTGCTCAGTCAGAAACTTGGGAATGTCTTTCTAAGCAGCTGCTGTTTTAATGAGTCCGGCAGATGAGTCTGATGCACTGTCAAGTTTGAGACCCACTGCCCCATGGGAACTGATGGTGGGAGGAGAAGGGAGAGGAGAGGGAGTCCAGACAGTGTTGCTCTCTCCCAGGCCCTCTCTGAGGACTGGCCAGGTTCCTGCCTGATGTGCTCATCTCCATTTCTTTTGTTTGAGCTGGTTTCAGCAGATTTCTGAACTAAAGAGTCTTGAGTAATAAATCAGGGTTCCTTCAAAGAAAAACTAAAAGAGAGGTGAAGCTTTAGGGTGCCCATGCCCCCTGCTTCAGCATTTCCCCCTTTGGGTACCTCCAAAGCTCCTGCTCAAGAAGCCTGGTGATAACTAATGCCCCCATCCCTCCTTTCTGGGCAGAGAGACAGGTCATACCAAAGTGGTTTGTCATATTGTGTCCCTCAGAATTCAGCCCAAGGAATAATTCAGATATGTGCACAAATGTTTATGTACAAATAGATTCATCTCACTATTATTTATACAGGACAAAATGGAGGAGTAGGGAACAACCCAAATAGCTTAGAGTATAGGTCAAATAATTTGGTACACCTACATAATGGAATACTGTGCAGCCAATTAAAATGTTTTCATAAAACAGTGTCAAGTGGGCAGTGGTATAAATGTTCAGTGAGAAAAGATGGATACAAAATAGTATGTACAGAATAAATCCACATATGTGCATAGGAAAAATCTAGAGGTAAACACACAAAATGTTAACAGTGGTTATCATCTCTGGGTAATGATATCACAGGGTGTTTTTATTCTTTAACCTGTTGATATTTTCTAATTTTCTTCTTTTCTTTATACTTTTTGGTACTTTCCTATTTTCTACAATTAACGTATTATTTTTACAAATAGAAAAAAAATGCAACTTAGGTTGATCATTTAACCCCTCTGTCTCAGTTTCTCCATGGCACCCCTCTAGGAACCCCTACCTAACAGGGAAAGTGTGATTATTGACAGCTCCCCCACCCCCCAGAAAGACTTTTCTTGTTTAATCTCCACTTTCACCATATTGTTTATCAAGAATCAAATAGATCTGATGGCTGTTTCAATGATTTCTCATCCTCTGATCCATTACTTTGATGACAGCAGTGACTAGTTGTTTTAATTGGAACAGGCTCAGATACGACTATGCTAAGCCTAGACTGCAAACAGGTCTGGCAAGAAAGGTCGAGAAGCAAGGACAGAGCAGCCATTAATGCACAGAGGAGAAGAAGAGGGGGTCCAGCCGTGCCCCTGGGGCGGTCTGAGCTGGCCACAGAGAACTACACATGGTGCCCTGAGGACAGAGCAATGTCTGACAGCTGATGTCCTTAGAGGTCAGTCGTCCAAGCTGTGGACAAATTTAGGCAGCTAGAAAATAACACAATGGCCCAGCACAGTGCCTGGCGTATAGGAGTTACTCAATAAATATTTGTTGAGTGGAGGAATAAATGAAGTTTCATCATGGTCTCTGGCAATCAAAACCAGAAGATGCCATCAGGGCCGGGGGCCTGGGCACAGACAAGCTTGCAGGGCAAGGAGACTGCGGGGAGGGAGCTCGGCTCTGTATAGAGAAATAATGTGAAACAGTGGAGAAAGCAGGGACCATAAGAATCCAACCCAGGTTTGGATCCCTCTCCTACCACTGCGCTGCTGTGTCACCCCAGTAGTTTGCCTAACTTCCCTGAGCCTCATTTTGTCCCCCACTACCTGGGAATAACTCCTTCCACCTTGTAGGTTTGTTTTCTGATGCTTCTGTGGGATAATATAAGGCATCTGAAGGACAATTACAGATCTGCTCCAGAGGCTCTCAGCTGCATCCTGAGAGCAGACTAAGGCAAGAGCTGTACTGTGACCAGGGCCAGCACCAGTGGGGATAGGGCATGTGGCTGCTCTCCCAGAAATCAGGCAGGTCATTGGCATCAGGCACTGGCCCTGGTTGGCAACGGAGGCTGCAGCCTCTGCACTGCCTGGCTTGGAGGCTGGTCAGACCCAGCCTGGAGATGGATCCAACAACTAAGCTAGGGAAGCAGAGAAGCTGGGAAGCGAAGGGGTGGGGACTGGCTTCAGAGGCTGAAAGGTTAGAAAACAAGGGTAAAGTGAGGGCTCGGGCACCCAACAGGATTCTCAGAGAGGACACAGGTTTGATCTTCTCTTTCTCCACGGTTGGCTTGCAGTCTTATTTACTGAGGTCCTGTCTCTATGAGATGTTCCTAAGCTCTTTGCAGCGTGCACTCCACAGTTACTCAGACCTGCTATGCGCACACTCCCGAATGTCATAGTCCTGACCAGAGGCCCCCAAAGGCAGGTCATCTTCAGAGATGAAAAGTACTTACCCCTATACACACATTCCTTCTTCTCACACCCACTTGCTCTTTTTCCTGAAACTTTCTTGGTGCCAAGTCCCATCCTCACATCTTTGGGTTTGTCCTCGCAAGGTGCATCGTATTCATTGTCCCCTGGCTAACCCACCAACCACGTCATTCCCACCTGCCTCTTGGGCAAGATTTGCCTGCACAGCACTTCCCACTCTCTCACGGCTGCCTTCTGACATAGTCACCTCTGTCTCATGTCAGCCTGCACGAGACCATGCCCTTACTTGGTGGGGGGATTGTGTCTTATTCATTGTCTCCTTTGCAGATCCTACCACAGTGCCTGTCACCTGGCAGGTGCTCAGCATTGGCTAGATGTAGTAAAGAGGGAGGGGGTGTGGCAGACACTGTGGACCAACCACCCAAAAGCCTTTCATCACCTTCTCCCCTTGCCTTCTTCTCTGTGGGGTTGGAAACGAATCACTCAGTTTTCTCAGCTGTTCTTACAGCTGGGGGTGGCCATGTGAAACAGTTCTGGCCAGCGAGATGTAACACTTTGAGGAAAGTTTTCTTTCCAGAAAACTTTAGAGAGGTGAAGCCTCTCTAAGAGAAAGCCTTTGATCCTTTGGCCTTCCTTTTTCTTCCTACTTGGCATGCAGACAGGATGCCTGGAGGTACAATAGCCATCTTGCAACCATGAGGCAACAAGCAACAGTCAGAATGGCCAAGTAAAAAAAAAGGAAGTACTTTGGTTCTTGGTGGCATCATTGATGACCATTATTGCTAGACTGGGCAACCTCTTAGTTTGCTCGAGACTGAGGAGTTTCCTGAAATGTAGGACTTCTGCTGCCAAAACCAGAATGGTCCTGAGCAAACCTGGACCCTATCCTAGGGTTGTCACCCTGTTGTAGCCCAGGAATGCTTATTTCCAGAGAGTTCTTAATATATAATGAGACAAATAGCCCTTATTTATCTTAGACGTTGTAATCAGGTTTATTTGTTATTTGTGGTCACAAGCATGTCTGTGGATGCATGTGCAAAGTTGGTATTTCTAAGATTCAGTAGACATGTATAGTGTTACAAGTCATTGGTACTAGCTGCCTTCACAGAAGACTCAGTTGGGTACAATTGAGTCTCATAATGATTCTTTATGCTCGGTTGTATTAATACCCATTTTACAGTTGAAAAAATGGAGGCACCAAGAGATTGCGTCTAACTGGACTGTAAGTCCTATTCACTCTTGCCATGCCCTTTCCCTCAAAGCCACTCTGGCTTATTTTCTTTTAACTCAATGTGTGATCATTTAATGTCATTCTAGTAATGGGCATCATGCTTTTCAAATGAATAAAACCACTGTTAAATGCAATTGTTTTCTTTCTTTTTATGATTTCTTTCTGGACAAGTCAAAAAATCCTCGTGATCTGACTTGTTTCTCCATCTCAACTCTTAGTGAATAAGAGAGAATTGGTTTGCATAGATTTAACAAATTTTTAAGTTATTGTTGAAAGATTCAAGAGGTACAAAGGAGAATATAGTAAAAAGTCCCATTTCCACCCGTTTCTTTGTTAGTGAATGTTAGGAAACTTTCCTCAGTTTTAAATTAATGGTTGTGAGTATGAATAATAATGATGGCTCCTTAAATTTGTATTCAGCTTGTGAGATTACTAAATACCTTCAAAGACACAGTCTCCTTTTCCCTTCCCAGCTGGTTTGGGAAGTTTTATTCAGACCTCCATCATGGTCACAGATCTTCCTCCCACCCCACCTCCATCCCCTGTGGCCAAGACTACCCTTTGGGTCCCTTGCACCTTTTGTAGGCTATTTATAACCTAGGCCACATTCTAGCTGGTACTGTGTTTTCTGGGGCCTCCTGGGTACAACCATAGGCTCTTCATGTGTTATTTGTATCACTCACCACAGAACAGGCCTCTGTGGGAACATGCTTTGATGGCCTGCATGTGTGTAGCCTGGGAGACCCTCTTCAATCAGCATAGTTGACTCATTTTCTCTGACGGCTTGTGTGTGTATTCACAGCTTGCCCCTTATTAGAAATAATGTTTATGAAGAGTCTGTAATAACATGGGAAGATATTGTTACATTAGTTGAAAAAGCATAATATATCTATATCTGTGTATATGTACACACACACACACACACACACACACACACATTTAAGACTCTACATATAAAAAAATTTCTGGAAATAATTCATTATTTCCACTCTCAGCCCAACTGCATCTCTTCCCCTAGATTCCCATGTCTCATTTGGGATGCACCCAGTTTCCCAAGCCAGATTCCTTGGCGTTCTCATCCTTGGCTCCTTCTCCTCCACTCCCATCACCAGAACCACCAGCCACCCGCCAATCCTGCTGTCACTAAGTCCTGTCCATTCTAACTCCTCAGCACTCTCAACTTTCTCTGTTTCTACATCTCCACAGACCACCCTGCTAGTGCAGCCCCCACTCTCTCATCCTCAAGCTTCTGCAGCACCGTTAAAACCTGGCTTCCAAGGCTTGCTCTCCCCTGATCCATCTCTACATTTCAGTCAGAGCCCTCTTTCTTTAAAAAAAGGAAAATAATAATCTTGTAACACACCCTGCTTGAAGGTCTAATTGTGTCCCATTATCCTGTGGAAATGGCTTAATTCTCTTAATTCAGGGGTCCCCAACCCCAGGGACACAGACTGGTACCGGTCTGTGGGCTGTTAGGAACCAGGGAGGGAGTTTCTTTCCCAAAGAGGTAATAGCAGGTATAAAGGCTCAGAGATGCATTAAACCTGCCTGTGCCAGGTCCCAGGTAATGTGTGCGGAATGACCAGTGCTGGGCGTGCGGGGTGGGGGCGGGGGGCGTGGAGCCGGGAACCGTGCATCTCCACACCAGCCTGCCACTGGCACTTCGTCCTCCACCGGAATGGAAACGCTTTTTCTTTCCTCCCCCTCCAACGCTACCCTTTCTCAAGACCTACATCCTCCGTGAAGCCTTCTTAGACTGTATACCAAACAGATGGGCACTTAACTCCATTATGTTTTATACATTGCCTTTCAAAGATTTCATAACAAATCTCACCTTCCTACCAAATCATAAACTCTTTGAAAGTGGGGACTATGATATACACTTCTTAAACTCCTCTGGGCTCCAACCAAGCGCCGCTGGATGAATGCTCATTGGAGCAACACTAACCCGGCCTGGACACTCTAAAGGCAGAGTCCCAGGCAGTGCCCAAGCCTTGAGCCGTGACTGGCGAGGCTCTGTCTTCTCGTTACAGAGCCTGCTAGGATGTTAGATCGTAGGTTTGTAGTGAAGGTTGATTAGATGCCTTTAGCCTGATGTTATGATTCTTGAAGAAGAGATAAGTAATAATGTTACAAGGGATTAAAGGAATTCTCCTTAGAAGCTCTAATCAACCTTTGAATTTACTGTTAATTAACTTCTCACTTCATAGGTAAAAAATGTTGCCATATGTGAAGTCCTGAACTTGTATATAAAAGAATCAGATCTTTTTTCCATCTCGACCTTGTATCACCTTTGTGACCTTGGGCAAATCATCTGTGCAGTTTTAAGCCTCATTTTCCCCATCTTTAAAATGGGAATAATAATACCTCATAGGGCTGTAACTACTCTCACAGAACTATTGTAAGGATTAAATGTGGTAATGGACGTGAACTCGATTGGTAATATGTAAAGTGTCATTTAAAAATCCGAAAGCACTTTAACCTTTATTATAAACTAATGTTCTCTTCCCCTGTTTTTTTCCCTCAGGATTTGAAATCCAGACACAAGCTGTTCACAGGGAGGTAAGTGAACTGCACTTCTTTTAAGGAGAGAGCGTCCATCATCTCATACCTAGGAGATGTACCGTAACCACCTTCTCAGGTGACTGTGAATAGTCGCGTCTGCCTTACTCGGGGTTGCAGGTCCTCAGGGCAGGTGTGGTTCACACCATGTAAGGTGCCCTCCCGAGTTCAGTACCCCCGTGTCACCGCCGAGGAAGCTGTCCAGGCTCAGCTCTCAGAACATTAGCTTTTCCCAGGAGAATTTCATATTCCAGGCTGCCCTCTTCAGAAAGAGAGTTCTGCTTAAATTTGTCAGGGAAGGTGGTTAAACAATCCAAGCAATAAAAGTGGGCCCCAAACCAAGACCCTAAAAAAGAAGGAGTGGAGAGGACACTGAAAGGAGAGACAGTCATGTCCGCACAGCAGGCATCAATCTAACCTACAACCAGAGGCCTGGACTCAAAGACGTCTGATGCAAACCGGCTGTGTGACTTTGGAAAACCCACCCAACCTCTCTGAGGCTCTAAAATTATACCCTATATAACATGAGCATAATGATGCTTATCTTCTGGTGTTATTTAAGGATGAAATTTGCATTAGTTTTAAAAAATGGAAAATGTCATATATATATATGAGCTGACTATAAATTTATCTGCCTAAAGAAATCATTCAAAATAACCCAAATGAACTGTGTTTCTGGGCCTCCTCCAGGTTGTACACTGAGGGTCCTTCAGTGGGATTCTAAGAACCACCTCAAGATCTGAAAAGGTATCTCCTGCTGAGGGGGATGTGCCATGAAAGCAGTTGGATTCAGCAGGTAGCTACAGGCCACCCCAAGGGTTTGCTGTTGTTTCCTGTGCATGACCCCTCCCTGGGGAGAGACACAGCTGCACCCCCTCATGCCTTTCTGCACTTCCGGCTTTATTTACATTCTCAAGGCTCTTCTACTTGCCCCATCTTTCTGATTCTCCCAATAACCCGGTTAGGTTAACAGAGCAGATAAACCCTCCCTTCACCCACATATACTTTCTAAGGATCACTTACCTGAGGCCACAAAGCTCAGGAGGACAGTGTCAGGTCTTTGGCCTCCGCAGCCTAGAAACCTCAGCTTGGAGGGTCAGCTGGGATCTGAACCCAGGTTTCTAATAGCCTTGCTTTGCCCATAGCCTAGGCTATGAGCCCAAGCTTAACAGAGGCCCCATGGGCCACAGCTTTAGGGGTACACAGATCCCGCCTCCAATTAACAAAGAACCTGGCAACCCTGGCTAGACCTGGATACCTGCTTCGACCCACGGGTTTCTATTTCCTTGCATTTGTTTCCAAGGGGACCAGTAGGCACTTGCTCTCTGTGCTTTGGTCCTCGCTCCCTTTGTGTAATCGGGGAGCGCCCTGTTGGCCCTGTGCTGTGAAGGATGGACTTCCTCAGGCAGCGGCTGTGACTGAAGCCCAGCCAGCGCGTGGGCCACTCCTCCACGGCCGCGCACTATGGTGCGACTGTCCCTGTGTCACAGTGCTTGGCAGTAGTTCCAGGAGGCAGTGAGGCCTTCATTCATGGCGCTGTCCTGTCAGCTGGTTACAGTTTCATTTGGCTGCCAGGTTGCTGGGCCTTTTCCATCACCCCATCCTGCTTCCTCCTCCCATGGCTAATGGTTAGTCCACCATTCCCGCTCTTTCAGGGAAGACCAGGGTGTACGTGTAAAGTTCCCAAGTGTTGCCCACCCCTACAGCAGTTTTGGGGGCTAGCCTCTAGACAGTGGAGAATGCTGCATGGCTTAGGAGGGTGCTTCCTGGGACGTGCCCCATTCCCGCTGGTGCAGAGAAGAAAGGACTACATGTGGTAGCCTTTGGCCCCAGCACCCAGACACTCCAAGTATGGCAGGGGGTGGCTCAGACATTCGTCTCTTCAACACATTTTAACTGAGCACATACTATGTGCCGGGCACTGTTCTAGATGCTGAGAATAAAGCAGTGAACAATACAGATGAAAAGCCCTGCCTTACGGGGCTGATATTCTGAGGCAGGAAAGGGAGTGAGGAGAACAGACAGGCAAATAAATTTTGAAATAGGTATAAGTATGTTAAAAGAATCTGTGGAGAAAAATAAAACAGGAAAGAAGAATCTGGCCATAGGAGATTCTTGTCTCAGCACCACCCACGGCCTAGCACAGAGTAGGCCCCTGACCCTGATCTGGCCAGCTTCTTAGAGCTGGTTTTGATTCCTACACCCCTAGCCACAGCAGACGGGGGCTGGTAGGATGGAAAGATCGCCCCCTAGAATCACCCACCAATCCTGCTGGCAGAGGTATCCCCCATGAGTCAGATTTTACCCAAAGCTGCCTTCTCTCCCAGCCCCACCAGAAAGTCTCTCATTTTTCCTTCTCCCTCCCCCAAACACTAACGACCTAAACCCAGCCATTTCGACCTGCACAGTCTACTGGGGAGACTAACTGGCAGACGGACCCTGATAGTACAGAGATGAACGATCCAGTGGGGCCTGTGCGGGGGCCGTGGGAGCCCTGGGGGTAGGGGGCAGAGGTTTTTATAGGAGGCTGACCTGTGCGTTGTAGGATGATGATGAGCAGCATCCCAAGCCTCAACCCACTAGATGCCAGCAGCACCCCACCCCAAAATTAGGACAACCAAAAATATCTCCAGACATTGCCAAATGTCCCCTTTTACAAATTGCCCTTCAGTTGAGAACCACTGGTTTAACTCAGTGTCACTCAACTTATTTGACCGTGACACACCTTTTATTTTGGGAGGACAGCTATTAACGCTGCAAGTAACCTGTACCATTCTAAACACTCTGGGGAGCACTGTTTCTGGATGAAGCCTACATTTCCTACCACAGAGTCCAGGGCCTTGGGATCTGGGCCCTGTGACCCATACGCCACACCACATGGGTCTCTACTTTTTGCTCCAGTAAAGCCTAGCAGTTTGTAGTTGCTTACATATGCTCTTCATTTTATTTCCTGGGCCTTTGCTCAGGCTGCTCCTGCTGCCTGGAATGCCCTTCCCACCTGTCCTCACCTGGCTCACTGATTCATTCTTCAAGATTCCACTTGGGCACCATCTCCTGCAGGAAACCTTCCCTGAAGCCCAGACAGAGCTGAGAGGCCCGCTTTGCTCCTGGACTCCCAGTGCAACTGAAGCCTCAGTTCTGCCTACCTCCAGTCCCTTAGACGGGGCCTGTAGTCCTGTAGTCCTCCAGTCCTATAGTCTAGGCAGTTTGGGCTTATGGGCCCATTCCTGACACTTGACTTGCAAGGCAGATACTGTCTTTTCATCTCGAGAATCTGGCAAAGTGTCTGGCACAGAGTGGGTGTTCAGTAAAGGTCTGAATGAATTGACAAGTAAATAGAACAAAAAGGGAGATGAGATAAAGGGAACGAGGCCAAGAGAACACAGGCCTGGAGGAGGGAAAGACCCAAAGGGGAATATTCTTTTTGCAACACAGGAAGGGATGATTAAGTTGCCAGCCCCTCATGCCTTTTTCTCCTCCAGGCTACATACTTCAATTGCCTTAACCTTTAATCTCACATCCATCTCATTTTCCAACCTTCTAATCATCTTTGTCATTCACATCCCTCCATGCCTTCTCCACATTTTCCAGAGGCTGCTTCTCTGTTTAATGTGATGTGTTCAGAGCAGCAGGAACACAGAGCCTGTTTCCCCCAGAGCATCTTCCACTTAATTAGCGTGAGATTCCACAATTCCCTGAGCCTCACCATCCGCCTGGCATGTCTAGTAGGGGAGCCCTCTCTCTGGGCGCTGACAAATTATTTTCACAGAGGAGTGGAAAGAATTCAGTTGGTGAATACGCTAATTACTTCCTTTTCTGTGTCAGGGACTGCTCCACTGGGAAGCCAGGCTCCTAGGGCTAGGAGGGTTGGCAGGAAGGAAGTGAAGAATTTCCAGGGTCCAGGCCTGGAGAGCTGGGATGTAGAAAGTCTGCACTTGAGACATCTCAGGGATGTGGCATCTTGGCAGAATTGGCGCCTTCACCTGTGCTGGGGCGTGGTTGGGGTGCAGGGCCTACACAGGCTCTACATCCTCACTCCACACAATTGTGGGAGGCAGATTCCCTCTCCATTCGACAAACAGACGGTGAAGCTGTGAGCAAACAACCCAAAGATGAAGGGACAGTCCCGAGGACATCCACTAGGAGGGAGAGCAGCAAGCAGAGAGTGGGACATGCCAACCTAGATCTGTAACTCCTCGGGCAGTCAGTTTCCATTACCACCTCCCCACCCTCCCCATCCCCTGCCCCCCACCACCTGCCAAGCCCCTTCTCGTGAAGGACTCTCCCTGTCAGTGACTGCAGAGAAGGCAGTGCTGGGGGCAGAAGGCCTTTAGCAGCCCTGGCATCATATGGCACAGGACTGGCACATGGCTGGGAAGCCTTGGACTGCGTGGCCGTGGCACCCCTGGCCAGCCCGTTGGCCTCTCTAGTTTGGGTTTGAACCTGTGCTTCCTGGAGTCCTTTACACATTCCTTGCATCCAGACTGCCTGCGCCTCCCCGCCTCAGCTCCCACACGGTAGCTGCTGAGGAGCCGTCTGGACCCCTCGCCAGCGAGTTCCTGCCATGCTGGCTTCTGTGTATCACTGGGGCCGGTGGGCTTCGTCAGCCATTCCATCATCTGTCATTTTGTCAGTCAGCAAATGTCTGTTGAGGGCCAGGCACTGCTCTGGGCGCTAGAGATGCAGAAGGGAATGGGGTCAAGCTCCTGCTCTCAGGCAGAGTACCCCTATCCTCATGGGATGGGGTGAGGTACAGGCAAGTTTAGTTCAAGGGAGACAGAGGACCCCGTGGGCTCCAGGGCCCGCCTTGCTCTTTGCTGAAATCCAGCTCCACTGCAGACACACAGAGGTAACTTTGAGGTGGGCAGTCCTGAGGAGGCTGCTGCTACCTCTGCCCCCACCACCAGGATGCATGGAAGTAGCAGGAGATGTCCCCTACTGACCCTGCCCCCCAGAAATTCAAGAATGCTCAGTGAGATGCCTGGGAAGCTCCCGAAAGAACACCGGGCCTGCCAGTTCTGCCTCTGGTGGTGGGTGGAGGTCATTTAGCCTGAATGTGGTATCCAAAAGTGACTGCTCTGGCTGCACTTTATGCCGTGCTGGTGGGAGGCAGTAGGTGGAGGGGTTAACAACACAGTCAGACACCCAGGGACAGGCTGGGGCAAGTGACCTGCCCTCTCTGTGCCTCATTTTCCTCTGTGAAGTAGGGACTGCACTAGGAGTGTGTGTGGATTAAAGGAGACACAAAGCGTTAGCATGGAGGGCACGTAGCAAGGGTTCAGTAGATGAATGCTCAGTTGCCTCACTGCACCCTCCAAAGGAAATCCTCTTTCTGCCTTCTCGTTCACACCTCCTTGGCAACTGTCCAGAGTCCGGAGAGTGAACTGCCTGGGAAGAATGCAGTGACAAAAATACTTGGCCACATCCAGGTCTTCCCTGCTGGCAGCTGGTCCTGATATGGGCTTCCCCTGGGAGCTGATGTGTTGGAGAATGAATTCAGTCAGACCCAGGTTCAGATCTTGATCTGTCCTGCCCCTAGTGGTGGCCTTGGGGAAATCACTCAAACTCTCCCAGCCTCGGTTTCTACCCGTCAACTGAGGGATAATATCTCCCTCAAATGCTAGTTAATAATAAGTGGTATAATGTAGGAGTGGCCACCTCTCCTATTCAAAAGAAAGAATAACAGGACAGAATGCCAGCGTAGAGGACAGCAGTACGCCAAACGAGGTAAGCAGGGAAGCAGGTGGCACTTGAGTAGAACAGCAATGCTAACCCTGCACTTGGGAGCACTCACTTCTTTATCTAACCTACCTCACTGAATCTTTACAAAAGCTTCACGAGTTAAGTATTATCTCTGTTTTACAGATGACGAAAGGAGAGGCTAGAGAGATTAAGAAACCTGGGCCAAAGGTGGCCCAGTGTGGAAGTAGCATAAGCAGGTTTCAAACCCCAGCTCTCTGCCACCAAAGCTCCTCCACAGTGCTGTCTATGGGAGGAGGTGCAGGATCGGTCCCAGCTGGGCCTAGGGGCTGATTCACTACATCCTCCATCTGTAAAGTGGGAATATTTGGCTCCTAAAGGAATGCGTGACATTGACTTGGTGGTCCTCACCCCTCTAGTATTACCTGTTGGTCCCACTGCCTTGAGCCAGATCTCTTGCAATGCCAAATTCTTGGAATGGTTCAGTGACAAGTGTGTTATTAGGAGGAAATTTATGCTGTCTTATTCAGAATGAGTCACCAAATCTTTGTGCTAAGAAGCACAGGGGGAGGAGCCTTTTTCAGAGACAGGCTTAACTCAGGAACACTGGCCCCCAGCTGTCCTTGTCCTGGCTACCTCCCCAGGTCCCCACCAGAGGATCAGCAATGACTAGTCATAGTGTGAGTGAGGGTAGCGGGGGAGGGAGGCAGCCTCCAGTTGGGGGAAGATGGTGCCCTGAGGTAGATTTGCACAGATATTACGCTGGGCACAACAGGCTCTAGAATTCTCTTTCTGCTTGCCACCAAATTACCCAGGATGCTTTTGAGTGAGACTCCGGGTGACTCCCTGGCTCCTCTCCAGGAGTTTAGCACAACCCTACCGAGGACTGGATCAGTCAGCAAATATTTCACAGAGTTTGGGTAAATCTTCTCTCTGCCTTTGAGTCACAAAAGAAGATGATAAAGAATTAAACTTAAAAGGGAAGATTTAGCTTAAATGTTGCAGCTTTGCTGGGCTTGTTTCCTTCCCTTAAAAATGATACAATAGCATGTTCATGAGAATAGCTCCAACCTTAAAAGTTGATTCTTTTGGTCATAAATGTGACTATATTAAAAGAACCAGTCAAGGAATAGCAGATGATTTCCTTGGACAGATATCACTGCAAGTCAGCAGATAAGGCCAGCCCTTCTCTGTCTGCTCCTGGTGCAGTGTAAGGGGTTTCTTTGATGTACCCAACCCAGAGGTTAAGATGGAGCATACACACTGGACTCAGGATATGTGGACTGCCTGACAGACATTGAAAATGCCCATAGCATGAACAAAGTGGAAACCAGCTAACTTCGCTGGTGATCAATTTTCTCGTCACTCAAATTTTACAAATAGCTACATCAGCCCAGATGCAAAAGCGGGCTTATGGGCAGCAAAACAGGAATCCACTATGAAGCTCAACCCATTCCCCAAATGGAGAGCCCACCTGGCTCTTTTCCAGGTCCTGTTGACCTACTTCAATCAGAATTCTAACATGATAAATCACTTTATTTCTCAACCCAAATTACATTAGAAGCACACATGTTGGAAGGGTGAGAGAGCCTGTAGAGCTGAGATGTTCAATATTTGGGGGTTAGTGACCTTTCTGAGGATTTGATGAAAGCTGAAAACTCTAGCCCCAGAAAGATGTATACATACCCCTGCGCTCCATACAATATCAGGCGGTTCTCTGCCCCCTAAGACGCACCCATGGAACCCAGGCTAAGAACCACAGCTGTAGAAATAGACACACCTGTGAGCTGCCTGTCCCAACCCTAGAGAGCAGACAAAGTGATTTAACACTGTTGCCTGGTCTTCACTGTATGGAGCACCCCTACCTTACCTGACAGGCAGTGTTGTCCATCACAGTGGCCCTGTCAGAGCCAAGCTATGCTGAATGCTTCCACTCAGCCAAGAAAGCAAGATGCTCACAAATGCATATTGAGCACATGTGATGTGCTAGGCAGTCTTCTAGGTGCTTTATCTATTTTAATTCATTGGATTCTTGCAACAGCCCTATGAGGTATTTATGTAAAGAGCCGAGACTTAAATTAGACTCTTTCTCAAATTTCATCTCCGGTGGTTAAATTTATTAGAGATGTGATATTTTCCCAGAAAAATCATTTACTTGCACTAACTAGTGAATGCTGCTCTGTGTCAAACATTGTTCTAAGTATGGGTTTTACATTTGTTAATTCATTTACTGTACACAAGACCACATTTTATAATGAAGGAAATTGAGACTAACATACCTAGGGTAATGGGGCTAATAAATAGTGGAACTGGGATTCGATCCCAAGTTCCTCCAATTCTAAATGCTTTGATGAGAATTAGGGTACTCTACTCCTCTCCTCAGTATGGGGTTATGGTATTATATACTTACAACTACCTGGGACTGTGGGGGTTTGATCAGCAAAATTCTGAAATGATCTTATATGAATGTCCAGGACACAGACTCTGATGGTGTGGGGTAATCTAAGGAGCATGAGAAGACTTCCAGTTGAACATGGTAGATGGATCTGCATTTATGTCTTCTCCTATGACAGATTTTTTTAAATAAAGAGAGCTGCACCAGTTTCTCCTTCCCTATATGTATACCCCTTTACAGTGTGGCTTTGCCACTCCTCCCATCAAGAGACAATGTCTCGAATCTGGGCTGACTTGCTTTGACCAATAGAATTTGGAAGTGATGCTGCACGACTTCTGGGGCCAGGCCTTAGGAGACCTTGCAGCTTCTGCCTTTAACCTTTTGGAACATTGTCCTGAGATCACCCTTTAAGGAAGCTAGCCTAGCTCACTGGAAGATGTGGGGCCAATGGAGGAGAACTGAGGCATCACAGCCAACAGCCAGCACCAACCGCCAGACATGTGAAGAAGGCCAACTTGTATTTTCCAGCCCAGCCAACTGCTAAATGAACACAGCTGCATGAACGAGTCCAGGTGAAACCAGCAGAGGAACCACCCAGTCAATCTACAGCATCATGAAAAATAAGCCACTAAGTTTTGGGGTGATTTGTTATATGAAAGAGATAACTAATGCAATTATAACTGATAATTCCACTTCACTCACCCCTTTCCCCTGATAACCACCAGCACTGGAATAACAGAGGCATCACGCCAAAAGGATGAAGAGAAGAGGAGAGAACAGCACTGGGAAGGAAAACGTTTCTATAGATGGGCAGGTGGAGAGAAGAGCCGTCTCTGACTGCATAGAGTGGAGGAAGTCACAGTCCCATGCATACGAGAGGAAAATGACGAGAAGAGGACCAAGGAGCCCCACGGAATCTGCAAGTGTTGGGTGCTTAAAGGTACCAGGTACCATAGCAGACAGGAGTGAGGCTCAGGGCTGCGAAACGGGAAGCTGCCCCCACTGTCTTTTTCCATGGGAGCCACCTGAAGTTATTCTCTGGAGTGTTGGAACTGGAGATGCTCTGGACTCCAGCACATTAGTCACAGCAGACAGTGACGGCGAGGTAGGAATTTGAAAACTGGGAGATTAATTAAATTAAAAACTTATTTTATGGACACTCAGATTCCCTGCTGGCTCCCAGAACTAAGTGTCACTTCTCTTCTAGGCAGGCATTTGGAAAATTCTCTGGAGAGATTGAGCTGCTTCTCACCCCCAGCCCTTGCTCCTAGGAAAAGACCTCCACAAAATTTTATTTGAAGATTCCCAGTGAAACAGCTTTCTAGCCATCTGGTCACCCTACTGTGATGTCTGCTAGGCCGTAAGCCTGCCTTGCTCTTAAATGTGAAGGATCACCAGACATTTGAAATGAGAGGGTTTAAAACAGAAGAAAAGAGGGAAGTTGGAGGAAACAGACATCATATAGCAAGGAAAAGAAACCTTAAAATAAATTCTAAAAAAAAAAAAAAACCTATAAATTAGTAACCTCAGGAAAATATGACATAAAAATAGAATCCCATGAAAAAGGAACAATCAGAGAAGAGTTTTTAGAAATTTAAAATGATAACTAAAGTTTAAAAATTCAATAGATGATCAGCACAATGAGCCCAAAATAATTCATATCAGACCACATAGTATTAGATTTTAGAAAACAAAAGATAAAGAGAATGTTTGGAAAGCCCCAGAAATTAAAAAACAAACAAACAAACAAAAAACGTAATAGAGAAAGGAATGGAAATTAGAAAGGCAGCAGATTTCTCCCCAGAAACACTGATGAACACAATGGAGAAATGCCTTCAAACTTATGAAGGAAAAGGATTTCCAACCCAGAATTTTATATTCAGCCAAATGACCAATCAAATGTTAAAGGAAAATAAAAACATTTTCAGACATGCAGGACTCAAAAGCTGTGCTTATCACAAAAAAGGAAACCATGGCACCTAAGAATAGAGGCCCCAGCAAAGGGAATGGCAAAGAGAAGTCTCAGGGCCAAGAGCAGAGAGCCAGCTCAGTCCGAAGCAGTGGGACAGAGCACAGGGAAGGGAGGGCAAGATGATATGGCCTGGGCGAGTTGCTAAAAAATTATTGCTAGGCCTTTGATAGACCCATTAAAGGAATTGAGGGAAATTGCAATAAGAAGAAGCTAAGAAATGGGAAAGAGACTAGGGGGATTACTTACTCAAGGGAAAAAATATATAAGAAATGAAATTGGGAGTAAAGAACAGGAAAAAAGCTGAGTTGGTTGCTTCTGGGGAGCAGGGCAGAGGAGTAGAGAGGGTTGGGCTGCGGGTGGCTGATTTTTGCTGTCTTTTAGCCCCATTTGATTTTTAACTATGGGAATAGTCACTTTAATAAACATTAATTTTTATGGGAAAATAAAGAGCGTGGGCTCCAGAGTCCAATTCCATGGGTTCAGATCTGTCTACTCTCTTTTTGACAGCATGGGCTGGGCCGTGACACTGCCTTCCCAAGTCTCAGTGTCCTTACCTGCCTTGTAAAACTGAGGCGAGGATAAACATAATTTCTGTAAAGGGCTTGGCACAGAATATGTAAAGTATAGTCATGGTTTTTAAGATTTCCAAGAAATTCCATGGTAGAGCGTGAAAGCAGACTCCACAGCCCCCAGGTTTGGGAGGCGTGGAGAAAGCCTAGATAGATGTCACCCTTGCATTTGCCACTAAGTTCTCCAGCTGTTGTTAAGCTGCATCTATTCTGGGGCTCCCCGCCCCCATCCCCTCAAAATCTCAGTTATTAGCGATGTCATGGTCAGCTTTCAGAGCGGGTTAGGAGGAGCTGGGAGTTAGGCAGAGAGCTGCTTTTCACATAAAAGCCCAATTCATTCCCTGGGGCCTTCTTGTGGGTTTCCCTTCTGACACAATCATCCCACACAAGTTGCCTCTGTAGACGGGATCAGAAGCAGCTCCAAGATGGGGCATTCCATGCAGAGCGGGAGAAGGCAGCTCACGCCCAGCTGGGGGTGGGGAGCAAATTGGTGCCAGGCAGAAAGTTTTTGTCCCCAGCCTGCCAGGGTCCTGGACTCAGAGTCACCAACAGTGCTCTGGTCTCCCATCCGCCTAAGGGGAGTTCTGAGGGCCTGAGGTTTAGCATGCTGACCCTGGGCCTAAATATATATACATATTTATTTAAGCAAATATTTTAATTGAAGAAAATTCTGGAGAGAGAGATACCCAAAATGTTAACCATAGTTCTCTCTGAATGGTGAGATTTGAAGTGATTTTAATTTCTTCTTGCTTATCTGTATGTTTTAATTTTTTGTACAGTGATTATACATTCCCTTTGTATCAAGGTAATGACTCCCAGAAAGGGGAATGGCTAAGGCAGGAGGGAAAGTTCCATGGCCCTAAAAGTGACCTTCAGCCTGAGTAAGGAACATGTCAGTCCTCTGCCAGCCAGAATTCCTAGAATCCAAAGAACCCTCTTCCAGAAGGGTGCAGGCAAAGCAGAATGATTACACACTTGTGCGCGCGCGTGCGCACACACACATGTACACGCACACACAACAGCTAAAGCTTCGATAGCAATGCATGCGTTGTGCTATTCTATACTTTGATTCATTTCACCCTCACAGTGACCTCATGAGATAGGGTCAGCTATCATCCCCATTTGACAGATGAAAGACTGGGACCCAGAGAAGTTAAGCACTTGCCCAAGCAACTTGAACCCATGCCTCCAGTTCTAGGGTCTGGGCTGGGGACCACTACACTGTAATGGCAGGAGGAACGTAACTGTAATCAGGGAGAGTGGGGAAAATGCTTCGATTCCAGTGAGTATCACTCTTTTCCTGAAGAAAAGCAACATTTTATTACCCAGAGGTCTTCAAAGCCACTGTTACTAGGTCCCCTCCTCCTGCTCCACCAGCTGAGCCCCCAGAGGGAGAGCAAGGTCAAAGCCATGAACTTAGAAAGCAACCACTGCAGCCTAGAATCGAGGCTCCACTATTCACTGAACATCCACTACCAGACACTTTTTTAATGCTTTCGCAGTCATTCATCTTTACAAGGACCCTGTGAGGTCGTGTTGATCCCCCATCCTACTGTGTGTGTTCAGTGTTTCCCTTCCCCCATCACACTGTGACTTCCCTGAGGGGGGACCTCATGCGTTTGGTTTACTTCGTATCACCAGTGTTTAGGCCTGTGTCCTGTACTTTGCTGATTGTTGTACACTGATGATTCGGCCCCATTTTGCCAGTAAGGAAACTGAGGCTCAGAGAAGTTAAGAAATGTGCTCAAGATCCCGCAGTGAATAAGTATTGGAGCACACTAATCCTCCTCTTTCAAAACAACATGTCACAAAGGAGGCACACCTGTGGCCACCTGAGCAGCAGTGGCCAGCTATCTTAGTGGGCAGCAGTCTGGGGCAGGGGAAGGAGCAGCTGGGCCATGAGGGGACATAGCACACAGTGAAGCCAATGACAGAGTCAGTGATGGGAGATAGCATGGAGTAGTGGTCAAGGGCACAGACTCGGGGTCAGACGTCTAGTAACCATGTGACCCTTTGCAAGCTAATCTGAGCCTCAGTTTCTCTTGCGTAAAATGGGGGCAATACTTTATGAAGTTGCTGTAAGGATTAACTGAATCAATACTTATACAATACTTAGAACAGCAACTGGTCCATAATAGGAGTATGGGGTGGGGGCGGTTGTAATAAACAGCTCCAAGCCGAGTGATACTCACAAGATGGAACATCCACGAACAAGGATCCAGCCACCTCTACATCCCCTGTTACAAAGAGTGAGGACATGTGCAAATATGCACAGTAATAGACCACCATTAGCCAAGTATCCTGAATCAGGCTTTGCTGCATGAAAATCCTCCCCCAAATTTAAAGGCTTACCACCACCACCTTCTTCCTCACAGTCCTGTGGGTCAGCCATCTCGGCTGGGATTAACTGGGCCATTCTTCTGGTCTCACAGGGTAACGCATGAAGCTGCAGCAGCTGGGAGATCCCCCGGGGACTGGTTGGCTGCGGGTAGGCTTTCTGAGCCTCAGCACCACTGACATTTGGGACTAGGTAATTCTTTGCTGTGGGAGCTGTCCTGTTCATTGCAAGATGTTTAGCAGCATCTCTGGCTTGTCTCCACCAGATTCCAGTAGCACCCTACCACACACACACACACAATTAGGACAACAAAAATATCTTCAGACATTGGCAAATGTTCCCTGGGGGACAAAATTGCCCTCTGAGTGAGAACCACTGGTCCATGGTTCTTCCAGAATGAAGACTTGTCTTTGTTCCTGTAGTCTCATCTTCCGGCAGGCTAGCCCACTTCCTGATAGCAGAAGGGGGCCCGGCAGCAAGAGAGAGCAAGCCCCAACTCACAAGAGCTTTCAGGCCTCTGCCTGCATCACATTTGCTGATGTCCCATTGGCCAAAGCAGATCACATGGTTAAGCCCAGCGCTCATGTGGGCAGGGACTCCACAAGGGCACGTATATGGAGGCATATTGATGAGGAGCCATCGCTGTTAAGAGTCTACCACAATAATTCGTCCTCCCTGACACTGATGAGTGTTGCCAGTGTGCACATAGCGCCAGGGAGGGGCATGTGACCTCAGGCAGGTGTCTTTCTGTGACCTCATCTGTACAACGAGGTAGGGTTTTATTCTGAGTGGGCTCAGAGGCTCAGGATGGTGCTAAGAGAGATGGTTGATTTCATGCAGACAGTGGGTGTCACTTCATTGGGGTGCTAGGGACTGGTGTGTTGGTAACTCTTTGGTCCTAGCACAATCCCACACCAGCATCTTCTGGCCTTCTCGGTCCTTCCAGATGACTCTTAGACTAGAAAATCTAGGATTTAAAAATACAAACAGGACAAAATGCCTTACAGACCTACAACATCTTATGGTTCTCACAAAGCTTCTCCATGCTCTACTAGGTAAGATAATGCCCAGAGCCCATATTTCAGTAGCTTACCATCATGAAATCTTAGTTTATGGCCCAGTGAGGTGTCCCTGCTTCGGGGAGGGGGCCCTGTCACTCAGCAGCCCAAGCTGAGGAGAGACTCTCCTCTTCATGCAGAGCTTCCAGGACACCCTGGGCAGGGACATTCTGCTGGAAGATGAGGGGGAAAGGCAAAGAAAGAATTACATGGGAGGCAGATGTGGGCCAGGCCCAGGAGTGGCCGCCATGTTCCATGGGCCAAACAGCGGACATTGGGAGGGGCGAGGGCTGGAAATGAAAGCAGCTGTGACCCCAGGAGGAAAGGGAAGCAGGCCTAGGGGACTCAGAGTAGTTTCTGCCGCAAAAACATACTTTTTCATAATGTCCCCACAAGATTCCTGGAAGGAAGTGATGTTTTTATATGCTTTCAGCTGGTCCTCTGTGTACGTAGACAGAAGAAACACAGGCTTGCTTTTGAGTCCAAAGCCATTCATTGCTTTGCCATTTCACCTGATTTAAGTTATATATATTATATATATGTATGGATAATATGTATCCACATACACACACACAGATCTTGTAGGATTTCTTTTATTTCTGTGACCTGGTCTCCTATTACCTTAATTTCTTGTGTGTCCTGAGTCAAGGCTTGGGTTGATCCTGGGGAGTGTGGCGTAGCTGGAAAAGGCAAGGTGGGGAAATCTATTTCTCTTAGTAGCACTCCCTTCCTTCCCTACTCAGGCTCAAGATGCCAGCACCATATTTGTCCCCTCTTCTCCCTCACCCTTTAAATTTGGTGTCAGGTTGTACCAGTTCCATCTCTTCCATACATCCCACCCCAGCCTGTCTCCTCCATTCCCATAACCGCTCTTCCTGGTCACACCACCCTTTCCAGTTCCAGTCCACCCTCCTCCCAGCCTTGGAGTCAAGCCCAGCCTTGTTGCTTATTATTATCACGAGTTTCAGCCAGGAAGGCATGGCCGACCCCTCTCCTGGCTTCAGTCTTCATCTCTAAAATGGGGCCTCTCCAGGGTCCCCTCTTGCTCAGATACCTGAGTTTATAAGATGCAGAAAGGACACAGCCTCCCTAGCTGATTCTTCTCTGTCCTCTTCACTGGTTTCTTTTGACTTCCCAATTTGTAACTGTTGGCATGCCGTCTTGGGATCACCCAGGCCTGTGGCTTTATGTACCATATATATGTACCTGCTGACGACTCTGAAATGTGCCTCTCCAGCCCAGACTCTCTCCTGAACTCCACACTCATACATTCAACTGCCCACTCAGCTCCTCCACTGGGATGTCTAATAGGTTTCTCTCTCCTCATGGGTCCGAAACTGAGTTCCTGATCTCTTTTCCTCCCACAGTCTTCTCCATTTGAGTTCATGTCGCTTCCATCATTGCTCATACCAAAACCCTTGGAGACACTCTTGGCTTCTGGTTCTCTCATACTCATGCCCAGTCCATCAGCAAATGCTTCCACATACATATGGATTCTGACCACTTCTCCCCATCTCTCCCTACAACCTGCTGCAAGCCACCGTCAGCCCTTGTTTGGTTTGCAGTCGTCTCCCTCCTGCCACCCTTGTGCCCTGCCATCTATTATGAAATAACTCAGCAGCCAGAACATCCTATGAAGATAAGAATGAGCCGAGGTCCCTCCTCAGCTCAAGAACCTGCAGTGGTGCCCCGTCCCATCTGGAGCACCAGCCCATGTTGCCCCTCCATCTGAGGCCCTAGCAGTGGCTCCCTGCTCACTCCATGCCAGCTACAGTGGCCTCAGATACACCAGGCACACTTTCACCTTGAGGCCTTGACACTTGCATCTCCTGTTTGGGACCCTTCCTTCCAAGGTATCTACATGCTCGCTCCCTCCCTCTCTTCCTGGGTATAGCTTCATCCCATGTCTTTATGCAAATATCACCTTTTCAGGGAAGTCTTCCCTAACCTCCTTAATTAAAATTATACCCCTCTCCATTTCCTGTCCCCCTTTTACTTTATTTTTTTCTCAACACTTATCACCGTCAAACATGCTATACATTTTATTTATTTATTTTGTTTATTATTTGTCTCTCCTAACTGGAATGTAAGTTCCCTAAGGGTAGAGATTTTTATAGGACACATAGTAAGTGCTCAACAAATACTTGTTAAATAAATGAATGATCAGGAATCAATGGTTCTGGAGTACCTGTGTCAACTTTCCCCGTTAGTATCATTGCACTGAACCAGTGAATGGAAGAGCAAGAAAACACCTGAGATCGTCATCAAGTTAAATTCCTCCTTCAGTTGACTGAGGCTTCGCAAGGAGAAGGATATCCCAAAGCATCACAGCATGTTGACTTTAGAGCTGGGGCTCGGCCTATTTCTCCCTGTCTCCCAGACTGAGCCTGTCCTCTCTGCCCACAGCTAGATGTCACTCCATTCTGACAGCAGTTTCCAGTCTCCTAAGCTGTAAAGTCAAAACAAGGAACCTACAGAAAACAAATGAAGCATGGGTGGGGGTATTTTTAGCTTTATTGGTTTCTAAATGCATAAGTATGTAGGAAGGTCTATAAGTATGGCTATATATAGGTATTAAATCAGGAAGCATGTTGAGTGATGGGTCAGATTTTCTGGGGGTGAGCTGAGTGTGCCTGTTTGCAACATGGACAGTTTCCAGCCAGAGTGGCTATTTCCAAGGAAATTGGCCCTGCTGAGTCATCTGGAAGCCTCGCACCTGACATTGAGGGTTCAGAAGGAGTCTGAGAAGTGAGATTCTCTTTTTTCTTCTCAATCAGCCAGAAGCACATGAAACTCCAGGGCCCACCCAGCCCAGTAACTGGCCAAGGTTTTTATGGTCAAATCTCCCCACTGTTGGATCACTCTCATTGGCGACAGATGGAGATTCTGACAGGGAAGCCCGAGCAGAAATCGAAGATGACCTCTAGGATTTTGGTCTGAGCAACTGAAAGAACAGTGGTACTTTTGACAGTGGGAGAATCAAGGGAGTTGAGTGAGGAGCTTCTCAAAGAGGAAGACAGACAGCCACCTTCCATCCATATAAAGTTTTTAAGATGAGGCAAAAACAAGGATTAAAGTGACACAGTCCCTGTCCTAGAACTCAGGAGAGAGACGTGTGCGCGAAGTAGCTGCCGCTCACAGCTGCAGGAGTGAGTCTGGGGAAGTTGGACAAAAGAGGAAAGATTTTTGTTCTGTTTTCTTCAAAATAATTTTAGACTTACAGAAATGTTGCAAAAATAGTACAAAGAATCCCCAAATACCCTTCACCTAGTTTCCTCAAATGTTAACATCCTACATATTTACAGTACAGTCATCAAAACCAGGAAATTACAAACCTCAATCAAATTTCATCAATTGCCCCACTAACGTCTTCATTTGGTCCAGGAGCCAGTCCAAAATCACACGTAGCACTTACTTCTCATATTTTCTTAGTTCCCTCTAGCCTAGGTTAGTTCCTGAATCTTACTTGTTCGTGACCTTCATACTTCTGAAGAGTACGAGCCAGTTATTTTGTAGAATGCCTCTCGGTTTGGGTTTGCCTGCTGTTTTCTCCAGTGGTTGCGTTTTGACCGGAACATCACTGCCCTTCTCAGTGCATCAATCGGGTGGTACCCAAAGCCGATACACTGTGTTACTTGTTATGTTGACTCTGATCACCTGGGTAAGGTGGTGTCTGCCAAGTTTTTCCACTGTAAAGTTAACTCTTTTCCCCTTTGCAGATAATAAGCATCTCATATGGAAATACTTTGAGATTATGTAATCATCCTGGTTCTTGTCATATTTTCACCCACGAATGTTTGTTTCCAACGATGATTCTTGCTTAAAACAATTATTGTGGATGTTTGCCAAATGGTGCTTTTCTGTTTCTGTCATGCCTTCTAACATTTCTTAATTAGAATTTTGTTTTAAGAAAGAGCTATCCCTCTCCCTTATTTATTCAAATATTTATATCATTAAAAATGCCTCATTTCTTATTGTAGTCTTATTCTGTAAGTTATAATCTATTGCGGTCATTATTTATTTTGTTGCTCCAGTTATCTCACATTTGGCCATTAGGTGTCCTTTTGGGTTGAGGGAGAAGGGAGGAAGGAGAGGAGAGGCTTCCAGGCCTGAGGGAGCCCTGAGCGCTCTCCGAGGATGCTGGCTGGCCTCTGATCTCAGGAGGGCCAGGAGGATGCAGCCGCATACTTGCTCAGGTAGAGAGACCACCACCGAAGGTGTCTGACCCCCAACAGGACTACCCTGGGGACCAATCCTCTGGGGCTGGAGCTGCTACAGCTGTTTCCAGCACTTGGGCTGTTAATGCATCTGCCGGGATTTGCTCAAAAGGGGCCCTCTGGCATGCCTACTGACCCCTCCCCCAGCCACTTCCTGCCTGCGCCAGATTGGCCATCACCCAGGGCTGTGGTGTCCTCACTGCTCAACCAGTGACAGAAGGGCTTGTATCAGGTGAGGTGGCGAGTCTCTTGGAGCTATGGGGTGACAGAACCATATGTCTCAGAGACCATCTAGGTGAGGCTAGCTTTCTTTTGACTGATTTGTCATTTTTTTCAATCCAGGGCCTCTGTGAAGTCTTGAATGCATGCTCAATAGGTAGAGTAGATGGGAATGAGCGAGCGGGGCAGGAGAGTGGCAGTTGGATGACATCGGTCTGGCCCAGGCCCCTGTTGATAGGGATGGAGCTGAGGCCCCAAAGGGAAACGACTTACCTAAGATCACCAGGACAGTTGGTGCCTAGGCAGGACTAGGACCCTGTGTCCAGAATCCTTGTGTCCTTCTCACCAGCCCACATTCCCTATCTGCTCTGCTTCTTGTTTATCAATGACTTATGACTCCACAGTCTGGGTTTACTTACCCATTTTCCTTGTTCCCCCGGCAGGCAGAGAGGTGGAGGCCAGTATTCTGGCCCCTTTCTCGGGCAGGGCCTCTAGCATATGAGCAGCACTGACCCCTCACCCACAGGGAGGGGGGCTGTCCCGGGTCATTTAGCAAGTGCAAGGCTGAGGTAAGGTCCAGACTCACCTCGTGACCTCTCCTGGCTGGAGGGCTGTCACCTCACCGAGATCCATCGCTGAGGGCTAGAACCGGCCGCCATTTCTTCCTTCTCTCCTTCAGTTCAAGATTGGAAATGGGGCCCATTTTTTTCTCTTTTAAATTTCTAATTAAGCTTAAAGGCAGGTTAACATTGTCATGATTCAAAATTACAAAAGTTACACTGTAAGAAGTGTCCTTTCTGATTCTGTCCTTTGGACTTCCCCTCCCCAGAGGCAATCGCCACGGTTTGTCTCTTGTGCACTTTTCTGGAGATAGTAGTCTACGTCAGCTTGGCAAGCTGTTCTGTAAAGGTCCAGATAGTAAATATTTTGGGCTTTGCAGGCCAGAAGGCCTCTTTCACACAGCTCAATTCTGCCATTGTAATGGGAAAGCAGACATAGGTGATACATGAATCAATAAATGTGGCTGTGTTCCAATAAAATTTTATTTATGGACACTGAAATTTGAATTTCATGTAATTTTCACATATCACATAATATTATTCTTCATTTTTTCCCAAACATTTAAAAATGTGAAAGCCATGCTGACCTCATGAGCTATACAAAAACATAGTATTTCTATGTACAGATAAACCAAAATGTATTTAAACAGCGTCCTGTTGATGGGCCTTTAGCCTGGCTCCCGTCCTTTGCTCTCTCATATAATGCGGCAGTGAATAAGCTTGCCCATACACCAGGTCCCGTGCAGGCGAAGTACCTGTAGGATGAACTTTGATCCGATCTAAATAGCCTTTCTTCTCCTCCCAGCTCCTCCTCGTCCTTTCTCATCTCCTTAGAGGCTTCATCTTGCTCTCTCAGTATCAGTTAACATCACATGCACTGAGAGCTTCACATCAGGCACCAGCCCTGGCCTGTCTCTGCAGAGATGCTCTAGCCTACCCCCCTGCTTCTGTCCCGTCAGCCCTGCTCCAAGCCAGTATTTCTTTGGGGCCTCCTAGTAGGTCCCCTGCCTTTATTCTCTCCCTTCTCAGCCTTTCCTCAGGGAGCCTCCAGAGGGATGCATCAAAGTCACAAGTTTAACTCTAATGGCCCCCTGCTCAGTTCACAGATCTGTGCAAGGAAACTATACCCCTTAGAGTGGTATTTAAGACCCCTATCCACCATGGTCTGACCTCTTCCTACTGTAGCTTAGTGACTAAGAGAGCAAATCGGGGATCGAAGCGGGGCAGGATCCTGGCTCTTCTCCAAGCTTTGACATAGGGCAAGCTGACTTTCCTTTGGTGAAAGCTGTGTTTTCTAACCTGTGAAATAGGCAGAAATAGTCCTCTAGGGTTGTTGTGACTTAATTCGCAGAAAGCTCTGAGAACAGCGGCTGGCACGTATCATACACCCAGTGCATGCTAGCCATCATGATCTTTACTTTTAAATTCAGTCATGGCTTTACCTCCCACACTTAGCACCCGAGTTTCACTGCCTCAGTCTCCCACCACTGAGGCCATACTAGACTGTGACCATTTTGGAATCACTCCACGCCTGGTAACTGTGCCGTGTCCTGTTCCCGCTGCTTCTTCAGGTTCCCAGCCCTCGCAGCCCGGCCGCCTGTTGAGATGCAGTCGTTCTCCAACGCCCGGCCCAGATGCGGTTTCCCTCCTAAGCCTCCTTCACCTCTCTCCCTCTGTGATTGCCTTTCCACAACCTCCTACAACCTCCTACGCCTGCGTGGTTTGTGCCATTGCTCAGCTAGATTGTCAGCACCCTGAGGGTGAGGACTGGGTCTTTTTCATCCCTGAGTTCCCCCCAGCACTTAGCATGGAAATTTACACGTGGGAAGTGCACAATAAATAACTTTAAGTCTGATGGCAAACTTGAGCTCGTTGGCGATGCAGAATGTGCACATGTGAAGAAATAATTATGCTGCCCAAGGCAGGACTCGTTACTCCTTCATGGTCTAGAAGCCATACACTTATGAACAGAATGGAGTAAGGTTTCCCTAAACCTCAGAGGTGCGTTGGAGGTCTGCTGGCCTTGGCTCATCCATTCCTCATCATGCTTTTGGGGTTAACAAATCCAACAATCCTGCAAACAGTGTTTGCTTTGCATTCCCGCCATAAGATAAGTACCAGATGATGAAGAACCAAGCTGAGTGCGGGACCTTTTTAGATTTGGGGTGCAGACATTCTATGTGAATCAGAACTTTCTATTCCTTACACATAGGATTCCAAAAAGTCTAGATGGTTAGGTTACTTTGCTTATGACCAAAATCTCTTTGAATGCAGTTGTGACTATATGTGTGATTGGAGCTCAGAGAAGAGGGCAAGGCCATCAAGCCACATATCCACAGGGACTACATTGGACTACAGGTAATAGAAAGCTTAACTGTTCTTTTTCCCTTGATGTAACATAAATCCTGACGTTTGGTGGATGATTCAGCATCATAGGCTCCTTCTGCCCTTTTGCTCTGCCACAGTTAGTATGTGAGTTCTATCTCCAAGGATGCCGTGAGGTCTCAACATGGCCGCTGCAGCTCCAGATATCACATTTACATTCCAGATGAGAAAAAGGGGAAATAGAGTAAGAGACAAAAGAGCACAGTTGAGTGAGCCCTTATTAAAGAGGTTTCTCAGAAGCCCCTTCCAGCAACTGTCATTTACATCTCATTGGCCATATCTCTGCTCCATGCACCCCCTAACTGTAAAGAAAAAGTGGGCAGTAAGAATGGTGTGGGTAGTTGGCTGTCTCTGCCACAGTCGGGATAATCATGGAAGACTTCATGGAAGAAATGAGCCACAGGAGGAATGGATAAGCACTTAGCACGTGTAGGCACAGGAGTGCGGGTGGGGGAGGGGAGGCTCTCCTGTGAGGGAGCAGTTCTGGTTTCCACTTTAGAGATAAGGAAAACAAACCTAAAGCTATTCAATAACTCACTCAGGGTCACGCAGCTACTAAATGGCAGTCTAGATGCAAACTCCAGAATCCAGCAAGTTCCTCTCTCCCTGCCCGGCCCACCTCGCTATCTCCGTGTGCATATCCAGAGTGGAAGGAAAGAAGAAAGGGTCAGAGACGGCGAAGTCTGTGTTTCCAGAACAGAACCCTGACAGGGCTCAGAAGGAAAAGGGAATAGAGAGTCCCAGATTGCTCTAAGTGGGAATTTTTGAACATAGAGATATTGTATTTACTTATGGGCTAATTCCCAGAAGAATTTGGTCTGTTTTACAGTCTTTAGAAAAGTATTAATAAGAAATAAAAGTTGAAAATCAAATAGAAAACTGAGGAGACATGTTTGGAGGTTAAGAGCACCTTTTGTTGGGGACCCATGGACAGAGCAAGGGCCGGGGTGGAAGGCCAACCCCAGGCTGGAAGGACGAGCTGGGCAGGGTAGCAGGTGGGTCTCTTCTGCTCACGACCCAGCCCCTGCCAGTCTGGGTAGCAGCCAGCAGAAGCCACCACCTGTCCGGAGCTGGGTGGAGGCTGGGCCTGTGCGGAGTGCACCTGCGTTGCTCTCAGTCATGGGAACACTCTCCCCTTGAGAGGGTACCAGTAGGGAAACTCTGCGTGCCCTGTGCCTAGGGCCACATTCCTGCCCTCTGGGTCCCCTGTGTGGCTCAACAAGTGGAAAGGGAACTCTACTCCCCCCTCCCACTGGGTGTCCCTAGACCAGGGAAATACTAGGGCCTCAGGTTTCCCCCCAGATTTGGCAGCTCAGGGGTTAGAGCGGTACCAGGGGTGCTGGCACCGCGGCTGTGGCCGAATGCCCCCACTAGGCAGGACCTGGGACTGCAGTTACCTGCTAATTTCATGAACACGGCTCTGTTGTTGCTGTCGTCTTTGCTGTCTGGTAGATGATGGCACCATCAACTGAAATCTGGAATGTAGAAGAAGGGACAGGTTGGTGGGAGAGCAGTGGAGGCTGGAGATAATCCGTTATCGTTTCGAAGAGAAGATGGAGCCTGACCCTGACCTAAGTCAGTTAATGCACGGAATGGTTGAAAATGGGAAATAGAACAAACCATATTTCAACACTGTGTGGACTGATCAGGAAACAGGAGTCCAGTAAGCCCCCAGGATGTGCTCAGCATGATTCTAAGCTCTCTGACCAACATATGAGAAGTAGAGTAAAACCCAGCTAGTCTAGCCATTTGAAACTGTGGCAGATAAATTTTCTGGACACCTGAAAATTTACCAGCCCCACACAGTTTAAGTACTTTTTTAAAAATGTTAATTATTTTGGATCAAAATATTTTTTAAATGCACTAAGCTCATCCCTGGCTTCTTAGAGGCTACTGAACACTGTTCCATTGTGAACATCATCCGTCTGCTCTGCTGTCCTGTGATATGACGATGGCCCTGGAGGCTGTGGGAGGGGGGCAGCTGTTTGCTTCCATACCGCATGGCACCTGGGTGCTATTTTGTTTTTATATCTGCTTCTGTATTTCTTCTAGGCATCCCCTCACTGTCAGGCTTTGGTGTGTTAATTTCCCCTGCTCTTTTTAAGCCTCACTTTATTGCATCTAGTCTGCTCTAAGTTTGGAGACCAGACATAAATGATTCATATTTTACAGCCCATCTTGACCCAAAAGAGAATTAAAAGGATGTTTGGTTGGTTGGTTGGTTGGTTGGTTGGTTAGTTGGTTGAAACAAGAAACATTTATTTCACATAGTTCTGGAGACTGGGAAGTCCGAGATCAAGGCGCTGGTGGATTCAGTGTCTGGTGAGAGCCCAGTTCCTGGTGTTTGGACAGACATCTCTCTTGAGTTCTCACATGGTGGAAAGGATCTAAGGCAGCGGTCCCCAACCTTTTTGGCAACAGGGACCGGTGCTCCTATGAGAATCTAATGCCTGACGATCTGAGGTGGAGCTGAGGCGGTGATGCTGGCGCTGGGGAGCGGCTGCAGATGCAGATGAAGCTTCACTCACTAGCCCACCGCTCACCTCCTGCTGTGTGGCCCTGTTCCAGTTGTGGCCAGGGATTGGGGACGCCTGGTCTAAGGGGACTATTAAGATCTATCAAGTACTTACTGTGTGCTGGGCATTTTACCAGCTGTTTTGGCACCACTATTTTATTTTTCATGACAGCCCTGAAAGTTGGGAATGTTTTTAGCGTATGTGCCGCCAGAGCGAGCGCGAGTTGGGAATTTTTATTACCACTTTACAGATGTGTAGACTGGGACTCGGAGAGTTTAAGCAACTTGCCCAAGGTCGCACAGTTGCTAGTGAGTGACAGGGCTAGAATTCAGCTGTGCTGTGTCTGGCACAGGGACTATCCATGCTCTTCCCTTTGTGCCTCGCTGCTCTGGGTTTGTGGTAAATTTGCATGCTGTTCCCTATTGCTCGTTCCTGTGTGGAGCTGTGATTGTTTTATCTTTCTAAATAGAACATAAGCCCCTTGAGGACAGTGAAGTGGCTGCCCATTTATGTATTTCTCATACCATTGCCCAGTGCCGGGATTCCAAGTGGTCAACAGTTTTGCAAAGAGTGAAAAAGCCTGGCAGAATGGGGACAAGAGAATGGAGCGGGCCATCGCCTGCCCTACCCATCACCTCATACTTCCCTTTGCTACCTAAAACCTTCAACTTGCCACCAGGTGTTTGCTCAGCATTTGCTGAGCAGACTGCTCTGTCTGTATAAAGCCCAAATCTTCCTTCGGCTTACACCAGCAACTAACCACTGAAGCACCCCTGCCATGGGCCATTTGCAGTTGACAAGAAGGAGTGCCTGGCTCAGGCAGCCTGCCTCTCTCTAGGGACCAACAATGAGGCCAAGTTCAGATGAGAAACCGCAGGGACACAGTCCAGTAGTGGGAGGCTGGTGTTGGGGCCAGGATTTTTGCTAAAGAAATTCTAGAGCAGGTGCCTCTGAGGAAACGCTTTCATATAGAGCTTCTTTCCTGAAAGGAGAGTGACTGAAATTCCAGTGACCCAACTTTCCAGCCAAAGCAAGAAGCAGGCCAGCAATCCAGCAGAGCCTGGTTCTGCCAAGTAACACTCGCTCTGAATCTTTGCTCTATGACTAAAACATTGAGGAGAAAAACTGTCCTGTCACATGACTTACGATTTCATTGTGACAAGCCAGTTTCTGTTTGTGTTTTGGTTCTCTGTCAGAAACTCTGAGCTCAGTGGGGAACCCCCTCCCTCCCATGTGACCAGAGCACAAGGGCTGTGTCACGTGGTCACATTTGCCAAACATTTCTCTGGGTGACATCACACCCTTGCTGATTGCACAGGTATTTCTTAGCCTCCTAGGGTGACACAGAATTTGCATCATTTCTGATACTTGGTTCTTGATCTGTTTGTCTCTGGTTAATAATGAATCTGGATTGGGGCCAGGGGAAGTTGTTGAGACAACCAGAGAGCAAACATGCCCCACAGAGAGCTGGGCGAGGCTTGGAGCGGGGGCTCCCAGCCCATCCTCTGCCCCAGGAGCCTTCTCTCATTTTCTGGGACCAGATCTGAGGTATAGAGATTGTTAGTCCAGTCCCTTTAGTACCTGCCCTGGGACTTGCTTAAATTCGGAACCCCTTTGGACCAGCCTCGAAGGCCCCGGGCTAGGCACTGCTGAGCCTCAGGCTTTTCTGCACCAATTTCCTCATTTCCTCTCTTCAGAGCAGCCCGCTCTGGAGGACCCAGGACTCCCTCCCTCCCTCCCTCTCTCTGGCCGTTTGCCTGGAGTCAGAGCTCAGCTTCCCACCCTCCCGCTTGCCTTGGGTTCGGGGACAAACCACTTCACAGACCTGTGGAGGGCCAGGGCTGAGGGACTCTGCATAGAGCCCTCAATCCAATTACCTAATGAGAGGGGAGGCCAAGGCTGGCAAGGTGACTTCCTAACCCACATCATTCACTCACCACCTTCCAGTCCACCTTCACCTCCCTGGCCTCAGTTTGCCTATCTGCCAAGGACTGGGGAATGAGCCCCATTCTCCCAGCTTCAGGATGAAGACTGGGACCAGCAGGGCTTGTGAAAGGGCACATTACCCATTGTTCCAGAGGGTCTCAGACTTGAGCTTGCATCAGAATCCCCTGCAGGGCTACGAAAGGACAGAGTGCGCTCCTTCCCTCCACCCGCAGGGTTTCTGATTCGGTAGGTCTGAGGTGGGGCCAGGTAATTTACATTTCTAACACGTTTTCAGGTGATGCTGTGGCTGGTTCAGGGACCGCAGTTTGAGAAGCACTGCTCTAAATCACAGAGGTCCTGGACACAGCTCTGCGGGTCACCCAGAACGGGTGAGAGGCAGTGCTGGGAGCCGGCTCTAACTGGCTCCTGGAAGTTGGTAGCTTAAAACCAACCACGATAGGAGTGTTTACACCTCGGAACTCAGCAAATGCTGCAAACCAGAGCGCTCTCTCCCAGATTGCTGCTTGTTTAACATTCACCAGCACACCACTGGGTGAAGGAGCGGCCTTCCTCTTCCTTTGTGCTCTAAGACTGTGTTGTGCCTCAGGACTTGGACAGAAAATCTCAATCAGAATTCTCTGTGCCTCCGATTCCTTCTCTGTAAATGGAAAACAATAGCATCTACCTCACTGGGCCCCAAGAATCGAATAAGAATATACATGTGAATCACTCAGCAAAGTACCAGGCATAGAGCAAGTGCTCAAAAATATTATCTATAGTCATTAAAATCCCCTGGAATGTAGGGATCTTTCTATTTTCTTTCTATAAGATTTGTACACAGTTATTCTCTGGGGACCATCCCCAATGCCCAGGGTGAACCCCAGCCCCTGGGTTTGTACGTGCAACACCCTTGGCCGTAGCAGCTTGCACTGGATGCTCTGGGGCTCAGAATCTCTCCTGGGAATGTGGACCTGGAGCTCAGAGCCAACCTGTCACTCACCACCTCCGGGTCAGTAGAGCAGCAGGCTGTGCCTGCAGCCAGAGGGACAAGGAAGGGCTTCAAAGAGCACGGGCAGAGCAGGCGGGCAGAGGTGGCACGGGCAGGAGTTTAGGAAGAGTCCTGAGGACACTCTGCCTCTGCACCAGGGCTCCTCTAGAAGTTCTGCTGTCCTGCCCTGGGCCTGCTTCCTGACAACAAATGTCCCCCTTGGCTTAAGTCGTATAGAGCAGCAGTCCCCTTTTTAGCACCAGGGACCGGAGCTCCACTGAGAATCTAATGCCTGATGATCTGAGGTGGAGCTGAGGCGGTGATGCTGGCGCTGGGGAGCGGCTGCGGATGCAGATGAAGCTTTGCTCGCTTGCCCACCACTCATCTCATGCTGTGCAGCCCGGTTCCTAACAGGCCGCGGACTGGTACCAGTCTGCGACCCGAGTGTTGGGGACCCCAGATATGGAGTTGGCTTCTGTTGGTTGCAACCTAAGTGTCCCAGGTACTTCCCTCTTTGGACACTCCTGTCTCCCCACCTGTTCCAGTGCAGGCACGGGGTCCAGTGCTAGCTAGGCCCTGATCGCTGTGGGCCTTGGGCAGGTCTCTGGCCTTGCTTCTTTGATCTACTCAATGAGTGTGAACTTGGGAGGGAGCAAGCCTCTTTCTGGATTGTCTCCCTGATATGGATAGAAACGAATATTTCCAACATTACAAAATATCATCACCCCCTGCTTAAGGCCCTTCAGCAACTCCACGTTGCCCTTGGGTTGCACCCAGTCTCCTTCATGGACTGGAGGTGCTGTGTGAGTCTCCCCTTGCCCCTCTCCACCCTCCACTCCTTCCCCTTCCCGTTCACACCCGACTGCGAGCCACATGGACTTGCTGGCAGTTCCCCCAAGACCCCATGTTCTCTGTGGCTTCTCTCTGCGTAGAATAAAATTTCCCCAAGCCTACAGCCAACTACCAACCATTTGGGGGGCCTCCCCTTCGATGTCACTTCCCCTGGGCCGCCTTCCCCAGCAGGGCCCTAGCTGCTCCCCTCTGCCTTCAGCCTGTACATCTCCCCATCGTCACAGCACTTGCAATGGCCCACTTGGTCCTCTGCTGCAGCACAGGTTCCCCCAGGGTAGGCGCCAGGCATCAGCCCCTCCTGTTTCCCCAGAGCCCGCATGTTAGTGCTCAGTGAATGGTTAAGTAAATGAAGTTGTGGCCGAAGGAAAGTGGGCTCCAGAAGACCCCCAGCGCTCAACACTCCAGGAGCTGCCACCATTGTGCGTGGTGACCTCTGGGAAATCTAGTTTTCCCTAGATGGATGAGGCAGTGGATGAATCTGTGCCTGGGAGATTAGAGGGAGCTCCGATGGAGGAGCAGATGGCAGGTTGAAGGAACGGTGAGGTCAGCAGGAAGGAAGTAATATGAGGTATAGGGGATGAAGGTACAGAATCTAGAGGGGAAGCAAAGAGGGGAAGCAAGGCAGGGCAGAGGGGACCCCCACTTCTCAGCCTGAAGCTCATGCCGTGCATGTTCCCAGGAGGCTGTGCGTCCCAGGCTCATGGACTTGCCAGTGGCTGGGCCTCATGATGGACACGTGTGCCTAACCTGAAGGAAGTCCCGTGTGGTCTGACCTAAAGGAAGCTGTGGGGCAGAGTTATGTCAAATGAAATTCTTCAGGGTTTTTCCTGCCATAGTCAGCTTGCTAATGTCCCTGTGAGCGGCGCTGCAGGGGGAGTGGTCCTGGCACCCAGCACCAGGCAGAAAGTCACGAAGCCTTCAGAGCCACAGCTCACCCGCACCCCTCCCCACTCCATTCAGGCTCCTCTTCGAGGCCAGCCAGAGAAACGGGTGGTTCTGCTCCCTCGGGCACAGGTCCCAGAGTCACAAAGCCACACAGCATCAGGTCCCAGGGTCGCAAAGCCACATAGCATCGCTCCGTTTCATGGCCATCATCCCTCGGTTACTGCAAAGTAGGGCTCGCATGGCCCCCACAGTGTGGAAAGCCTAGTTCTCTAACCTCCAGGAATCCTTCCAACTGGTCGGACCACATGCAGGAGTTGGGCTTCTGGTCCATTAAATTCCCCGCCCAGGAAGCTATGGTGTGAGGCTCCCTTGTAATCTGTAATATATTTCAGAGCTGCCCAAGAAAGATTTTATCGTTAGACATTAGGACTTTCATAGTTGATCCTACTAAAATTATGTGCACAAACAGGAAGCTAAAAAAGTATAGAGAACGCCTATATTGGCCTGCCTTCCCCAGCAACATAAGAAAGTTTTAATCCTAAAAAGTTTATAATCTGGAAGAGGGGGTGGGAATAAAGAAAATGAATGTGCACTTAAAGAGAAAGCACAGAGAATAATTAAATAGTAAAAGGTGTGATGCTTGCTGATTACACCTGGGCTGTAATATGGCTCAGGGAGTCAGTTCTGTATCAGAGTTCGCTGAGAACTGGGGGGCGTGGGGACCAGAGCTGGGCCTGCAGGAGGCGGGTTCAGATCCATGGAGAAAAGGAGGGAGTGTTTCCAGGACGGGGAATGGCGTGCGTGAGTAAGTGCCTGTCGCGTATGCTGGACAGGAGGACGGGATTAACCAAATGCAGGATGATAAGATTGGTGAGAAACGGCAGTGGGGTGCTGGGGGGCATTTATGAAGTCTCTGCACACCCAGCTCCAGGAATTAGGGATGATGGAAAGGATAGGCATGGTGGAGAGGCAGCTGAGGTAATTTCCAGCGATCGCTGGTCACCAGAAGGCCAGGGAGGCCGAGTTTTCTGTGGGGTGACTGACTTAAGAGCTGAGGGAACCGCTCTTCCTTCCGGTACTGCCCCCCAGTGGGGCAACAGGGACCCCATCAGCCCCGCTAATCAGAGACGGCCACCTACTCCCCTGTGTGACCGAGGTGGCCAACCTGTCACAGGCCCCAGGGAGGCACTGCAGGGCTTTGCACAGGGAGTGGCAGGATTCAGCACTGCCATACACATTTTGGGGTAGCTGCTCTCCATGCCTATGCAAAGTACCGCAGAGAAATGGAGATAAGTAAGGACAGCTTCCTGTCCCCCAGGGATTCACAGTCTAGGGAAGAAAACTCAGGTTAACGCACTAAGAAGCCAGGTGTGGTTCGTATTCACAGGCCCTGGGGGAAGGGGTGGAGGACAGGGATCCCCACAGGACTGGAGAAGGCACCTCTGAGGAGGGCACGGGTTGCTGCACCTCAAGGATGATGGCTGGGGAGGGAGATTCTGGAGAGAGAACAACTGCTCAGGCACAGGGGCTGCAGGGTATGTGATCTGCCCACAGAAGGGCCAGGCGACCTTAGCAGGGGCACAGGGTTGAGGGCCAGGCTGGCCCCCGACATGCGAGGGAGGCTGAGGACAGAGGAGGGGAGGTTAAAGCACATGCTGAGTGCCAGGTAGCAAGAGGCCCAGAGAAAGAAAGGCTTAGAGGGTGGATCCAGGGATTTGTGCAGCATCCAGGGAGCCCCTCACCCCAGCTGGATGTTGGGGCACATAGAGGAACAGGACGGACCAGCATTAGCAGTTGGCAGACCAGTGGAGGAGGCTGGACACAGCAACTTCTGCTCACTGTGGAAAGTGCTTGAGTCCTGTGGGAGCACAGGAGAGGGTGGGAGTTCCCTGGGTTGGGGGAAGAGGAGGTTTCAAGCCGTGCAGTCAGCATGACAAAGCAGGTGAAGCCAGAAAAGGACAAGGCAGGGGAACAGCTGGGTGATGTAGCCATAGCTGTGGACTCTGTGTGTGTGTGTGTGAGAGACAGAGAGAGACAGAGAGAGACAGAGAGACAGAGACAGAGCGAGAGCTCTGGGAGGTGAGGCTAGAAAATTGGGGGCCACATGGGAGGCCTTCACCTGCCCTCCCAAGGGGTCTGGATGTCCCTCTTAAGCAGCGAGGAGATCAACGGTTTCTGAGCAGGAGCCCATGACCAGAGCTGCGTGTGAGAAAGTGAGTTTTGACAGTTGCTGCTGGAGGAGGTTGGAGGAGACAGCCGGGAGGCGGGGATGCGTTAGGCAGTTGGCGCTCCTGCCCACGACAGCACCAGGTGCAGCCGACACAGGGACCGGGACACCAGCAGAAGCCATTCCTGAGCTGCAGTCAACAGGCCTTACTGACCAGTGGGGTGGGAGGGGTAGCCAGGGAGGACTCAAGGGTGGCAGGAAGATTTCCTGGTTATAGAACGGGGTTGGGCCATGAAGCCAGAGAGGAAATGTAAGAAAATAAATAGATCTCTGGGGACGAGGCGTGAGTCCCGTCTCAGAAGGTTTGAGTCTGAATTGCTTGGGGCGCTGCCCAACAAGAAGTTGAAATGCTGGAAATTAGGGCAGAGGTCAAGACCCTGAGGAACATAAATACTAAGGAGAAGGTCTAAACACTTGGGAAGAAAGCATTCATGGAACTAAGATAACATCGAGGACGTGGCTACAGGGGTCAACGCAAGACGGCCAGGGGTGGTGGCCATAGGGGAGGGTCCTGTGTGAGAGGCTTACATGGAAGGAAGTTCATGGGATGCTGGCGACAGTCTGAATGTAGAGGATGGCTGTCAACCTGGAATAATGGTGCTTACGGAAGAGGAGACATGGGGGGTGGGGCGGGATGACTTTGGATGTGAACGTGTTTGATCTTAGGGAAGGTGGGACATCGTTGTCAAGATGTCTGAGCCGAGTGCCCTACACAGAGGGTGTCCACTGTGCTTTGAAGAAATGAGAGGGAGCACGAGAGAACCAAGAAGTGGCAGGCAGAAAAAGCAGAGACGGCTGAGCCTGTAAGAGAATCCAGTCCCCAGGCCTCAGCTGTCACCCATCACCCCATACCAGTAAGCGAGCATCGCCACACTCAGCTCGGGCTTGCTGGAGAGTTGTGGTTCACACCACCAGACCCCACCCCCTCCCAGAAGCCGCCTTTCCAACCCCTCCCTCACCATTTCCCGATGCTTCCTGATGTTCACTGGGACATAAAAGAACTGTCCAGCTGTGTGTCCTGTGCCCAGCAGACCAGGAGCTCTCTGAGCATGAGGACCAGTGTCCCCCTTCTTCATGTTGCCCACAGTGTCGAGGACAGGGCCTATGCGTGCTGGGGGTAGGCGCACCGTGTGATACTCAGTCTCCTAAGCAGACAAGCTTACTTGAGATCCCATTTCTTTTCGGCAGGAATCTGGGCCAGGTCCTCTGGGAGTGCAGACTTGTGACCGCTCAAGACTTCCTGGTTCAGACATGGCCATTCGATCCAGATGGTAGTATAATTCACCTGGCTATTTACATAATCAGCTACAAAGGGGTGAGATGCCTGGGATTTGAGATGAAGGGTCAGGAAAGAGGTGTTTTATCTGGACCTACTCAGCCCACATGTCCTAGAGGCCCCATGTTATCAAGTGTTTTCCAGTTCCTATGGCGACCAAATCACAGTGCCAGGATTTGTTATTGTTCCGGGGAGAAACGGGAAGGGCCATGGTGTGAGGACTGACGTCTGTCCATGTCCATCAACTGGGCAGCTGAGTCACCCACCACGGTCTGTTGTGTCCATGGAGTCACTTCCCTGTGGCCTGAGGCTCCCACTGGCCTTCCCTCTTTGGCAAGAGGCTGGTCCTCGGTCTGCTTCTGTCAGCAAGTGTGGCCGAGAAGGCACCCCTGGGCACGGCAGGTGGCTAGAAGGGTAGGAAGGTTCCCGAAGTGGGTCCAATCCTGCCTTCGGGGAGTGAGAACCGGTGGAGCGGGGCATGTCATCCCCTGTCCCTTCAGAGAACACGTGTTTCTTCACAGACTGTTTCCAAGACCACTGAGCTATTGGCTTCTGCTATGACCTCGGCCAAGTCACCTGACCTCTCTGAGCCTGTCTCCTATACAAAATGGGGAAACTGGTACTATCTTGTCAGCTTGTTCTGGGAGAGAATGAGATTATACCAAAAAAGTGCTTGGCACCGTACTTAGCTTTTTACAAAGCACTTGATAAACATGCACTTACAATTACTGCTTATTGGCCAGATGCTGGCCACACATCTGTGGACCACCCAGAAGGTGAAATAGAGGGAGCTCCTGCTGCTCCCCAAACACATGTGCAGGCCACCTGTCAGGCCGCCATGGACAGCCATGATGGACACAGCCACCCCCACCTGCCACCACCAAAAACGGGAATAAGAGGCGTCAATTGCCGATACACAGAAGGGGCTAGAACAAGAGAATCAAAGGGTTGGCAAGGGTGTGGGGACAAAGAAGAGGCACCGAAGCAGGCATCCCAGAGAGAAGGTGCTCAGGCCCCCAGGGCTGCTCCAGGCTTCTGGAACGCCCTTGCTCGGGGGCTGTGCTGGCCCGGTGCCTTCCGATGACAGCCTGGCTTTCTAGACAGAATTCCTCACCCGAGAAAGAGTGCCTATGGTGAACGTGGCTCGTGAACGTGGCTCTCCCGCCCACTGGGTGGCTGTATCCTCACTGTGAGTGGCTGAATCAGCACCGTGGTATTTACGCTTCTGAGGTGGCGTGAGTTGCCCCAGAACCCAGCCACCTCTGAGGCTTCTAAACACCTCAGGGGCTAGAAACCCAGCCCCTGGAATGTGATGACCGTAGACAGGAACTCCCCCTACCCAGAGGAATCAAGCCTTCCCCTAGGAGAGTCCTGGGAGACACATACTTTGCAGTCATCCAATGGCCCGCATGGCGTGTTCCATGTTGACCCCTGCTAGATGCTATAACCAGGCCAGCTGAGAGCTGCCTCACCGGGCTGGCCCTAAGCAATGCTTTTCAGACAGGAGATGGAGTCCTGTAAGTGGGTCGTGGAATCAGTGGGTGGGGCAAGCACGCTTAACAGTTAGAAGAGAATCACATGTATCAGAGTGCCTCAGGGGATTAAGGGTTAGTGTTCCTTCATGACTCGTGTGTGCGGACGGGGATACAGCAGTAGAAAGATGGCACGTTCTGATTTGGTCATTGGAGGGGCCTTTAATAAAGGGACTATTTACAAAGACATGGGCATGGTGCAGGAAATTCACAAGGGATCGTGCAGGGCCAGGGCTGGGAACTGTGGGGCTTAATTATCACCTTCAGTCTTGAAGGAGGAAGCCATTTCCAGAACTTGGAGACAGAGTAACATGGAGAGGACTCAGACAGGAGCTGTGATCATCAGCAGAGAGAGGAGGCCAGTGAGCCTCTGGCAACTTAATGGGCAATATAAGTACTCACCCTCTTCCCTCTCCCCTCTCCTGCTGGGGCTGCCCACCGGTTGAATGCCAGAGAAGCCTGAGAGTAGTGAGCCAGACCAGATCCAGGCACGGAAAACACGCAGTACACAATGCATGCCTGGGATGCAGTGTAAAATACACGGTATTTCTTATCCTGGGCCTCAGTGAAGTTTTTAAAACCCTAGAAGCATGTGTCGTCGGAACGGCCCAGGGCGGGTCGGCTGCTGTCGGAAGGTTTCGGGCGTGCTGCTCGCGCGGGCAGGGAAGCAGTTCTGTTGCTTCCAGCAGCAGCCACATTCTCCAGACTCGCTCCTGCCCGCGCCTGGGGAAACCACCTTCGCTCGGATGCCAGATGGCGCACTGCAGCCCACAGTGTTCACAGGCTGTGGCCAAGGTCGGGAGGGAGGGAGGCAGCGGGGGAATGGGTGGGAGAAAGGAACAAAGGGGCCTGTGGTCAGTGACGCCCATAAGCAGTTGCCTCAGCTCCTCAAGGACAAAGGGCAGAGTTCTATTTCTAGCTCCTGTGGGAGCAAAAGAAACCACGTTCTTGATGTCCGCAGGCTTGCGGCTGGCTCACTCATCCTTGGGTCACATGTAGTTGTTCTGGACTCACACAGAACCGTCTCTGAGCCTCATTTCCACGGCCCGCACTGTGCTGAGCCCACCACGGCTTGGTCACATGCGGGAGACCTCATGTCCTCCTAAGCAAGTGTGACCGGTCTCCAAGGCTGAGTTTCCTGAACCTCGGATCAGCCATCGTGAGCCTGGCTGTCACACTCACCTTCAGATGCTCAATCCAGAGCTGGGCGTGGAAACACTGCCACGCTCACGGAAAACTAGTCCCAGTTCCCAGAAGAGAGACTCTTCTGGAAAGGAAAGGATTTTTTTTAAAAAGATAATCAGTGTTCAGGATAACAGAGACTCTCGTTTTGCCCTTGCTTGTTCCTTGGGCAATAAAGAACAGCTCTGCCCTTTCCAGGCTGCATTCCTCCTGGTTTACTGTCTCTGCTTAGGGCTGAGGTCTTTACTTGGCAGTTAATAACGTAGAGAGCATTTTGCCCTTTGAACCTTCCTTCTCCTTCAGAATATCTTCACTTCGGCCACATTCCTGTTATGGATAAGGGCTGGGACATAGTCTCAAGGACACAGTTAAACGTGGCTCTTAGACCCTGTCCTCTCCTCCACCCAAACCCGCAGGTCTTGGGTTGGAGCCTTAAATTAGGTTCCTTGACCCAGTTCCAACGTGTGTGTTTGTTGGTGGGGGGGGGGGGGGTCCCCACTCCTACAACAAGCAATTCTCAGACAGCAGCCGCGTGTCCAAGAATTCAACTCAATTCTGACACTATCTACCCAGAGATAGCATCAGATACCACAGGTTAAGGGCTCAGTCCTACAAGACCCTCCTTGCCCCCGCTCAGATACTGTCACCAGCACAGGCTGTTGTTACCTGTGCTTCTGACTGACTGGCTACAAATTGCAGGTTCCAATGACCCCCTCCGCAAGTTCAGGTTGTCACCTGTGCTTCTGACCAACTGGCTATAACTTAGAGGTTCCCACAATCTCGTTCTCGGTTCCATTAATTTGGTCGAGCAGTTCACAGAACTCAGAGAAACGTTTTACTTACCAGAAGTTTACTAACTGTGGGTGTAACTCAGAAACAGCCAGATGGAGGAAATGCATAGGGTAAGGTATGGGGAAGGGGTGCAGAGTTTCCATGCTCTCTGAGGGGACACTCTCTCTAGATCTCTACGTATTCACCAACCAGAAGCTCTCAGAACCCAGTCCTCCTGGGTTTTATGGAGGCTTCATTACATAAGCATGATTGATTAAATCATCAGCCTTCGAGTTGATTCAACCTCCAGCCCTTCTCCCCTCCCTGGAGGTCTGGGGCTGGGACTGAAAGTTCCAACCCTCTGATCACATGGTTGGCTCCCTGGGCAACCAGCCCTTAGGTTTCATCCAAAAGTCACTCATTAACATAACGAGAGACACCTTTATTGCTCTCATCACTTAGAAAATTCCAAGCTCAGTGCCAGATCCCTGCAAAGACCAAATAAATACATGTTTCTTATTATAAATCACAATATCTCAACTCTAGTGTTGGACTCTAAAGACACCCTAAGGAAATCTCATATTTGCCAATGTCATCTTTTGTAAGCCAACCAAACGGAAGGTGGTTGCTTTACGACGTAATAGGATCAGTGTCTTCCCAAATGCTGTGCTCATCAGCGGTGACCAAGGACCCGTGGAAACCGGAGTGAGTGCCCGTGGCAGTGCCTGGTTAGCATCTCTCTATTGCGTCACTTTATTCACTGCTCTGCCGAGACCCGCATAGTGTTAACTCCCTCTCTACACCTTGGCCTTCCAACCACATGTGATAGGTGGTTGGTCATCTCCCTTGCCAATCTGGGGGAGCTCTTGGAAGGCAGTGGCTCTGCCTCATTCACCTCATCTTATCCCCGTGGTCGGCACCAGTGCCTGTGTTGTCACGGGGGCTCTGTAACATATATATGGGGTCAAAGAATTCATTAAACATTCATTACAGCTAAGTTTTTCAACGTGGAGAAAGAATGAAGCACTAGCTATGACTTTCAAAACTTTTATTCTTTTTGGCAATGAAAACCTTGATTCTAAGAAAATCTAACATAAGCACCAAAATAAATAAAAGAAAAGCAACACACCCAACTAAGGTTGCCAGGTTTAGCAAATAAAAATACAGGACATCCAGTTAAGTTAGAATTTCAGAAACCTAATTTTAAAAGTATAAATATATCCCAAAATTGCATGAGATATACTTGTGCTAAAAATTCACTTCTTGTTTGTCTGATATTCAAGTTTAACTGGGTGTCCTATATTTTAACTGGCAGCCCTCACCCAGGCCCGGGCACACGCTGGACCTGGGGCTGTGCAGTCCTGGTTTATGAAAACATCCTGATGCTCCCATTCTGCTTTCCTTCCCCCGGCTCTGGAGCTGCTCTCCCTCTGAGCAGGGCCAAGGCCCAGCAACCTGTGGGATGAGAGGAAAGGCTGCTGCTAAAAAGAGACTCAGTTTTCTGAAGCATCAGAGCGGGTTTATTGTTGTTTTCCAGAGTGCTTTCTAAGAGTCAAAATAACTCAATTGGCAACCAACATTTATGACTAATAGTTATGCCAGTTCACACAACCTTTCAAGCCAAACAGGTTTCTTCACACCTCATTTTCACTTCCCTGACAGACTGCTGCCTGTTCTGTGTGGGCTTATGATGGTTGTCCTGCCTCCTTCTTTCTCCCCAACCCTCTCCTTCTGGGGTAACATCCAAACCAGTCACCTTGGTTCTGCTGGGTGATCCTGGTGGCCTCTGCGAAACCAATGTAACGATGGTCAGGCGAATGCTGTACCTCTCTTCACTCCTCCCCTCAAAAAAGAAATGCAGGGGCTCCTCAGACAATCAGGTGAATTCCTGAATATCTTCCAGAATGAGCTCACTCTGGAGAGGGCCCAGGTGAATCTCAGTAGAAGATATCTGTTGATTTTTGCCTGAGCACATTTGAGTGCCCTCCCTGGTTGGGGCGGGGGGTGTCCACCAGTGTGTGGTCTTGATGGGAGGCAGACAGTTCTCTAGGCCCACGTGTGACCCAGGCTCAGCCCAGGGGATGTTCTTGCTCAGGGCCTTGTCTCTAGAGGGAGAAACAGACAGAGATGACACCTAGCCGTGGCAGTGGGGCCGGTAGCAGCACCTGCGCCGGCACCCTAACCAGACTGAATGGGTGGGCCTAGGCTCTCAGCTGCCCGCCACCCTCAGTTACGCCTTGCCCATTTTTTTGAACCTGGTTTCTGGTCAGTTCTACGAACCATCCAATATCCTTTCTTATCAGTTCATTCTTTGCTAAAGTCAACCCCGGGCGAGCTCTTGCTGTTTGCCAAGTTCGGCAGCCCCTCTTTGTTCCACACCGATCCTGAACAGCCGCATAGCAGAGACTGTCGTGGATTGTTAAATGGTGGCCCTCAAAATATGCGTCCGTGTCCTAATCCTTGGAACCTGTGAAGGTTACATTATTCGGAAGAAGCATCCTTGTAGACGTAATTAAGTTTAGGATCTTGGAAAAGGAAATCCCCCTGGATTATCCAATACACTGACAAGTGTCCTTATAAAAGTGAGTCAGAGGGAGATTTGAGTCAGAGACACAGAGGAGAAGGCCATGTGAAGATCGAGGCAGAGATTGGATGATTCCCAAGGGATACTGACCTCCACCAGAAGCTGGAAGAGGCAAGGGATGAATTCTCCCCTAGAACCTCTGTAGGGAATGCAGCCCTGCCCGACGCCTTGCTTTCAGACTTCTTTCAGCCTCCAGAACTGTGAGGGAATAAATTTCTGTGGTTTTAAGCCACCAAGCCTGTGGTATTTTGATACAGCTGCCATAGGACATTAATAGACTCTGTAGATGGCAGGACCTCAGGAAGCTCCCAGTCTCACAAGGGAAATTGGAGTGACATCAGAAAGAGGTGGGCAGCAGGGGCCATGGACCAGAGCCAGGCCGGCCGCTCTGGTAAAGGAGAAGTTCGAACAGAAGGCTGGAGGGATCATCGGCTTAGCAGAGCGGGAAGGGCAGAGTGTTTCAGAAGGAGGCTGGTAGGCGTGAACACCAGGATGGGGAATGGGTGCGGATTCTAGTCTCTAAAAAGCAGCAGAATCTGTGCTGGGGATGGTTAAATGAGATGCAAAGGCTGGTGAGCATAACCTTGATATTTATAAAGTCAGAATGATAATTTGAACAATGGCCTGTGATTTCAAATTAGGCCAAAACAGTTAAAATCAAAATTGTATCTATGCCCTGACCATAAACACAAATATACATGTATATGTACATACATATACACATATCTACATTCATACATTCATAGAGACAGCACAAAAGAAGAAAAGTATGGGATGGACTTATGAATTATTTTTCTTTCATTTTTATTGTTATTGAAGTCGCAAAAAATTTAATAAACAAAAGAAACCTAAAATGAGAAATTTGACCTCAATATAGAAACAATAAGAAGTTATTGAATGTTCTTGAGGAAGGTGGTGTGGGGTGGGGTGGGGTGGGGAAAAGGTGAGGAAGGTCATGGTTAAGGAAGATAGTTGGGGCAGCCCTGTGCATAAAGGGGAGCGAAGATGGAGTGGGAGAGGCCAGGAGACCCCCACAGAGGCTGTGCCACATTCCAGGAGTGAGGTGCGGCAAGGTCCAAACAGTGATGTGTGTGAGGACAGAACGTGAGCAGAGCCTGCAGCCAGGCGCCTCCCCAGCCTAGCTCAGCACCCTCAGTCCGCTGCCAGGCCCGATGCTCATCAACACTCCACTGCCCTCTAGTGGCCAGATCTGGTGGCCTGTCAAGCCTTTTCCACTGACTCCTTGAACAGTGAACGTGAGAGTGATGTGGGGGCGCGGAGAAGGAGCTCCCGGCTCTCCCAGATCAAGGAACGCTTCCCAGGACACACGATGCTTTCATTGAGCATGACAGTTCTTTACAGTGGGGCCAGCCCAGGTGGCAGGGCTGTGACAGACAAGGCGCTGGGAACAGCAGAGACAAAAGCATGAAGGCTTGAGAGTATATTGCATCATCAGGGAAAGTAAGGCGTTTGATAGGGCTGGAGAGTAGGGCATGGAGGGGCTGGTGAGGCCGAAGAGGTGAGCCGAAGCTGTGCCTCCAAGGGAGTGTGAAATGCATGGTAGGCAGCGGGAAGCCTTCCTTCCAAGGGCTTATGCTGAGAGTGATGAAGGAAGGTACCATTATCAAATCTGCACTTTAAAGAGACCGTTCTTGAGAAAGTGCAGACTGTGGAATATGGGTAGAGCTGGTGGGAGAGAAACCAGTTAGTCCAGGCATGAGAAGCCAAGGTCCTGAGCTAAGCAATGTCAGTGGGGTTGGAGAGAAGATAACTCATCCATTCTTTCCTTATTCGTTCATTCAAGACATGTGCTAGGATCAGCATGTGATGCCGGAGTCACTAAGCTGTGTCCGGCCGCCAGGCACCCACACTTCCACCCACAGAGTGGAAGGGAGCTGCTGACCTTCCGTATATTTTGAGCCCCAGAATCTTGACAGCAGTTCAGAGAGACCTACAACACCATGCCGAGGGGCTTTCACTCCGGGCTTTGCAAAACGTACGTGAGGGGGCTGAAGGCACGCTGAGGGTTGAGAACTACATCCGAAGGCCTTGGCCCTCCGCCAGCTAAACGTCCGTGCTCCCTCCAGCGGGCCTCACAGAGTGAGAGGAATGTCAACGTGGCCCTCGCCGGCTGAGGACGGGGTGAGGGACAAAAGGCTGTTAACTCGTGTTGTGAAGACAGGCATAGGCAACAGGAGGCCGGCAGGAATGTGGTTTAGACGATGATGTCGTTGAGTGTCGTTCTAGGGCCACAGCCCCCACTCCCCCTGCTTTGGGTGGGAGTGTTTCAAATCAATCCCACTTTCGACCTCTCATGGTACAGGGATCTTCACTGCCGTGTAGCATCTCGAGGGGTATTGACGCTCTCCACCCCTATATCACCACGTAGCACAAACTTCTCTGTGCTTTCTACTGACCATCGCTGGTGAGAGTTGGAGCCTGATTTGTGTGGGCAGGTCAGCAGCCTTCCTGTCGAGCGTCCGTAAGAACTACATACGATTATGTCCCCATTTTACAGGTGAGGAAATTGAGGCATGGTGATATGACTCACCCGCAGTCATACAGCTGAGGCGATGGAGCCAGGACTGGGAGGCTGGCTCCCAAATCGATGCTCTTAGACCCCTGCGGTTCCCCACTCTTCGTGCTGGTCGCACAATGCCCAGAACAGCTCTGGGGAGTGATTTCCTTTTAACTATCCTCCATCCTGTTCACCACCCTCATTCAACCTGTTTCACACTCCCTGACAGCCATTTTACAGTTAAATAAATCCCAATTAAATATTACTTCTGAAGACAGGCACCTCTGCCTTCGCCCCTGGAACCTTCTCTTTCTGTTCTGAGTTCGTGTTTGCCACAGTGTCTGCGTTTTCAGGAGGTTCATGGGTGCAGACACCCCTGTAAGACTTACGGGAGGGCACGGCCTCTGATCTGAGAAAATTTATATCCAAAGGGGAGTCGAGACAGATGAACTAGTCAGGTCAGCGCAGTGGTCATCTTCTCCACCGTTCTGCCGCATAGCTATCAGCATGGTCAGCTAGTGTTTTTTAAGCTGTGAGTTGCCACACAGTTGAAAGGGAGCCGTGTAAGTTCTTAGTTATGTCACTGAGATAACCATGAGAAGAGGTGGCACTGAGAATTAGTCCAGCCGTGAAGAGCTGAGGATCTTCGTAGGGAATGAGGGAAGGGAGTTATCTTGGTTCAAAACTGGTGACAAAACAGGGCTTTGAATTTTTCTGAACTAGGTGCCTGCCTGCCTTGGTGCTCAGCCAGTGTTCATGGTGCTGCCATGACTTGCGGGGGGTGCCCAGCCTGAGACTTCCCTGCTCTGAGCAGATTCTGGGGAGGGCCTTTGGTCCAAGTTCAGTCACGGAGCAGGGGAACTGGGTTCAAGACTATCCTTGGGGTTCAATGAGCCGAGACAGGGGAGCTGGCGTCAGGCGAGCACCAGCCTCACATCCGAAGAGACTTCGCGGGTTCGCAGTTTCGGTTTCCTCTCGTGCCTATCATTCCATTTTTAACTGAATCGAAAAATAGGACTTAGAATGATTTGCCTAAAGGCACGTGGCCAGCTAATGGCCAGGTTGAGACTGGACCCCAGATGCGGGAGCCCAGAGCTGGCCCATCTCTCGTGGCGTTTGGAAGCACAGTGCCCCAGGACGGGCAGGAGCCAGGATCAGACCTAGATGCGGCCAGTAGCTCAGTGGACCAGACCTGGCAGTTCTGAGCCCGAGGACACATGGAAAATGTCTCAGTGGATTAAAACAGTGTCTGGTGGCAGCATATAGGAGCTATGTCCTTTCTTTTTTATAATTTGCAATATCGATCAGAATTTTCGCATAAACAAGCTTTACATTTATAATCAGACAAAATAATCACATTATTCTTTGGAGGAGAGTTGGGTGGAAATCTGTGTGCAACCACGTTAGGGCCCTTCGCCCACTAGCAGCTGCTTGTGTGGAGGAGTCTCTGGTCCCATGATACCTGCACGTCCTCAGTACTCTTCCTGATGATGTCTCTTGAGTGCCAACCTCCAGTTCTGTTGGCTCAGTCCACTTTCTGGAAATCTCAGCTGCCCTTCCTGTCCTTCAAGGGCTTTCCAGCAAACCTTTGCACTCAGTTCCTTGGCAGAAGATTGGGGATCACATGGCTGAGTGACTGGCATTTTCTGAATCATGGAATGAAACAGCACACACAAAAGCGGCACACAGGGCCCCTGTCGTGAGCCTTGTTAACAACATGGCGGGGGAAGTGATTCGTCTGGGATGGGGGCAGCGCCATGCTCATCTTCTCCAGTGACTAATGGGGCTTCTCAGATGGGGGGCAGCCCCACCCCCTCCCAGGCACACCACAGAGCCCAGCAGCCTGCTCCCCAGGGTCTGGGGCTGCCAGGGGCTACCAGAGAGGTGTCCGGGGAGGTTGCAGACAGAGACTGGGGATAGAAGGTGAGAGGGTGGAAGATCCAGGTTGAGAGATTTAGGGGGAGGAACTAGGTAGACAGCTATGGGGAATCTGTGGTCGGCCTCTCCTGAAAACCAGGGAGCAGGCTCTGACTTCTCCGTTCCACATCTCAGAAACACACCCCAGAGCCCACCAGCTATAGGAGACACATCAGAATGGACCTAATAAATAATGGACATGCTCATGGGGTCTTGACCAAGTCCAAGCATGGTCTAAGCCCTTGACATGTGCTATCCCACTTTATCCTCCCAACAGCCCTATGAGAATGTCAGTGAACCCATTTTGTGGATGAGAACATTCTGCACAGAAACATAAAGTAACTTACCCAAGGTCATGTAACCATAACAGAGAATTCTACTCCAAGTCATCAGCTCCAGAATCTATGCCAGAAGCCTTCCTACAGGCCAAGCACCGCCCTTCATACATGGTATGTGGTTGAATCCTCACAGCAACAATGCCAAGAAAGGATTATTATTCCTATTTTAAAGATGGGAAAATTGAGGCCCAGAGAGCTTAAGTATGTTGCCCAAAGTCACATAGTTGTTACTTGGTGATGTAGAGACTCACCCAGCTCTTTCTGACTGCAAAGCCCGTGATCTTCTCCATGACGTCTATGTTCTCGTTTTCTGAGACAGTGTTCATCTTTCCCCTGCACCCCCACCCACAGTTTAGACTGGCTGGAGCTTGACTCAATCGTGGTACCCTCTTGGTTGTCCTACACAAGGGCCTCCCTCGTAGGAGAGGGAGGAGAGAGTTCGTGTGCCAGGGATAGCGGGATGAGGTCACCAGGGTGGACTTTGAGAGTCTTGCATAGGTGGGAAGGATGAGGGAGGTGAGGCAGGGCTGGCTGGGCAGCAGGTCCAGGGGTTCTGACCGCAGTGGCGGTCTGGGCGGGGTGTGGAGGGTGACTCCCAGGGGCAGCCAGGGCTGAGAAGCTCTCCCCACACCCAGTGCTATGCTTTACCCATGGACCACCTCCCTTTGGGGTCGGCCGGGAACTAGCATGGCAGGTAAACATGGGATCCAAACTCTTAGTCCACAAGCCACATAGATAGGTTGGACATTGATTCTGCTTGGCTGGATTTGTTGCTCTTGTTGTTACTTAAAGTTGACGTCTTTAAGAAAGACGTATGTTCTCCAGTTTGCCACAGTTCCCACCATTCCCCGTTGCCTTATACCCTCCCAGTCAGTCAAGTTACTGTGTTACTGGGGCTCCCGATGACACTAGAGTTTGAGACTCTTGAGATGTGAAGTAATTTGGTGTCAGCATGTCACCTGGGAAAAAAATACATGTGCCTCCTGGACAGAAATGAGGACACTGGGGCACTGGGAAGTTACACTCAAGTCCCCAGCTGCTTTTGGAACAGAGTCCATTGTAGCTGGAGCAGAGCCCAGAATTTATTAAGGTCTCTACCTCTCTGGGATCTGGACCTTGCCCTGTGTATTAGTTTCCTGTGGCTGCTATAACAAAGTGCCATAAACTTAATGGCTTAAAACAATACCAATTTATGATCTTAACAGTTCTGGAGGCCACATCTCCAAAATCAGTCTCACTGGGCTAAAATCAAGGTGTGTACAGGCCGGATTCCTTCTGGATGCTCCAGGGGAGAGTCTGCGTGCCTGCCTCTTGGAGCTTCCAGGGACCATTGGCATTCCTTGACCCATGCCCCCTTCCTTACACGACTCCAACCTGGCTTCTGTCATCACTTCTACTACTACTGTCTGACCGTCCTGCCTTACCAGGACCCCTGTGATTACATTTAGGGCCCACACAGATAAAACCCAGGATAATCTCCCCATTTCAAGGTCCTTAATCACAACTGCAAAGTCCTTTTTGCCAGGGATCAGCATGGGGACATCTTGCAGAGGGGGCATTATTCTGTCTCTCATACCCTAGTGTGGGAGGGCTGATGGTTATGTTCAGATGGCGGCAAGACCAGGGCTCCAGCAGCATGGGCGGACCCACCTGTCCTATTCCAGAGCACAGCCACCCCACCCAGCTGGTCGTCTGAGCAGACACCCAGGCAATATACTTATGAGCTTTGCACCCCATGGCCAGTCTCTAACCCCAGCAGCATGATCTGCCCTGGAAAACACTGAGAGGAGTTCTCCTGTCTGTCCCCTCTGTGACCCTCAGCTGTACACCTCCCAGCCTAACACAGGAGCGACCCAGAGCCATCCTACCCCAAGAAGGAGCTCGTCCTAGAAGGCCTGCCCCAGTGTCACAGAGGTGGGTAAGACAGATGCCCAGCGTGAGGACGGGGAAACTGAAGCTCAGCGCGTTCAGTGCTGTCTCAGGCGGTTCTAGCAAGGACAGAAGCACATGCCAAACGGGAGCGGAAGGGGTTGACGAAAAGACTATGTACAGAAACGTGGGCAGCGTCAGGGAACCAGCAAGGGCTGGTGGGCCCCCAGCAAACGCCGTTGCCACCCTAGGTGCCACAAAGAAAGGGGCGGTTTCCAGGATCTGGGCGAGCCATGTAGCTGTCGGAGAGGACTGCTCACAAGCAGGGGGGTGGGAGTCTTCAGGGGAGAAAGCAGTGCTGCCTTGCCCCAGCCCAGTAGGGAGAGAGCCTGGGCTATGGACTCTGGACCTCACCTTTCAGCCAGCGGAAGCTGGAGGAGCGGGGAAGCCCACTGGTGCAGCTTAGGCCGCCTCCTGGGGCCCAGAGCCAGGGCGAGTGCGGGGCTGGGCAAACGAAGAGCAGCTCGAGCCGAGCATCTTCCTCCAGGTCGTACAGCCAGTGCAGAGCTGGCACCTCCCTCGTTCTTATTAACCCAAAGGAAGAGATTTCTGGCAGGTGGACAGACACCTGGGAACAGTTTGGCCTTTTGCCTTTCTAATCATTTCATACTGCAGAGTCCCCTCTCCAGCTTTCCTACCCCACCCCACTCCCTGCCAGAGAAAACCACCCCTGGGTTCAGGTTGCCCACCCAACTCCACTGCTTGGTTTGACTTCAGTTAATCCACACTGGACTCCATCTCATCCGGGTTCAGGAGAACCTAGAAAGCGAACTCTGCAACAAGCAGTAACTTAGAAAACCAAACCGTGCGACCCACGTCGAAGAGAGCTGGTGTGAGGTTAGCTGTTGCTTTGGGTCATTCAGTCAGATGCCAGCACGTGGGGGAAAGCAAGCCCGAGGTCAGCGTTTTACACGCTTGGAGTTAGAGTTGGGGACTGTCACACGGAAATGCGGAAATATGGTGTGATAATAACCACACCCACAGGTAGAAGGACATGTAAATAAACATCCTTGGCTTTCTCAAATTAGGAATTGTTTTATTGGGCCTGGCTTCAAATGGGGCCAAAGGCCATTAGTGGGGAGGGAGGAGAATCGTCCTTTTCTTTGTATATTTCTTGCTTATATTGTTTTCTTCAAGTAGGAATGACTTCTGTAACACAAAGGTGTTCAGGGCACTTGGGACTCATTGCCCTCCTGACCCGTGGTCCTTTGTAATGCTGACAGGTCTTCCCTAGGCAGACAGGGAAGGATGGGGGTGGGACGGGAAGAGGAGACTGCGGGCCATAGCTCTCCTCCTGGGTCCTGCAAACCTGTTATTTCGCATTCCTTTGGCAGGTCACGCTAACTGCCATGTGCAGCTCCTGATCTGCCATCTGCTTCTTCCCCATCTCTCAGGGGGCATTTCCCACCCCACCACTGACGTGAGCTTCTCCGGTGTCCAAACTCCCCCTCTGCCTGGTCTCCCGCTCAGTGGACAGTCCCAGGCCAGGGAGGCCACATCTTGCCCCGCTTCCCCGGGGACGAAGGCTGGGTCATGCACCCACCCTGGATTGGGGCAGACAGGTCGGTTCAGCCCGTTGAAGGATGGAAATAAAGAGCTCTGTGTCCTGGGGCTGACTCTGAAAGGCCAGTGTCATGCCCAACAGAAAAGTCCTGCTCTCCCCAGAGATGCTGGAGCCATCTCGGTGTCCAGGGACACCCACTCCATTCTTGACAAAACGCCTGAAAGCCCTCACAGTACCAAGGAGGGTCAATGGCTCTGACCTCCCAATGAGCCCCTGCCCATGGCTGAGCCGGTAACTGCCGTTCCTGTCAAGTTCAGCTCAGAGGCACCAGCCCAGGAGCTGCCCCAAATGCCCCGGGACAGCCCTGGCCTCATCGTCACCTGGGGACAGTGCCCAGAGCCACAACAGCACCTTGCATGTGGACAGCATGTGACGGTTTTCAAAGCATGCTGGGCTCCACAGGATAACCCTGCAAGAGGGTGGGCACCGGTGAGGAAACAGAGTCACTTACCTAGGGCCCGCAGGGTCCCATGCTGGCGAGCGGGGCCAGAACTAGAGCTGGTGTCTTTGGACGCCCAGGCAAAGGGCACTTTGCTTCAGAAGGCAGGACTTCCTGGTGCCTGTCGCACGTCTGGAATCCCCAACACCCCTGCGTCTGAGAGCCAGGGAAGCACAGGTCCCGTGTCCCCCCTCACCCTCCTGATTTGGCTCTCATGAGACATTGCACACAAGGCCCTGCGTCACCCTGGTCACTGCCATCTCCATCTGATGACAGGCAGTGGGCTCAAGGCTGGAGCCCTGCAGTGACATGGCCACTGCGGTCACCTCCCTCCCCTAGGGCCCCTGGTTGAGGATCTGGAGGTTCCTTTTGATGCAGGACGGGGCAACTTTCTGGGGGGTGGGCAGAGGTAGGGTGGGGGAGCTCAGGCTCTGCACCGAGTGCTAGTGTGAGAAAGAATGCACCCCACGCTGGAGAGAGTCACAAAGAAAGTTCATCAGGGAAGGGGTGACGCTCCCCAGGCAGAGCGAGGTCTCCCCTCAGAGAGCCTGAGACACTCGGAGGGAGGATGTCTCTTCCCCTGGGACTCCCAGACGGTTGGTCAGGACCATAGATGGCGTGTCCAGAGGGAGAGAAGAAATGATTCCTGCCCTTGGGGAGCTCCTATTTGGATGGGGACACACACACACACACACACACACACACACCAGGTCCAAGAAATCCCACATAAGCAAGCCAGCGCCTCAGCTGTGCAGAGCAGATGCACTGGAGTGAGTGGGCTGCTGGGGTGAGAGGTAGGGGTGGGGGTGCTATGCTTTATGTCAGCCTGGACATCCCTCAAGGAGGAAGCATGGGGTGGCGCCAGAAGCTGCCGTGCTACCAGGAGGGCAGGTCACACCAGAGCCAAGACCAGGAGCATGCTGGGGCAGGCTGTGCTTGGTGCCCCGGTGGGGGCGCTACCCAGGTGTTGCGCCCGACGCGTAGGTAGCTTCTGTTGGGGTGGGCGAGGGGAGCAGTGGGGGCCAGGCAGCCAGCCAGAGGGGATCCAGAAGCAAAGGCATCGATTTGGGGGAGAAACCAGCTTGAACCCAGCCCCTGGTACATAGTAATGTTAAATGAATGACGTTTGAATGAAGGGCGGACGGACAAAGGCAGAGGGAGTGAAAGCTTCCATTCAGCAGGATAATACTCATTGTTGAGAGAGGAAGAGGGGAAAAAATCATCAGTGCTGTTTTCCCTAGTTGAATAATTTTACTGAATAAGCTGTTTCCAGCTTGTAAACATTAAACTCTTTAAAAAGAGATAGTGAGATGAGCTCTAGAGAGATGAGTTCAAGGAGCTTCCTGTCCTGTGTCACAGCTCCTGACAGTTTCTGAGTAAGAACCATACCTCCTGACCCCGCTCACCTTCCCGGAGCTGCAATAACCCAGCAACAAGGGCTTCCTCGAAGGGACACCTCCCCTCCCCCCCCCCATAGCTGGGAACCTAATGAACTAGAAAGGTAGGCGGGACCGAGCTTCCTGTGAGGACAGGCCCAGGTGTCCCACAGGCAATGACTCTCAGGCCTGGAATGTGAAGCTCATTGCGGGGACCCCCTTCTCTGGGGCTCCACTGTGGGGCCTGCTAACCCTCACTCCCCTTCCCCTCCATGGCAGGAAAGCCCTTGTCTACCTGGGAGTCGCATCCGACCACCTGAGGCCACTTCCCAGCCCTGCCTGGCAAGACTCACGTCCTCCTCTGAGCCCTAGGCGCAGAGCTTCCCGGAGCCACAAAGTTTAACTATGAACTCTGTTTACCCGCTCTCGCTCTCGGGACTGGCTGCATCAGGCCCCCACCCTTTTCTGTCAGGTGGTGAGCGAGGGGCCAGGTCAAACCAGGGGTGCTCCTAAGCCACGAAGGCTGTGATGCGCCCTAGGGAAAGAACACATGTATCAGATAAGCTTTGTTTTCCTGCAAAAGGTTGTGTATTTACTGGGATCCTGTACCTTCTGGGCCCCACCCCGGCGGCTGTGCCTACTGCTCCTTCAGCTGGACTTGGAAGGACAGGCAAACAAGAGTATCCGAGGCAGGGGTGGGTGTTCAGTCATGTGTCAGCTCTGGCGGGGGAGAAGGGGGTTCTGGCCGACCTGGGGTCCCTCCCCATAGGTGAGAGCTAACAAAGCTGTGCAGAGTTCGGCCTCAGCTCCAGGTGTAACACGGGTCCGGCTGTACACCGCCCCTCGCCTCCCAAACACTGTGAAACTTCTGTGGAGCTGCTGGGGGCTCCTCTGGCCCATGCCCGTGACCTTGGCAGAGCGGGCAGCAAATGAAGGGAGGCTTGCAGCTGTAGATACCCCTTCCTTCCCTGGCCTGTCCTTACAGACCACTCCCCCTTCCATCCCCATCTCCGACGCCTGCACCCTTCCCACTGAAAACCCTGACCCTGGCTGTCACACCGCCTTACAAAAGACAGACCTCCCCCGCTGCCTACCCAGCATACCACTCCTCACCCTCCACATGAGACTACCCTTGAAGACCGCCCCCCATTCATTTCAGGCTCGCTGGGTGGGGGTGGGGAACTGTGTTGGAGGCTTGGGCCTGGGCCCCACGATGCCACCACCCTGTCTAACCAGGTGCGAAGTGGGCCTCTGTGACCCAGGCTGAGAACCAGCCCACCACACATGATTTCTGTGGGGACACCAAATTCCGAATCCTGAACCCCCAGCCCGCAGAGGCGTGGGAGTCCAGGATGGGCGTAATTTGGGTGCCAAGAGGAGGGCAGAAGTCAAAGCCCAGAACCCATGGTGGCTGCCGTGCTGGCTCGAGGCCCTCCACTGGCCCCATCTCAAGCTGCCCCCTGGAACCTCCAGAGCAGCCCCCTCGCCTCTGTCCCCTGCACCCTCCATCACCCTCCCAAGTCCTGCTGCCAGAGCCGTGAGACTCAGCACATTGCTGAGCGAACAGAGCTCTGAGAGCACAATCGATCATCACTATCCTTGGATTTCCTATGTGTAAATTCACCTACTCACTAAAACTCGTTATGTCCAAACCAAGACTCGGGGCTCTTTCATGGTCATTGCGGACACTCGCGGAGTGGTGAAAATCCGAGTTACCTGACGGAATGTTCCCCTCTGGGGTCTCCAGGTGATGCTCCGCCTTCTCATTCCAGCCCTCATACTGGAAACAAGTGTCCTTTTCACAGTCTAGTTAGTACCATGCTTTTCTGTACCTTTTGTTGGTGATTTCGCAGGGGTCGTGCTAAAGTGCTGTCTGCTGTTCCTTTGCCCAAGGAGGCTGCAGTGTGCACTACGGAGAAACGATGAGTGTTAGACAAGCTTGGTTCAGGCGTGAGTTACAGTGCTGCTGGCTGTGAGTTCAGGGTTAATGAATCAACAGTATATGTATTAAAGTGTCTTTAAACAGAAACACATATCAAACAAGGTTAAGTATTGATCAGCTGATGAAAAGTTTGTGCCTAGAGGCTAGCAGGAACCTAACCCTGAATTTTCCATAGGGCAAAGTTTCAGCATTTGCCAATGTTCCCAGCAACTTTGTAGAACATAACGACCATGAGTAATGAGAATCAACATCCAGGTGTATTCCTGGGCCCACCTGGATTTAGCTTATTGGGAGCTCCTGGGCTTGGGCCCCACCATCTGTTTTTCAAAGCTCCACAGGTTATTCGCATGTAGGGCCCAGGTGGGAGCCACTGCAAAGATACCTGGAAGCACCCAGGTTCGACCTGCTGGGCCTGGACGGTCCCGGTGGCAACTGCACAGCTGGGAGGTGATGTGCAGCGTGATATGGTGAGAAGAATATAAGACTGACTAGGTGTTAGGGGTCTGAAGACTGTGTGTGACCTCGGGCAAGTCATCTAACAGTCAAGGCCTCAGTTGCCCCACTCATAACATGAAGATAGTAATATCTATGCGTGGTGGGGTTTTGCTATGACATTCGGACATGTCTTGTGATCTAAGGCACCAAGAGTCCACTGTTATCTTTTGAGAAAAACTCATTCCAAGAGAAAAGGTAGATGGTTTTAGCCAAGAGTGATGAGCACGTTCCTGGGGACAGAAAGGAGAAAGGACACCTTGAGGGACTACGTAGTGTTAGCCATTCAGGTCAGCCTCTAGCCTGGCGCTTGAAGGCTGGTGCCTGAGGAAGGCTGCTTGCCCAAGACTTTTGGTGAGACCCAAGTAGCCCACGGCCACCAGTGTTGGAACTGACATGTGGCCCTGGAAGAGGAAGGACATATCTCCTCAAGGAAGGGCACCGTGGCTGTCTGGCGCACTCTGTGATAACCAGTACCTGCATGGGCAACATCCCACCCACCTACCCCCTCCCCTGGCTGCCCGATGTCACATCATCTCAGGCTTTGGAGGCACTGAGGGTAGCCGCTGCAGATGTCACCTCAGAGAGTTGAAGTTGAGAGGTAAGAACCCAGCCCCCAGTTCAGGTAGGATGCCTCCTGGGACAACCTAGAGGGGAAACCCAGAGGCCAAAGCCTGAGGAAGCCGGTCAGTTCCTGTTTATGTGACCACTGTCACTGCAGACTCATTTGGCCGGGGAGACAGGGGTCCAGGATGCTTGAGAATCCACTGAGCCCAAAAGAGCCTGAGGAACACAAGGACCAGCTGGAACCAGGTGGGTCTGGGGGGGTCTCTGCAGCCAGACGGCCTGTGGCAGAGGCGATCTGATGACCTCTCCCAGGACCAACTGGCCCTTCTCTCTCAGAGGAGAGCAATAAATACCCGCCTTCAAGGTTAGAAAAAATGGCTTTTGATCCCCCCGGGGCCCAGGCCACAAAAGGCCTCCAGAGGCCAGGAAATGGCGTGGACCACCTGACACTAATGCCAGAGAACATGGAGGTGGCAGTGCGGGAGGCTCCACCACCGCAGGGCGACTGAGGCAAAACAGGGGAGCGTTTGGAGCTATTAAACTTCGAAACGGGAGAGACCTGAACAGGGCGGGACCCAGATATCTGAGATATCTGAGGTGAGGGCGCCTGCCAGCTGGTGTTGACATCTTTGGGGGGGGGCAGGGCATGAAGTTGGTTCTACAAGTGTTGGAATCGCAGCCTGGATGTGGCCGCTGCGGGGGGCAGTGGGGAAGGGACCGCAGCTGCTGGGATGAAGTGCGGCGGGGAGCGGGAGCCCGGCTCTCCGCCCCGGCTTCCCAGGCCTCTTCCAGCGCCGCCTCCTGGCAGTCCGGGGGAGCAGCGAGCAAAGCCAAAAGTAGTTTGCCCCATCTCGGCCCAGCACCTCAGAAGGGAGGTGGGAAGACGAGCACGCCCATGAGCTGGAGCTGGAGCCCGCGCTTGTGCACATGCGTGCGCTCACACACACGCACACGCTCACACGCGCACACAGATACACACGCTGATAAACTCACATTTGGTCCACAAGCTGACTGGATTGTGGGTCCTGCCCTTTGGGTGTCAGAGCTAAGTCAGCTAAGTTTACCTCGTGGCCCTGACTGGCGGCTCCAGTGATGATGAACGAAACTCTACGCTAAGGGGCTCCGCACGCAGGAAGCACAGTGGAACCCCTTTACCAATAGGACCTGCACACTAACACCGTTCTCCCGATCTCCTTTAAATCTCACCGCCCCAGAGAGACCGTACCTCCTCTGCATCATTAGGTCCCCCTGCCACCGTGCTGTCACTTCCTTCAGGGCATGTATCATGGTGTGCAATTCTATTTTCTCGCGGTTGGTTTGTTCCCTGTGTTCTTCCCTTGAGAGCGGACTCACCAGGGGACAGTGCGCGCCGGCTCCTTCTCCAAGGTAGACTCGGGAGCCAGGCACACAGTGGGTCTCAAAGTGTTTGTCAAATGAATCAACTTAAAAATAGAAAACGGTTCTAGATGAGTTGCACAGATTGATGGATGATGGATCCATGAATTCGCGGAGCACGTGGCACACACTGAGAAGAATGCTGTGGACGGCGACTGCGCCCCTCCCCCGCAAACCCTCTCCGGATGGAGAGGACCACGGGCAGGAGAATCGTCTGCCTTCCGTTGCGTTTCTGCTGTGCTGTGGTCCCGACCCCCGTGTGGATTAGGGCCTAACCCAGGCTTCTCCCTCGTCATAACTTCACGTGACCCTCAGAAGGCATCGAGCTCCCTGAATGTTAGAGTGGTGCGACCTCATAGGTCTCAAAGGTGGCTGCACATCACAGTCACCTGGGGAGCATTTAAAAACACCAATCTGTGGACCCTACCTCTACTTTCTGATTTTTTTAGTTCCATAATTCAGTGTAGCACAGTGGGTCTTTAGAAACTCAAGCCTGAGTCCTCACTCTGCCATACACTGTGTGACCCTGGGAAGGTTACTGAACCTGTCTGTGCCTTCATTTCTTTACCTGTAAAATGGAAATAATACCCATCCCTACCTCCAGGGTTTGTTGTGAGCATCAAAGGCAACCACATAAGTAAAGCACTTGGTGCCATGCCTGACTCAGAGTAAATACTGAATAAACGTAGCTATTATTATAATTATTATCTCACTGCTAGTTAGTGGCTGACGTGGGGCGAGCATCCAAGCCTCCTGATCCCGGATCCGGTGTTCTTTCCAACACGTCACTCTGAATGTGCACACAGCCTTGCCGCAGAGGCCATTCTCCGTGCTTGGCAAAGAGAACAAATGGCTGCTGCCAGGGGACCCTTTCATCAAACCGAGTGGAAGAAAGAACAGCACCTGAGTGGGAAGAGCAGCTCTGACCCGTGGAGCACAGATAGCTGGAGAACATGGGAGTTCAGCAGTGCAGCTTTCGGATTCTTTCAGAAGCCCTCTGGCTGTTCCTGTATTTCATTATGGAACTATTGGGACCAAAAATAGAAGTTCTTAAGGGAGCTTAAGCCTCTGGGCTTTGCGAAAACAGCTGCTGGAGCGGTCCGTGCATCAACCACCAGGGGGCACTAGCATCCCGTGCAAGTGGTTGCTGGTGGGCGGGAACTGGTCAGTTTCCACGAAAATCCCAACACCCTTCAGCAACCTCATGCCCCAGCCTTGTCCTGCTCAGGACCCTTTGGCTGGGGTCCCCCCAGATCATCAGCTCCTGGTCCTAGGGAAGCCTCTTTGCAACTCAGCCCACTGCTCTCCTCCTTGGGAACCCTCAAGAGCAGGGACAGTTCGTACATTTATTTTCCTTCCTGGCTTTACCTCCCGGCCCTACTTCACCCCCAGGACCGGGTACAGTGCTGGACACATAGTAGGCATGCAGTACACATCTGGTTGGTTAGTGGACGGACGGGAAATCTGGTGTAATTAATAAATTGTACAAAGGAAACTGCCTGAGCTTTGAGGAATTGGCGAGAGCAGTAACGTGGCTCGGAGCAGGGGTTATGGCTGAGGTTAAGGGGAGGGTCGTGGCTGAATGGCAGTGAGAAAGGCAGCAGATATATTTCAGGGATCCGAGTGTCGAGAGACTGTTCCATCCTGACGTCAAATCCTTACCTCAAGGCCCTGGGTGGTAGCACCAGGAATTTGGGGGAGATGGGCCTAAGCAGCCCCTAGTCACTGTGGCCCCTGGCCCCTAGCCCCATGGCCATTGTTAGCCCTTCCTGTCTTTGGGGTTGTTTGCAGCCGCCACCATCAGGCTGTAAATTCACACGGAAGGACCAAGATCACATTGCCTCCCTCTCTCTGGGTGAGGCCATAGGGCTCTTCGCCCTGAACCCCCATCACACGTTCTTAGTCCACAAGAATCTCTTTTGAGAGAACCTCAAGGATTTGAGTCTCCCTGCCACCAGCTCAGCGTGCTACGTCCTAATCCCACCTGCCCTGGGGTGGGCCTCCGCTGGCAGACTCGATCTTCGGGTGTAATGAGGCAGAATGGAAAGAACGCAGCGCGGAGGTGAGGCTTGCACTGGATCCCGACTGTAAGACTTGGTCATTGTCAGAGGCGTGGCTTCCTGGCAAGTTACTTATCCTGCCTGAGACCCAGTTTGTCATCTGTAAAATGTTAGTACCTCCTTGCAGAGGATCAAATGAAGGAGCCAATACTGAGTGCTGGCACATGCATGACTCCTGCCTCGCTCAGTGAAGTGCCATGATTGAAATCATCATCGACGCAGCCATGGATATAGACCAGGGGCCCACTGGGCCGCAGCAACTAATGTGGCGAGTGGGTAGAGGAGGTGGGAGACAGGTTTCAGCTGAGAGGGACGCGTGCGGGGTGGGCTTGCCTGTGTGGAAGTGCCCACGGCCAAGGCGATACAGCAAGCTCTATTCCGGGAGGTGGGGGGATGAGAGCCAAGCAGAAGCCTTGCTCACAAACAGAAGACAGCGTGAGTGTGAGCAACCAGGCCAGCTCCAAACAGGGCCACAGCCACCAACCGCCCTCTGGGGACCTTGGGCTTCCACTCTCTCACACCTCAGGGTCATACGCCAGGCTGTGCCTCCAACCTTTCTCTCTCAGCTCCTGGTTCTTCCCTCTCTTGGTTCTACAAAAGACTGGCTTCCCCAGACAATCTGCTCACCCTGGCTTCAGCCTTCGGCAATGCTTTTCGGTTCTCCTCTCCCAGGACCCTCTACAGCTCATCTCCCCGACTCCCATACCCCAGAGGCCTCCAGAATCTTAGCCTGGAGAAGCCCCCAGCCCCGTGCTCACCCTATAGGGAAATTGGGGTGGTGACCAGAGCAGGATCTCAGGCAGGGCCTAGACTGAGCCCTGGGGGAGGGTTGGCAAGAACGAAGCCCTGGGCCTGGCCGGAGGGTAGGGGAGAGTCCAGAGCCAGAGGCACTGAAGACCTGGGCAGAGATCCAGACAGTCCAGGCGAGGCCTGGTCCAATGGGCACGCCTGATATTAGGCCTCTGGCAACAGGACTGAGTCTCCTGCTGGCAGCGTCTGAAATGAGGCACTGGACAGGATGGGGCAGCCAGAAGAGGACCTCAGTGACCTCACAGGGAGGGAAGGGCAGTAACGCAGGGACCGACAGGCTGAAGTCTGGGTGGGCTTCAGAGCAGGTGGTCCTCAGGAAGCCGTGAGAGGAGAGGCAGCTCAGAAGGCTCCCTGCCCGGCCCAGGGCGCATAGCTACCAGTCGGGGCAGAGTTTCCTTTCTTCCCAGCCTCAAGGCTTTCCAGCACCGTCCATGCTGGTTCCCATCTGCTGCGGTGGTTACCAGGGGAACCACTTCCTATTTTTATGTTCCCCACATGACAAGCCTGCGGAAAGGCTCAGGTGTGGTCTGTCCAGGAGCGATCCTGAAAGGGAGGTCCAGCGGGCTCTGCCGAAGACCTTGGCCGGAGGATGGGAGCTGGTGCAATGCCCCAGGGTGGGTCCCGGAATTCAGACCTACATCCCTGAGTGTGGAGTGGGAGGAGGCCGCCAAGGACAAGGAGAGGGGTGACCTGGGCGTGGGAGCACTAATCCACTCATCCGTTCATTTTTCCAAGCACAGGATGTGCTGGGCATTGTGCTAGGTGGTGGAAAGACAACCGAGAACAGGGCAAGTGCATCCCAGCCTGGTAGGAAGATGGACAGATTAAAATATAATTGCAGAGCAGTTGGATCGGTGCTGCCACGGAGGGCTGCTGGGTACCGTCTTGGCAGGGAGGGATCTGGGAAAGCTTCCTTGATGAGGTGATCTCTAAGCCGAGAGAAGGTTCTTCAGGTGAGGTGGCCGAGGGGGACGAGCATGCCAGGCAGAGGGAACAGCATAGCATGTGCAAGGGCCCAGGGGAGGCTGTGAATAAGGCGCCTTCTGGAACTGGAGTCACTTAACTTTTGGAGTGTGGGGAGGGACTGACCCCAGGAAAAGTGACAGCTGGACAAGGACCCAAACCATCAGGTGGGGTTCGGGGGTGGGACAAGCTGCACCGCAGAGGGTACACTCAGGCACATGTGATATCAGGCAGTGTCCTGCGGGGAGAGGGTCAGGTCTCCCCATTGCTGGAGCATGAAGGATGAGCGACACGTTGTGTATTAAATAATTCTCCAGGCAACGAATACATGCGATCGAGGCCTGTTCCCCATGCAGTAGGGCAGCGTGCTCCCCCCTTTGCAGAAAAGCCTGTGCAGTTTCAGGCCTCTTTGAACAAGGCTTTATGCCCCGGAAGCCTCTGCAGTCTTTCAGAGCAGGGCCAGCTGCATTCTCTGGGCCCTGCAGGTGATCCCTAGGGAGAGCCCAGGCGACGCCCACTATCTTGCAGGGACTGGGCTCCGAGCACGAATTTCCAGCTTTGGGTGAAAGCAGAAGCATCTCAGGAGCTGACAGTGCCCTGGAAGACCATGCTCTTTGGACAGTGGAGCTCTGAGAAGCAGCTGTTCGAAGGAAGCCAACGCACACAGTGAGGTTGCTCTATTCAGACCCTTATTTATTCTCCTGGAAACTAAGGATGGGGTGAAGAGCCCTTTTGCAGCAGGTGTCTGAGACTGGGGGTCTTCTGTCCGGGATGGGGCTGGGACCTGGGCCAGATGCCCTCGATGACTCCACCTTTAGGACTTGGGTTGCTGGTCAGTCCCCTCTGCTCTGCTCTTCTGCAGCTGGTCAGCTCCACTGCTCACCCCTCTGGGGCATTGTCCTTAGTCGTCTTATTCTCCAGATAGAGATCAGACTCCATGCTTGTGATGGCAGGGAACTGGCTCTGTGCCACTGCAGGGGCAAGGCCCCCTGCAGCTGCAGGCCTGGAGAGCAGAGACAGGAGGGTACTTATCAGCACCCCAGGGTGCAGGGAACGTGAAGCAGGAGGTGCTCTGCTCCCCCTGCAAGAGACCATGGAGAGGCTGTACCTCGCGGGAGGAACTTAATCTGGGGAAAGACTTCACACGTCACACCAGTGCCTTGGGTGCCTAGTGGAGACCAGGCATGGAGCTTCTCTGAAGGAAGTTGAGCGTGAACTTGGGTGGGGGTCGATTAAAGACCCAACCCCCGTCTGCTCTTTCACGGCCTTTCCTTCAACTTGTTCTTCTCCCCGCAAAGAACCATGAATCAGAGCGACTTTCTTCCTTTCTCATTCCGAGGTGGCACGTGGCCTCCCCTGTGCCACCTCTCCCCTCCGCCTGAAGCCCCTCCACTGGGAGGAGGCCCTGCCTCAGTGGCTGGTGCAGTTTGGTCCCACAGGTTTGCTTGGGACGGAGGCGTTTCCTGAGGTGTGGGACTTTCAGTGCAAAACCCAGAGGTTGGCCACCAGATGGGCGTCTGTGCCGGGCAATCAAGGACTTCGTTGGGGGGTGGGGGGAAGACAGGCTTATAAATAGGCAATTAGAGCAGAGTGGGTGAGTGCTAAGCCATAGCAGACCCCACAGGAGGGGAAGACTTCCTGGCAGAGGTGTGTCTAGGCTGTCTTGTGAGGATGTATAAGCCTTTAAAGCAAAGAATGTGATAAGCAGACGTGGGAGTAGAAGCAAACGGGCAGCAGGCTTTGGGATCCAGGGTTCTGTGTGTCTCATTCTTTGGGTCCCAGAGATGCATTGTGATACAAATCTCAAGGCCGGCCTGCACCCCACTCCCCGGAGCTGTACCCACTTTCCTCCTCGCGTGGGGCCTGTTCAGGCTGCCCAGGTTTCTCTGTGCTGTCCTGGCAAAGGCTGACCTGGAATCTCCAAATGACAGATTCTTACTCAGAGAACTCTTGCTGGGGTTTACAGGTGGCCTTTGAAGTGCAGGACAGGGTATGGGGCAGGATTGCGGGGGGGAGGAGTGGGGAGACTGAGGCCCTGAGGGAAAACTGCTTTGATGGGGGAAATGGGAGGAGAAGAGAGTGGGGAAAACAGTGGCCCTGTCGAGTCCCCAGGACCTGAATTTGGAGACCTTGCCCGCCCTGCATAGATGGGGCTCTAAGGAGTGGAATCCTACTCACCCCATTGCTTGGTGATGTGGGAAATAAGAGGCACATAAGTAAGAGAAGTCACCTCTCTGGTGTTCTGAGGACTTATAATTTGTATTTACTCGTATATCACTCATTTGGGGGCAAAATACCCTAGTACAAGCTCCTTACCCACTTGAGCTTCCTGAATTCCAGGTCAGGATCCAGTCGGGTAAGTCGCAGGCCTGTTACCCTGGGGTGATCATGAAGCTCCCAGCCCCTCGAGTGGGACCCAGGGGTTTATTATCATGCTCTCCAGTCTGGACACACGAAAGAGTAAAGTGGAGGCCCTCAGAAATCTCTCCCCGAGGAGCCCGGAAAGGCATAAGGTGGCATTTCTCAAAGTATGTCTGGACCCAACTGTGTCATAATCTCCTGGGAACTCATTAAAAATGCAGTTCCCATGCCATGTTCTAGAAATATCTGGGACCCAAGAATCGGCATTCTGAATGGTCACCCTAGGAGATTCTACTGCTTAATGCACAAATTCTCTTAGGTGTGGCTTCTATTTATTTTAATGAAAGACAGTTTTATGTCAAAGAAATTCATTTATGCTATAAGATCTCCAGATGAGTCTGAGCCTTGGCACAACTGATGTTTTGGACAAGACAGTTTTTTTGTCATGGGCGGCTGTCCTGTGCATCGTAGGATGTTTAACAACGTCCCTGGACCCCAGACAGCAGCAGCATCCTACAGCTGTGACAACAAAAAATTTAAAAATATCTTGACATTGCCAAATGTTCCTTAGACCAGGTGTTCCCAACACCCAGACCATGGACCAGTACCGGTCTATGGCCTGTTAGAAACCTGGCCGCACAGCAGGAGGGGAGCGGCAGGGGAGCCAGCTGAGCGAAGCTTCATCCTAAGCTTCCTCTGTATTCGCAGCCGCTCCCCAGCACTAGCATCACCGCCTCAGCTCCACCTCAGATCATCAGGCATTAGATTCTCATAAGAGCACTGGTCCCTGATGCCAAAAAGGTTAGGGACCACTGCCTTAGAGGGAAACATCCCACCTCAAAGTGGATTTCCTTATGAAAGCTGGCCTGAGTCCAGCGTGTTTGGGGCCCTTCGCCATCCCTGGGATGACCTCCAGGCCAGGCCAGCTCACACTCTCCAGGTTGCGGTGCAAAGCCAGTCCCCTCCTCCATCCTTCCTCTTTATCCTCCCCATCTCGGCCACAGCCCGTGGGCGCCCCCTGCTGCCCGGGCCCCTCACAGGCAGAGGAGACAGAAAGCAGGACCCCAGAAGGGTGGCACACACTGCCCTTCACACATGGTACTGAGGCTCCAGGGAGTGGGCATACGTGGAAGAATTCTCCTTTTGCGAAAATAAGTTTATTTTTGTGCTTATTCTAAAGCAAAGATGGTCACAGTAGGAAATCCGGGAAGTACAGAAAATATGAAGAAGAGATGAAGGTCACTCGTAATTCTTCCACCCACAGAGCCCATGTCGAGCTGCAGGAGGCTTCTGCCTTCGGCTGTTTTTGCTACCCTGGCTGGCGTGCAGGCAGAACACCCAGGTGGACAGAACACTTGACCAAGGACAATAAAAGGTATTCGGCCTTCCAGGTTATGAGTCCACGGGTGACCAGAGGCCCAGGCAGCTTGCCGTGCAGGAGACTTCGCACCTGCTTGTCGCCCCCCGCCTCACCCTCCCAAGAACCTGCTCCTGCGGATGGAACATCAGAACTCGTCCTTTATGTCAAAATGGGGCTGGTCTTCAGGCTTGAAATCCAGGTTGGGGCTGCCGTCCTCGTTAAGAATTCTTCGAGCTGTGTAGCCGACGATGGGGTATTTGGCTTTGTACACTCTGGTGAAGATGTCATCCAGGGACTTCAGCTCCTCGGCTGTGAGGCCCGTCTTGGGGAGAAAAGCCCAAGAAATGAGAAATAGAGATGAGTGACTCATGCTTGGCACTGGCCTCTCGCCACCCCTTACTCCCCCCAAACCCCTAGCGCGAGAGAAAAAATACCTTAACAAGCCAAATAATAGACAAATGACTTTTCAAGAGACAACCCTGTGGGGTGGGGTGGGGGGTGACGTGGGCAGGGAGCAGTGGCTTCATCATGTTTTGCTATTTGGCTGATGTCGGAATTTTAAGACCAGAGAACACCCAGCCTGGGACGGGATGGGGGTGCACGCATTGATCCCTCTGCTCTCTACACGCCTCGTGTTATAGATTTATACACCCTTCCCCCTCCTTAATTTCTTAATTTTTTTCTGTAATGTCGTGGCTTAAGAGTTTAACTCATCAGAGCATAGTTGGGGTGAATGCCAGCTCCTCTGTTGGGATTACGTAGACCCTGAAATGGTTTTATTTGATGCTATTTTCTCTCTCACAGAAATATGAGGATGGAGGAGACTCTGCTTTGCAACCTCATTCATCCCCTGAGCTACCAAGAGTGGCTTGGGGCCTGGGTCTCAGGACAAACAGATCTGGAAGAGGCTGGGGATGCTGGGTGCAGACTGTAAAAGGGATGGAGCTGCCAAAGCAGGTCGCAGCCAGACTGGAAGCTCGCTGAGTTTGATCACAAGTTTGCAAGAGTTTGGACTTGGCTCCATAGGCAATGGGGAGCCATGGAAGGTTTTTGAGTAGGAGATCTATTTCGAGAAAATAATTGGCTGACACATGTAAATAGGCTAGTTAGGAAGCTTTGCCATCACCCAGGGGTAAAAAAGGCCATGGCCGAGGGGGTGGGACATTTTGACAAAGGCTTATAATCCGACTCACCGTGTCATGGGTGAGGTCTGCGGGATCCAGAGACATCTTGGCCACCCCTCTGGTGGAGTCCTTCCCAGTCAAGGCATTGTAGGGGGCTCCCCGTCCATAAAACTCTGTAGTGAGAAGAAGGAGGAGGATGTGAGTGTGGGTGTGCATGCAGAGCACCTAGGAGACTGTGCATGGCAGGGAGAGGGAGGACCCAGCCCGATCCCCAAAAAGCCTCCAGGCCTGAGAGAGGGAAAGCGGTGAAGACATGAGGTCCAATGAGCCAACCCAGCCACCAGTTTGGGTCCCACTAATTCAAAATACGGAGTAAGTTGCACATGCTGGGCTGAGAGGTGATTTTTTAAAAAAATACAGAATGAAAATAATCTCTTTAAAATATTTGAAATGCAAACAAGAAAAATATTCAGTCTTCTTAAAAGTTGGGGGAAACCAAGTCTATTTCCGTTCAACACCCTTTGTTTGATATCAGATAAACAATGAACATTACAATACTACCTCCATGATAGCATCTGTAGTTACCAGTAGGGAAACTATGAAATGGCATTAAAATAGTCTATAATGTTCTATGATCCCAACTCTTTGCTAAGTGATACTTTTCCTTTCCCTGCTTCTACTTGCGTAAATCATTGAGTTTGGATTTGATTCAGTAGCCAACGGGGAGCCATGGAAGGCTTTTGCAGGAGCGTGACCTTATTAGAATAACGAAGTACAATACTGACAACGATTAACTCCTTCGGGGGAGAAGGACTTGCCCAGCAATCCCTCCCTCTCCTCACCTGTCCAGTGGCTGCTAAGCTCCCCAGAAATAAGGATTCATAAAGCCAATCCACTTACCCTTTCCAGAAGTGACATCGAACACCACTCCCTTCACCGCCATGTAGATGGGCTGATCTTCCTAGAAAGCGGGAAAGAAACTGTGAGGAGGGGAAGAGCCCAACTCTTCCAGCTCAAGGTAGTAAACCCTCCTCCCCACCGTGGGCTGTGCAGAGAGCAGAGGGTGAAGTCGGGAAGTAGCCTCCCCTCAGCAGGTTCTCGGGGAGCTCGCCCAGACCTGCAGAGCGTCGTGTCCGCTCATGAAAACTTGGAAAAGTTACAAAGTATCACCCTAAGCCCATGGCAATAGTTTTCTTTTTAAAAAAATCAAATGGTGAAGCAACTCTATGCAGAAAAAATTCAAAAGAATATTAAATGATGAATTATTTAATTCATCCCGAATTTTCTTTCAGATCGCCAATATACATCCATGGATGTAATCAGTGTAAATGATCTATTTTATATTTTGCTTCTTAGAGGTAACATTACTTCATATAAATGTTTCTATGTATTGAAATAACCAAAATGGCTGTCATTCAACAGCTGTATTTTGTATTAGTGATACTGTGTACCTGTTTGCTTAGTTATTCTTCTTCTATTTTGGATATTTAGGTTGTTTCCAGTTCCTTAGAACTATAAATGGCAGCATTATGAATATCTTTCTAGAAGTTACTTTCTAATTTGATGAGTTATGTACTTAAGGCCTATTTTAATATGTGGAATTCTTGGGCCAACATATATGAAAAATGTAATCAATTTATATTTTTTACGTTTGTCCTTCAAAATAGAATTTACAGCGCTAGAAAAATACAAGTAACGCTGTTTCCCCAGTTATAACAATGGGTATTATCTTCTTTTTTTTGCGGTGTTTGTGGGTATACAGTGTTACCTTAATTTCCTCCCAACAGAGTAACACAAGAGCAGGCGGCATGGATTTTCTAACTTCCATCAAATCAGGCTCAGGTTGAGGTGACCGGCACAGTTCTAGGACACCCCAGACCTGGTCTTTCCTTTGTCTCAGCCCCATTGGTGATACAGGGACACCAGCCAAGTGGCTCACAGGCCGGGGTGAGGGTGGGAGTCACTGCTTGTGTAAAAGCATTTCAATATCTCCAAGAATATGCTGCTTGGCCTTCTCTGAGGCTGGCCTTGAGCTTCTTGCCCTCATGGAGCTTAAGGTCAAGTGTTTTCATGACCACATTTAACAGATAGAGGACCTGGGGCTCAGAGACATGAAGCAACTAGGCCAGAGAAGCATATCTCGCTGTCACATAACTTCTTAGGCCTCAGTCTGTCTGTTACTTGGGGATAATGCCCACCGACCTCGCAGGCAGGCGGACGCTGACGGAACAGTGTACGTGAGCACACGGCAGGCGCAGCCTAGAAGCCCAGTGAATGGCTGGTTTTTATTATTCCTGGATCAGCCCCTACAGATAGTCCCCGGAACGTCTGTTATCTTGGTGGACATTTGCTGCACCTCATCTCATTTTACACGGCACAACTTAACCGGCCGGGAGATGGCATTTTCCTCTGGGCTGATTTCCTGCTTTCCCGTCACTGTGATTATTTGTTCCTCAACTTCAATATTTATCAAGTTATGTATTTATATCCATTTAAAAAATACGACAGTGACAATTTTACCCACGGAATGTTGTCATGTTTTCCATTCTGTTGCTTTTTCTTTGATATTTATTACTTTTCTGTGTGCAAAGAGCCACATAAACCTGATGTTCAAATTCATAAGCTATAAAAACATGTTTCTTATCAGTAACACACTCCATTTCTTCAACAGTTAAATATTTATCTCCTCGCGAAACTACATCGAAGGTGTGAGTACTAAGAGGAGCCATAGCGACGAGGGGAGAAAGGGACACTGAACACCTATCACATGGGCATTCTGGGGGGAATGGCCTGTCAGTGTAATGCCAAGTGCGTGCTGGTGGCCGAGTTCTTATCGTGTGGAGATGGCTGTCCCAAGAGATGGCAACTGAGAAGACAGAGGGTGGGTGGAAGCCTTGGGGACATAGACGCAGACTCCAGAATAGAAATGTCCACCGAGACACAATACAGAGACCCGTGTCCAGCACCAGCTTCGCACATGGTCCCCCATCCCCTCATCCACCTGGAAGGACAAACACATCAGGTGTCCTTTTTATCTCACAGCAGGTCAGAAATAACAGCAGGAGGTCTGTCTTTTCCCAAGAGACCAAAAGAGGAGCCACCGTGGTGCTGTGGTCCTAGCACAAGTTTCCAAGTCGAACAGGGCAGGGTTTTTGAGCTACCACTTATAAGCTGTGTTGCCTTGGGCAAATTAATTAACTTCTCTGTGCCTCACCTTTCTCTTCTGTAATCTCTCTTAACCAAGGCAAGAGATATAAAGCACGTAGCAGTTTAAGGAAATAAATGTTAGTTTCCGTTTTCTTTCTCTAAGTTTTGACAGTTATAAAATCAAAGAAGAATCAGGTAACCAAGTGGAAGGAGGTTTTCCTAAAGGAAAAATAGGAAAAAATGTAATTCCCAAGTGACCAATAAGGACTCCAGTTAAAACTGGATGGGGCCTTGAAGATAATCTATCAAACACCTTCATTTTGCAGGTGTGGCTCTCCAGGTCCACGAAAATTACGAAACTTGCCCAGAATCACAGAGCAAATTAGAAGGAGGACGGGTTCCAGAACCTGGAGCCTTGGAACCGAAGGCTCAGTCCACTCTCTGGCCGGCTCCATCAGAGGGCACACAGCACAAAGGACAGAACACTTGCTGGCGAGAAGGACAGGGTGAGTGTATAACAGGAAATTCATCCGAAAGACCCAAGACCACAAGGAAAGACACAGGGAGCGGGTGAGGGGGACCCGATGAAAGGGGATCAGGGACCCACCTGCATAAACGAGGCCAGGTTTTCATCTTTCCTCTTGGGCTTGCTTACCATCTGGCCTTCCGCTCTGCCTGTGGTCAGGCAGGGCCAGTAGAGAGTGCCATGTGTGCTACTGTGACAAGGGGACACAAGAGCCGCAGGGCAGAGGGAGGGCTTCTTCCAGCATCCGGGAGGGAGACCTGGAGCCTGGGGCCGGCAGGAAGGCGGGGCCCAGCAGCCAGCTCGATCGCACCCTCAGACCCCGCACCAGGGCCTTGGGCAGAGCAGAGACGCTCTCAGTGGCGACTCTCCTTAGGAAAGGAGACTGCTGGGGATGTTCTCAGAACTAAGTGGGCCTCCAAGGGTCTAAGGCCATATTTTTCTAATTGCAGTTGGCATTGGTAACCTACTAGTGGGTCATGAGATCAATTTAGTGAGTTACCAACAGGTTTAGAACAAATAGAAATAGAAAAAAATGTTTAAAACAGAACAGAAAGTAGAAAACATCAGAGCGCATCACACATGGTAAGAATAAGCACCGTTTTGGTGAACTTCATGGAACTTGCATTTCAGTGTTGAGTATACTGGGGTAGGATGCAAAATATATTCTTTACACAGCCAAAATGTCCACAAGCCACCTTCGCACTATAGAATTAGAGAGGGTGGTTTTGCCTCTTTATTCACCCACCTGGATCCCACAGCCTTCACTGTCCGTATACTCCTCTCGTCTGTGCAGAATCATCCTTTCGGAGGAGGAAGTACAGTCCCACCCTTCACTATCGTTAAGTTTTAGAAAAGCAGAAAACAAATGTAGCCGTGACCCCCCCTTAGCAAAGATTCCAAGGAGAGACAGTGACTGAGCGCAAACACATCCTGGGCGGGGCGGGCAGGCACTCTGAGGATGCACCGAGGAGGCTGGATTTTCAGCTCAAGTAGAGCTCTCTTCAGACTCCCGTGTGTGAGGGATTCAAGGAGCCATGCTGCGGATCACTCTGAGGACCTAAAAGGCCCCAAAGGAGGAAACCGGGTCAAGGCCTTGTGCCGTAGACCCAGAACACAGTACAGTCTGGGAAGGGCACACAGCCGGAATCCTGTCTTTCATGATTTCCAGTCTGAAGTTTCCACTGGGGACCCCACGCAGCTCCCTGTACGGGTGCCCGAGCTCTCACCACAGACCATACAGCTGACCGTGGGACGGGGTCAGGTGGGCCTGCCCTGGCTCTCATCCAAAAAGGTGATTACAAATAAGATAATCACTACATATTTCAGAAAGACTTGTTATACAGGTCCGCAGTCCCACAGCCAAAACTCTTGGGGGTTGACTGGGTTTCAGAATTTAGTATTTGTCAAATTTTAAAAAGGTGTTATGGGGCACATACCATAACACTTACAGGGTGTCCAAGGCAGCACCCCGTGATCAACTATATTACTATTTCCACAGAAAGGCATGAACATGAATATTCACACTGAGTAGGATAACTGAAGATTATAAATAGACTTGTGTCAGTTCCAACAAGTTTCATCACCGAAGGAGTTCAGATCAGGTCAGGTTTTGCTGTCAGATGACATATTTAAAAAACCTTCCGGTTTTTAGAGTTTATTCAGTTTCTGAATTGCATAAGATGACTGTGGACCTGTTATACTGCCTCTTGCTTATATTTTTAATAATAAGCTAATAAAATAATAGCAGCTGAGATTTATTCAGGCTTACTCTGCTAAGACTACACCAGGTCTGTGCTAAGCATTTGGCATATCATCATTGAATCCTCAAAGAAGCCCTATATAGAGTAGGAACTCGTATAACAGCCATTTTGATGATCGCTTATATGTCTCAATTTGAATAGGCCACAGTATCCAGTTATTCAACCAACACTTACTGGAGTGTTGCTGTAAAGGTATTTTATAGATGTGATTAACATCTACAGTTAGTTAACTTTATGCAAAGATTATCCTGAATGACCTGCGTGGGACTTGTCACTTCAGTTCAAAGGCCTTAAGAACAGAATTGAGGATTCTCTGAGGAAGAAATTCTGCCAGTGGGCTGTAGCACCAGCTCCAGCCCAGAGATTTTAGACTCCCCTAGCCAGCCCCCATGATCACATAAGCCAATTTCCACTGCCCCCTTCCCACCTTACTCTCCTCCTTTCTCTGCCTACAGACATCCTCTGCGTCCCATACCCCAAAAATTCTTTCCTTAACCTGTTTCCATCTCTAGCTTCCCTCTCTCCTTCCCCAGTTATATCGACCAACATCAGCATTAAAAAAAAAAAAAAACAAAGACCTTTTCTCAGTCTTCGTTCTGCAGCCTCTGGCACTGCTGCTGCATGTACCCTCTGCTTTGATCTCTCTTCCCTTGGGTTCTGCACCCCCATGTTCGAAAATTCACTAGAAGGATTCAGAACTCGTATATAGTTGTGCTCAGAGCAGGACTTACTATAGTGATGTAGCAAGGATACACAGCCAGACCATAAAGGAAAAGGACACAGGTGGAGTCTAGAGGAATCCGTGTGAGAACTCCCCCATGCTCTCTCCCTCCTGCGAGGGTCACACAGAGCACACTCGCCCTCAGCAACAAGATGCAACAACATGTGTGCCATGTGATTACCCAGGAAAGCGACTCAGAGCCAGAGGTGTTTACTGGGCCCTGGCCATGCAAACCCTCTCTGCCTGGCAGTGTTCAACATAAACACACTGTCTGTACAGAGAGCCCAGACTGCGCCACCCTTATCTGTTAGGGAAGTGTGGGACACCCTGGAAACCCAGACACCAGCCAAGAGTCACTCTTGTCAGCAGGCCTTTCTAAGGAGAGCAGGCCTGCTAACTCTTGTGCACAGATTCCCTAACCCTGTACCATCTGGTTCCCCACTGCCCCCAAGGATAGTGTCCCTTGACATCTGTCACATCCCTGTCTTCCTCCCTCTGTGTTCTAAGCCAGGGGTCCCCAAACCCTGGACCAGGGACCGGTAATGGTCCATGGCCTATTAGGAACCGGCCGCACAGCAGGAGGTGAGCGGGAGGTGAGGAGCAGGAGAGAGAGCTGAGCGAAGCTTCATCTGTATTTGCAGCCGCTCCCCAGTGCCAGCATCACCGCCTCAGCCGCACCTCAGAACGCCAGGCATCAGATTCTCATAAAAGCACCAGTCCCTGGTGCCAAAAAGGTTGGGGACCGCTGTTCTAATCAACTCAAGCTTCTAACCAAACTTTCTTTACAATGATGCCTACACTAGCCTAAGGGCCAGCTTTCTAGATCCCCCTTGGCAAACTTGGTCTGTCTGTGGCTAGTTAATTTCAGGGTTAGGGAGCCAAGACCAAAGGGTTTTAACAAGAGAACATTCCTCATTCTGCCGCTAAGTGGTGGCAGCCTGTTTCCTCATGTGTAAAAGCAGGTCGGTTCCTATCAACTCTAAAATGCTATGGGACCATGGTTTCCTCACCCAATTGTTCCACCTCCCCGATCTAACGCCAGCTGCCCCCAGCCCTTCTGTGCGGCATCTGGTCCCCGCACTCAGCAGCCATCACACTGGGTCACAACTGAAATAGACAGGTAATTGTAAGGCGTTTCCTAGACACCTCCAGACCACTGACTGATGTGGGGGTGTGTGAGGAGGGGGATGGGACCTGTCACCTCTGATCTCCCCTGTGCACTCCCCACAGCTCCTGCTCGGCCCCAAGGGCACAGTCATGAAAAGCAGGTTTGAGAAGCTGGCTGCAGAGGAGACCTGGGAAAGAGGGCCAGAGGCAGAACAACAAAGAGTAGGGAAAGCCTGGATAGACCCCGGGCGTCCCCAATTCCTGCCTGACCCAGGCAGCAGGCTTTACTTCCCTCCCCTCACCCCCTGCCACTCCCCTCAAAATGTAGGCAGAAGGTAGCGAGATGACGCTACCATGAAACCCCAAAAAGATATGAGGTTCCAGACAGACCACCAGCCAAAATGCATCTCAAGGGGTCAGTTCGCGGGAAGAGAGTGGGCAGCACGGGCTGGGGGATCCTGGCTTAGCGGAGAGGGGGAAGCGGGGCGCCCCGATTGCTGAGGACTCCCCTTTATCCCTGGGCTGCCATGGGGCCTGGAGCGAGGAGGCCCGGAGGCCCGGCGCCCAGCTCGGAGCCCGGGCTCCCCGTGGGGACGCCGGCCGCGGCCCGCGCCTCCCCAGGGGCCTCTCCCCCGCGCCGGCGGCGTCCGGGCGCCGGCCTCCCTCACTGCCGGGCCGGGCGGGCCCCGCGTTCCTCGGCCCGCGCTCCCCGCATACCTCCTCCCCGCCGAAGCGAGCCAGCTCCTCCTCGGTGAAGAGCCGCACAGGGGGCCCCGGCTCGGCGGGGCGCGGCGCCAGCCCAGCCTGGACTAGGGGCAGCTCCGGGGCCAAGGCCAGGACCAGGGCCAGCGCGGCCAGCGGCCGCAGCCACTGCGCGGGCGCGGGGCTCGCCATGCTGAGCGCGCGCGTCAGCGCCGGGGCGGCCTGGGCGGCGGGGTCCGCGCTCCCGCCCGCGGCCTGGAACCGCCCCCCGCCGCGCGCGCCCGCCGCCCCGGGGGCCCGCAGCGCGGGCTGGGTTGCGCCCAGCTGGACATTTGAACTAGGACACTCCTGACTCGAAACCGCAGACTGATCGGTTGAGCCAAAGAGCGACTTACGTTGCAGTAGTTCCTTGGTTAAGTATAATATAGATGACACAGCCCAACATTCCGGCACCTGGAAAGGTATATCTGTAAACTAGGACCTCGACTTTATTAATGTACTTTTACTTTAGGCTGATTTTTTTTTTCTTCCCAGTTGTGTTTAAATTTGGGGGGCTTCAAGGGGGATTTTTGCAAAGAGTAGTAAACGCAGCACAGATATGCACTGAAGTAACAGCTAACATTTATGCAAAGCTTCCTTCATGAATGTATTCAGCAGACTTTTTGAAGGCCTCCATGTACCAGGTCACGGACAGATCCACGCCCACGTGGAGCTTACATTCTATGGGGGAGATAGACAAGAAGTAGTGTGTTAGGTGGTGACGAATACTAGGGAGAAAAACAAAGCAGGACAAAGAGTCAGGGAACATTGCACCTTGCAATTTTATATTGAGTGACCAGGGAAGGCCCCACTGAGAAGGTGGCATTTGCATAAAAATCTACAGGTGTGAGGGAGGTGGTCTGGAGGGGAGAGTTAGCCCCGGGAAGGGAGAGTCACATGCATGAATGCTGAGGAAGGAGAGCGCCCTGCTTGTTGAAGGAACAGCAAGGAGGGAAGAGAGGTAGGAGATGAAGTCAGGGAGCTGGAGGAGTCAAGGGGCCAGAGGAGGAGAGCAGATTTCATGGGGCCTCACAGTTTATTTTTAAAAGACTTTAGCTTTTAAGCAGAGTCAATGCAACATGGGAATGAGTTAAAATGTTAACGAAGGACTGGCTATTGTGTTGAGAATAGGTCAAAGCAGGGAGCTACCTTCCTTAAGAGATAATGGTGGCTTGGATCAGGGTGGTAGTAAGGGAGGTGGGGAGACGTGGGTGGATCCTGGTATGTTTTTGAAGGCATGGCTGATAGCATTTGCTGACAGATGAGACATCCGGGTCTGAGAGACAGAGAAGTCAAGGATGACCCTGAGGGTTTGGGCCTGGAAGGATGCAGTAACCACCCTGCTGAGGTAAGGAGATACATCTTAGGGGCGGGGCCGGGTAGGGGGAGAGATCAAGATTAGAGAGAAGAGATCGAGATCAGGCTCCTTCAGTTGGAGAGCACTTAGATATTTAAGTGGATGTACCAAATTGACAGTTGGCTATATAAGTGTGAAATTGAGACAAGAGTTCCAGGCCAGAGATTTAAATTTTGGAATTCTTGGCACATAGGTTGTATTTAAAGCCACAGAATGAATAAGATTGTCAAGGAAGTACGCACGGATAGGGAGGAGGAGAGAACCAAGGACTGAGTTCTTGGGACCTTCCAATATTTTGTGGTTGGGAGAACTGGCCAAGGAGACCAATGCAGGGCTTACTGTGTGCCATGCACGGGTTCAGCACTTTCACGGGTATTAACTCATTTCATCCTCACTATAACTCTGTGAAGTAGGAACTATTATCATTACCCATTTTACAGATGATGACGTGGAAGTTCCGAGACCTTAAGTACTTTCCTCAAGGTCACACAGTAGGTGACAGGGCCCTGTGTACTTTCCTCAAGGTCACACAGTAGGTGACAGGGCCCTGCTCCTAACCACCAGGTGACACCCCCTCAGTGACCGCACCAAGTTTTCATACATTTACTTATTCAACAGAATGAGCTTCTCGTTCAGAGTCACCTAAACAGGTCTGTCCACAAACTCTCTGAAGCTCAATTTCAATATTAGTAACAGAGTGGCCTGCCTGTTGATAGGATTGTGTTGAAACTAAAAATGATAATGGATGTGAAAGACTGTGTAAGCTGCGACATACAGCATCTTACACAGTGTGTCACAAGATCTTTAGGATAGAAGAGGCCCTTCTAAACCCTTGAATAGAACATCATCCCCTTCCTCATGTATCATGTTCCCTAATAACATCCCTGGGACTTCTCTGCCTGAGCCCTTTCTTTCTCTACACTTCTATTTGTTAGGAACTCCTTTGAGCCAAAAGATGCTCCCTTTAATTTCTACTGATCAGATCTAGCTTCCTTCTCACTGAGATGCTGACTCCAAATCTATACTTTAATAGCATGTTCATATGATCTTGGATTTCTCCAGGCATCCCTGATTGCCTTTCTTTACTTGAATCCAGATTCGTTTTTCCAAAAGAATCGGTCGGTCAACTGCAAGGAAAATAGAAACTATTCTAATTTAAGACACAATGGCTGTGATACAGGGAGTTGTTTGCATGGGTGATGGAAAAGGCTGAGAAGCAACCGGAGATTAACAACAGCAGGAAGATTGGGACATCCTGCCAGTGGAAGGGAGGAGGTGGTGTTATTAGAGTCTGGGGGGCTGGGCCACCTGGCTGAAGCTAGAACGACAAAGAAACCTTTGCAGCAGGGGCTGGAGCTGTGGAAGGGAAGCTGCCAGGGCAGAAAGCGAAGAAAAGAAAAACCCTGGTTTCTTCCTTGCCCTGGCCGCTCCACTGCCCCAGCAGTGCTTCCTCTTGACTGAGCCCAGTGGAAACCTAGCCCCAGGGCCAGTCCCTGAAACCCAGAGCTGAGAGGTTAGGATTGGATCTGAGAGCAAACAAGCCCAGGACCAGCGCGATGTAGCCTCCACAATCTGCCCTCTGCCTAGTCCTCTGATGGTCTCCTATGTGCCTCTCTGTCCATCCCCTGCAGCCACAGTGCCTTCTGCTTGGGTTCCAGCCTGGGCCTTTGTACTGTACTGGTGCCCTCTGCCTGGGGTGCAAGTGGTTATGTGCTGGCCCCTTCTTGTCATTCAGATCTCAACTCACATGTCATGTCACTACCATCTCTTGACTCCCACAAGATAAATCGGCATTTCTCCCCACAGCTATCTGATCACTCTGTCACATATCCTTTTAAATTTTTTCTAGAGCTCTGTCATTATGTGAAATTATTTTGTTTATTTGTTCAGTGACTATTTGAGTGCCAATAAATGTCAGGCACTGGGATACAGCAATGAATAAGACATATAAGAATTCTGCCTTCATGGAGAGGAAGACTGAAAATAAATGAAAGTCAGAAGGTGGTACATGCTAAAGGAGAAAAACAAAGCGGGGTAGGGGGATGTGCTGGCAATGAGGTTTGCTGTTTTAACGGGGTGCTCAGAGAAGGCATCACTGATACGGGGATATTTGGAGAAAGACCTGAAGATTGTGAAGAAGTGAGTGGTAATAGATATCCAGATTAAGAGCATTCTGGGGACAGGGAACAGCCAGTGCAAAGGCTCTTAGGCTCAGCATGCTGAAGCTGAGAGAATGAGAGGAGGAGTAATAGTAAAGGTAGGGGCTGCGGGACAGATCCTATAGGGCCATGTGGGCCACTGTGAGGACTTTGGCTTTGGTGGGGTTGGAGCAGAGGAATGACATGATCTGACTTTGTTTAGTAGGCTCTCCCTGGCTGCTGTGTTGGAATAGACCACAACGTGGCAAGGGGGGAAGTGAAGACCAGCTTGGAGGCTACTGAAAATAGTCCATGAGAAATGTTTAAAGTAGAACCAGCAGGATTTGCTGATTTAGATGTGGGTTATACAGGCAAATGAGAAACAGAGGATGACTGCAGAGTTTTGGCCAGAGGAGATGGGAGGGTGGAGTTTATTACAGTGAGAAAGACTGGGAAGGGAGCGGATTCGGTATGGGAAGACCAATAGTTCCGTTTTGAACCTTGCAATAACCACTGACACTAATATACCATTTACAATGTAACAGATGTTGTTCCACATAATTTATATCTAATGACTCAATTAATTCTCTCAGAACTCTATGAATAGGTAATAATATTCCCATTTTACACATGAGGTAACTGAGGCACAGAGAGATTAAATAAAGTTCCCAAGACCACAAATTGCATAAGTGGCAGAGCCAAGACTTAGAACCAAGCAGTTTGACTGTAAGGTTTATGTTTTTAGTAGCTACTCTCTCCTGCTGCCAGGTGGACATCCAGTGGAGGAATCGCCTAGGCAGTTGGATGTGTGAGCCCGGGCTCAGGAGAGCTGAAGATTGGAGTTTATTCATTTGTATGCACTTGGGAATTGTGTTCCTTTCCTAGGCTGCCATACCAAAGTACCACAAACTAGATTGCTTAAAATAACAAATTTATTCTCTCACAGTTCTGGAGGCTAGAAGTCTGAAATCAAGGTGTCAGCAGCGTCATGCTTTCTCCAAGAGTCTGGACAGAATGCTTCTTTGCCTCTTCCTAGCTTCTGGTGGTGGCCAGTGAGCTTGGGGATGCTGTCCGTTGCTTGGCCAAGAATGGAGCCTGGCCTTCTTAGCCATGACCTATAACCAGCATGTGACTAAAGCCATCTTGGCTTACAGCTGTATCATTGCAATCTCTGCTTCTGTCATCACAGGGCGTTCTCCTTGTGTGTCTATCTTTGCATCATCTTCCATCTTTTTCTAATGACACGAGTCATCATAGATGAAGGGATAACCTTACTTTGTATGACCTCATCCTAACTAATTACTTCCACAACGATCCTATTTCCAAGTAAGATCACATTCTGAGGTACCATGGGTTAGGACTTCAACATATCATTTTTTGGGGGGGAGGAGGGGCACCATTCAGTCCATAACAAGAATCTTTAGGGTATAGATGGCAATTCAAGCCATGAGACTAGAGAAGACCACTAGCCCCTAGGGATTGAGTAGAAAGGGGATGAAAGATCTAGCTTGGGGGTTCCTACCCCATGGAGTTGAGTCACTGAGGAGAAAACAGTGAAGGAGACTAAGAAGGATCAGTGAGTGAGGTGGGAGGCAGCATGGGAGTGCGCGTAGTGCTGGAAGCCAGGGAAGGAAAGTGTACAAGGAAAGGGGATGATCAGCTGAGTCCAGTGCAGCTGATTGATGAAGAAAGAGGAGGATAGGGAGATGGCCATCTACTTTGACAACTTGGAGGTCATTTGCACTGTTGACAAGCACCATGTCAGTGGAGTGGATGAAATGAAAGCCTAATTGGTGTGTGTTTGAAAGAATGGGAAGAAAGGACCTGGGGTCAGCGGATACAGAAAACTATTATGTGTTCATGATCTGTCTCTCCACTCTAGCATGGAAGAGCCACAAGAGCAAGGACCTTGAAGTGTCCTATTCATTTTGATATCTCAGTGTCCAGTATGTTGTATTCGTTAAACCATACTGAATGTTGTATCCGTTAGTATCTCCTTCAAATATTGGAACCCATAATTTTCCAGTTTGCTCATATCAGCAAAGAGTAGACAGGAATGATAGGGCTGGACTAGATTCCTCTGGTTCCTTCCATCTCTAAAACTCTACGTGCGACTTGTTCTATAAACCACTCTTCGTATTAATACAGTAAGGAAATTAATGAGTTTTGTTGTTTATTTGTTTTGGCAAGCAAGGGTTAAATGTAATGGCTGTAATAAGTGTTCCATTAATAAATTTAACAAACGTTTGTTTAGTGCCTACAATGTGTTAAGTGCTATATATATTGTCTCATTTAATAAATGTTGGAGCAGAGCCTGGGGTTGGGGAGGGTGGTCAGGAGAGGTGATGGAGGCCTTTCACTGCTAACTCTCCAGGAGGTCCAGGATGTGCTGGTTGGTGCTACTCTGCTTCCCACTGAGGAGGGAAGAGGCCCTGAGTGGCCTGACTGCAGTGGGTGGCAGAGCTGCAGCTGCCAGGGACACAGAGCAGCATTCACCAAAGCATAAGCAACTTCTATCTGCTTCACCGCTCAGCAGCCCAGAGTGGCCACACAGAACAGCTGTTCAGGCAGTGGGAGGAGGGGAAGACGTAGCCCTCAGGTCCACCCTGCCACAGGGCAACCACTCAATTCTCCACCACACTCAGTGCGCAAGGCTTCTGCTGTGATGAACAGCAGAAAACCCTTGGGTTTTTGCTGCCTAATCTATTTCAGCTCCTATAAAGCTCTGTGAAGCAGGGCGGGGGGAGCAGTTGCCTTCTAAGACTAAGAGAGGAGGTTTCAGAGCATTCCAAGACCTGTGAGAGAGGCAGAGCCAGGACGAGAACCTAGAGGTCCTGACTCCTCAGAAATAATGGAATTAGGATTTTGTAGTCCGCTCTTGGATTAAATAGTCTTCACTAGATCACTGCCCCGCCCCCATCCTTTCTGAAACAAGAAACAAGGTACCTCAGTTTCTTCATCTGTAAAATAGGGAGAAAAATGTCCCCCTTACAGGGGTCCTTGCAGGATCAAGGACATAGTGTGCGCGAAAGCGCTTTTCATTAACAGTGCTCTCCAGCCATTTATTGCGGTTATAAACCACCAGACTAAGCTTCCTCTTGCAATTATAGATTAGGCTTCCTAGACATCTGACCGGGTCCCTGGTTCCACTTTCCATTCATTTTCTCCGTCCCTCCCCCTTCCACAAAGGGAGGAAGTGAAGGCGAAGGAGAGCACATGAGTCTAATTCCAGGATTAAGCCTGGTTTGGGGCAGAGTGCTGGCTTCGCCCCTTCGGTGCTAAGAGATGCCTTCCGCCTGGAACTACATTTCCCAGGAGCCCTTTCGCGGCTCGGGCGGGGGCGGAGCGAGGCGCATGCGCCGAGTGCCGCCACGCCTGGTCTCGGGGCCGCTCCCCGGACCGGTTGCGCCTGGCGGAGCCGGAGGTCCGCGCGCTGCGGCCGCGGTCCTCTCATTGCTGCTCCTCCCGGGCGTAACGGGCATAGGGGTGCCTTATCTCTGGTCAGTGCCATGATCCGGCAGGAGCTCTCCACATCCTACCAGGAGGTACAAGGCAGTGGGGGGCGGAAACAAAGTTTCCTGAGAGGCGGAGGAGCGGGGTTCTGGGCGGGAGGAGTGCTGCAGGCGTCGCGGAGTGCTGCGCGCGAGCGGGTCAGTGCGCTGGGATGGGGTCTTGGCGTGCCGAGGAGCGGGGGAGTAGGAAGGAAGGCGGGACGCCCAGCCTCCTCCGGATGCTGCTGTCGCTTGGCGGAGGATGGAGCTGGGGCCGCAGAGCCGCGACCCGTAACCAGCAGGTGAATAATTAAGCCTCGTCAGACCCAGGCAGCAGCGCGACCAGCGGGGCGGGACCCCGCGTGGCCTGGAGGACCCTGGTGTTGTTTGCAACAAGTGGAAGCGCCTGCGCCCTCCTCCCAGCTGGAACGGATGCGTGGTGGGCATCAGCCTCCCCAGCACGAGGCCTCGTGGCCTCTGCAGCTGTTAATGACAGAGATAATTACATCTTGTTTTGGTGGCCACCTAACTGAAAATGTGCTTTCACCGACATAGCGGCTCTTCGCTCCACTCTGTCATTTTCTCCAGCCTCACCTTCCACGACCTTATCACTTTCCAGTTCTTTGTCTCTTTCTTGTCTGTCCTGAGCTATACTTTAACAGCTTTCTCCTCAAATCAGCTCTTCCTCTCGACTCTTACTGCAACTAGTGAACTGCTCTCCTCTTTCTCCTCTCAGGCCCCAAACCTTGGTCATCTCCGGTGATCTTCCCACCACTGGGTGCCCCTCACTTGCCGAGTTCAGGCAGCTCCACATTCTCAGTCCTCCGGTTTGTGTCCCGTGCCTGCTCTGACCGCCTGAGTGTGAGACTGTTGTGACCACTTCTCCCTGTGGTCCCTCCCCACACTCACTGTGCAGGTTCATTCTGAGGCCTGGCCTTGATCCCAGAGCCTTCCTTTTTCCCCGTACACCTGATGTCACCCTTCGTTTACCCAGAACAGTGGAAACTTCTCAGCAAGCTTTCGAAGCTCTGCACAGCTCAGCAGCTGTACCTGCCATCACCTTCATCTCCTCAGCCACCTCATTCTGGCTACGCTTGGAAGCTCACTGTTTAAAAATGTGCTTCTGCTTTCTGGTCTCTATGCCTGTGCTCACACCATTTCTTCTTCTTTAACCCCGACTCAAGCTCTTTTGGTTAATACCCTCCATTATTTAAGGGGAGAGGGGATCTCAAATCCCACATGCTGCATGGAGACTGACTGACTTCCCAGACCAGTCTAGTATTCCGTCTATCTTCATGTGAACTTGCCGCTACCTTGATCAATACTGGTCAAAATTGATGTACATTTTTCTCTTTGACAGTGATGCTGTGTAGAGTGTGCAAAGCAAGTGTCTTAGCCCCACAGTAGAGGGGGAGTGGAGTTGAAGTCCGATGAGATTTGCCTAAGGTTTGCCATTTTTTAGTGTAGGACCTGGGCTGGAATCTGACTTTGGGAATTTTTTGTATTTCTCCTCCCACCTCTGTTACCCCATCTGTTTCCTTCATCCAAAAAAAGCCTGATGGATTTTGAACCAGTGCTGTGGATTCTGTGCCCTAGACAGTGGAGGACTCCTGGGGAATGAGTTGTGTCTCTGATTCTGAAAGCTTTCAGATGTATGGGGAAGAGAGCATACTTGGTAAACACTAGGACTTTGAAGCTCATGTTCCTATCCTGGCTCTGCCTCTTCCCGTTAGTGCGACTTTTGTCAAGTCATTTACTTCTCTGAGCCTCACTTTCCTCATCTGCAAAACAAAGGTAATGATAGTCTCTGACTCCTAAGGTTAGATGAGTTGATATGTGAAAAGTGCTTAGCTCAGAACCTAGCAGGTGAATGATGGCTCTTGTTAACAGGGATTGTGTAGCTCTTGCTTCTAGGAAGCTTTGGGGTCCCTGGTTTGTGGGACCACGTCCCTCCCCATCCACATGTAGCCTGCAGTATCTCCTTACCTAGTAGGCTCCTAAAATTTTTATTAAAATATAGGCAGTTACCTTGCCTGCAAGGGTAAGGCCAAAGGTGGAGTCAGTCGCTATTTGAGGGTACCCCATGGTGCAAGGCACTGGAACGACCCCTCCCCTTTCTTCAGTGGCTCATTCTGGAGTTCATGTCTCACCTTCAGACGGAAGCTGCCCAGAGAGGTTTGCATTTTTCTTGCCTGGGTGATTCTGAGAGTGGACCTAGCTTAGAGCTGGGTTTCTTTGCTTAGAGTGGAGATTTTGGCTTTAGGGGATGAGTCAGGCCAGGAGATGGGTTCATCACAGCTGCAGGTAGTCAGGAGGGAACTGAGTGAGGAGAGTGTTGCCACCAGGTTAAGCTGAACCTGGGTGTGGATCGGATCAGAGAACTTCGGGCCTTCCTGGGACTAACATCCTCTTTCCCTTTGGCCGGGAACGCCCCGGGGACCTCCTGATCTGGGGCCTGGATCTCATGGTGACTTTCCAGCCTCCTCCTACTTGTTGGTTTTCTTTTTTTATGATCAGAGAGCTTTATTTATTTATTTTGTTATTATTTATGCCTGCAGCACCTGTTCTTCCTAGGTGGTCTCCCGTCCAAGTACTAACCAGGCCTGACCCTGCTTAGCTTCTAAGATGAGACATCGAGCTTGTTCAGGGTGGCATGGTGGTAGACCATGGACTGTGGCCCCACTGGGGCGCGAACCCAGGACCTTCTGCGTGTAAAGCAGACGGGCTAACCGCTGCACTGTGGAACCATGGCCAAGAGGGCTTTAAACTGGGGGTTTTACCTGATTCTAAGAGGCAGGAGTGGAGGCATGGAGAGGGAGCTGCAAGAATAATGGATGCATAAGATCCTATATTTAACTCAAGTCTCTTGGAGATGAATTTTTAATGAAAATGTGTTGAGACCTTAGTGTATACTGTGGGTCCAAGAAAATATTTGAGAAAACTCTCCCTTCCCCATCCCATCCTAATGCAGTGATAGCTCCTCCTCTAACTCCGATCTTGACCTCTGCTGCCCTCCTCAATGCTGCAGAGACTTGGTGGTGGTTGCATCCTTTTTGCCTTAGCCCTAAGTGGCATCTTTTCCCCCTTTTGACAGGTGAAACCCTGATGGAGTGAGGTTGAGGTTGCCTGCTACCAGGCCGCTAATTAGTATCTGTCCCTGAAATGGACCGTCCTCCCCACTTTGTTCTGCCATTTAGTCTGAGTTGAACTTTAGCCTGAGTCCTAGAGAGCTCCAGCAGCAACGTCACTGTTCCCTCTTCTCAGTCAGCAGACTCGAAGCTGCATTTCCTCCTCCTTTGGGAAGTGGTTAAGATCATGGGCTTTGGAACTAGGCCAACTTGGATTTGACTCCTGGCTCTATGGCCATGGAAAGTGTTATGTGTTGGATTGTGTCCTCCCAAAGAAGATGTTCAGCTCCTAATCCCTAGGACCTCAGAATGTGGCCTTATTTGGAAATAGGTTGTTTCAGATGTAGTTAGTTAAGATGAGGTCCCACTGTAGGAGGGTGGGCCTAAATCCAACATGAATGGTGTCCGTATAAGATGACCACATGAAGAAAGAGAGACTCCATGTGAAGATGGAAGCTGAGGTTGGAGATCGGATGCATCTACAAGCCATTGAACTCCAAGGGTTGCTGGCCATTACCAGAAACTCAGAGAGAGGCATGAAATAGATTCCTTCTCACAGCCTTCCGAAGGAACCAACCCTGCCAGTACCTTGGTTTTAGATTTCTAGCCTCCAGAACTGTGAGGGAATAAATAAGCCACCTAGTTAGTGGTGCTTTGTTATGGCAGCTCTAGGAAACAAGTATATAGCAAGTTTCTTGAGTTTTCTGAGCTTCAGTGTCCCCATCTGTAAAATTGGTATACCACACCCTGCATCATGTGATATATATATATTTTTTTATGACAAGTGAGAAGCAGCTTCTGCTTTCTTTTAGTCTGGAAAAGCAAGGCTGATGTAGCTGACCTGTTTTCCCTCTTTTTTTCTCCCTTTAGCTGAGTGAGGAGTTGGATCAGGTGGTTGAGAACTCAGAGCAGGCGGACGAGCGCGAAAAGGAGATAGTCAAAGTCCAGGGTTCAGGAGTCTTACCAGGTAAGTAGGTTCAGCGCTGGGGGTGGAAGAACCAGAAAACTGTGCCGTTGCTGCAGCTAAAGGCCCTGGGCCAGGCGCCTGGCCGGCTGGGTGCCTGTGAGAGAGGAGGAGCCCTCCCCACCCCTTGCTCTCTGGTGTCAGGTCCCAGGTATTGCCCTAGTTTTAAAGCTATACATATTTAACCAGCCTGGGACAGAGGGCGTGACCAGGCTGGTATCTGCCCTTTTCTATACCCCATTTGAGCCAGTTCCTGGGGCCAGGTTGTTGGATACGATACCAAGGTCTCTACTCTCCTGTTAGTTTTTCCACAGGAAGCTGGTAGGAGTTGAGCCTCTAATATCCGGGTCACTTTCCAGAGCCCTCTGGAAGGATATCTAAAAGGCACACCTCTCAGATACCAGGCTTCTCCAGTATAGTTGCCCAGCTCGGTGAGCAGGGTCCCCATCAGTCAGGTGGCGTCTCATGGAGCCGTACAGTAACTTTGGACACTGTGGACCACTTCCTCATGCACGCACTCTGCGCCCTCACCTTCCGTAACGTAGTCCTCTCGTATCAGCCTCCTTTGCGTCACCCTCCAGCTCTTGGGTGTTAAATGTTTGTCACAAGCCCCCTTCTCTCACTCTCTGGTGGGTGATCTCAGGTCCCCTCCCCTGCTTGTCACTGCTCGTTCACATGCGCCAGCCATGTTTTTATTTCTAGCCCAGAGATGAGTTCTATGTCCTGTATGTCCAAATGCCCAGGTGATAGCTCTGCTTGGATGTCCCAGACTGACCCCATGGTCCCCCCACTCCCAGCTTGGCCCAGCTCGGCCCAGCTCTTCTACTTTTCTGGGAATGGCACCGCCACCCACCCCGTGGAACCCAGGAGTCATTTTTCCTTCCTTCGCCTTCTTTTCTGCCCCTCAGCTGCGCTGGCCTTCTTTATTTGGGGCCTCACTCCTTCCCACCATAGGAGGGGACGACTCTGCCTGCAGTTTCGTTCCCTCCGTCGCCTAGTTAATGCCTAATCATTTGTCAGCTCACTCATTTTTCTTTACAAAGCCTTTTCTGACCTCCTGGCTGAATCACTTCCCGCCCTCCAGCACTGCCACAGGTCGCCCACGCACCTCTCCCCGGCTCTCCCTCGCAGCTGTCACTGATGGAATGGTGTATTTGTTTGCCTGACTGATTAATGTCTCTCTCTTCTATAATGTAAGCTTCATGAGGGTAGAGACCAGTTTGTTTTGCTCACCACCTTAGCCCTGGCCATGCAGTAAAGATTCGTTGAATGAATGAATGAGTGAGTGAGAGAGTGAATGGAACCCCAGCCGGACTCCAGTTTCTTGAGTGGACTCAGGGAGGTGGGATTCTGCTCCTCCTGACTCCTGTATTTGTGGGGGGGGACAGGATAAGACATTTTTTGATTGTGCCTCATCTGTAGAGAAGACTGAAGGAGGAAGGGGGCTGGAAAGGCAGCCTTGAGGACACAGGGCCAGACTGTCATACCCATTGCCCCATTTATAACAACCCTGTGAGGTGGTCGTCCGTTTTTACAGATGAATCCCTCAGGCTCAGGAAGGTTAAGTCAAGTGTGGGAAGATCATCTGGCTGATAAACAGACTGGACCAAGCTCTGTCAGACCCCATACTCTTTCTGTTGCACCAGTCATTTTTAAAAAAAATATTTTAAGCATCTTTTTATTAAAGCTCAGTGTATAAAAGGTAGCGGCATGACTGGTTCCACTCTGACTCTGGACACTGCCTCTGAGGCCCTAAGGTCCCAGGGAGTACAGTTGAAAAGCCTTCTATATTGGCTTTTTCGTTTCTGTAACAAATTACCACAAACTTAGTGGCTTAAAACAACACATATGTATTGTAGTTCTGGAGGCGAGAAGTCCAAAGTGGGTCTCACTGGGCTAAAATGAAGGTGCTGGCGGATCTGAATTCCCTTCAGGAGGCTCTAGGGGGACATCTGTCTTGGTGCTTTGCCAGCCTGTAGAGGCTGCCTGAATTCTTTGGCTCACGGCCCTTCATCTGTCTTCAAACTGGCAGTGGCTGGTCAAGTCTCTCAGATCTCCTCAGTATGACTCTGACTTCTGCCTCCCTTCTCCAGGTTAAAGAGCCCTCGTGCCAACATGGGGCCCGCCCAGATAATCTCACTGTTTTAAAGTCAGGTGATTAGCAACTTTCATCTCATCTTCTGCCTTAATTTCTCTTTGCCATGTGACTTGACTTTTACAGGTTCTAAGAATTAGGACTTGGATGTCTTTGGCAGGCCATTGTTCTGCCCACTGCGCCCTGTGCTGCCCCTTTGTCCCCACTTAGAGGAAGATGGGTGGAGTCAGCAGGAAGAAGGGAAGGGAGGGCAGACTAAATACACAAATGACTGATAAGCACATGAAAAGATACTCCACACCATTAATCATCAGGGAAATACGAATGTTAACCACAGCAAGATACTACTGCACACTTACTAAGATGGCTACATTCAGTAAAATGAACTACAGTAAGTTTTGAAATTTTAGTGAGGCTGTCGAGAAATTGGAAGCCCCATACATTGCTGGTGGGAATGTAAAATGGTGCAGTTGCTGTGGAAAACAATCTTGCAGTTCCTCAAAAAGTTAAATGTAGAGTTATCCTATGACCCAGGAATTCCAATCCCAGGTATATTATACCGAAGAGAAACGAAAACTTATATGTACGCAAAAATTTGTACATGTATATTTTTAGCATTATTCATAATAGCCAAAAGTTTGAAACAATCCAGATGTCCATCAACTGAAGAATGGATAAAATGGTATATTAACATAGTTGAATATTACTTGACAATGAAAAAGGAATGAACTGATATATGCTACGACAGATCAATTCTGAAAAGATGTTAAGTGAAAGAAATCAGACGCAAAAGACCATATGTTGTATGATTCTATTTATTTGAAATGTCCAGAATAGACAAATCCATAGAGACAGAAAGTAGATTATTGGTTGCCAGGAACTAGGAGGAAAGAGGTGTGGAATTTCTTTTCAGGTAATGAAAATGTTCTGTAATTAGTGGTGACAGTTGCATACCATGTGAATGTACTAAAAACTACTAAATATTGACTTTAAAAGGATAAATGTAAATTATCTCAAAACAAAAACAGAAAACAATCACTAAAAAGAAAAGAGAAAGAATTCATTCCTTCTTTGTATTCAGAATGCACCTTAGCCCACTGCTTTCTGCAAGACAGGGTTTCACAGGGTTACAGTAAACAACCAGTTCTTCCTCTAATCAGAGGACCTAAAATGTTTTCAAAAATCGAATTGTTCATCACAGCTCCCCTAATGGCCTAACTTACATTCTGAGGCAGGTTTGGGTTTTTGAAGCTGCTCTGTTGTAGATTTTACAAAACTTATAAATTACCTTTCCCAAGAAAATCTTGTGTGTTATTCTTGTCTTTCTGCTACTTCGAGTTTGTATTCATATAAAGGATATACACTTTCAGAATACATTCATCCAGCTTGCCACAAAAAAAGCCAGTATTTGGCTTTTCTGACTGCAGAGTGCATGGAACATTTTGTCAAGTATCCAGCACTTTTTTTTTTTTTTAATGATAAAATGAAATAGTGTGTAGCTTCAGAATTGGAATGACACTTAGAGCACATGTGGTTGATAAATAGCTTCACAGTTTTTATTTACATTAAACACCAATTTGTGGATGAAGAAAAGGCCTGTAAAGAAACTAAGCTTGTCCTCCGCGAGAGAAACAGGAGGAGCCTGTTGGCCAGTGTTCGTTCTCAAGAGAGTAATTTGAGTACCTCTGCCAAACATGAATCCAAGTGATGCAATTATCATATGACCTTTTTGTGCCTTAGATTCTTAGAATTTTCAAGAACGCGTAGGGAGAGATCTATGTCTTTCCCTAACCAAAGGCATCATGAAGGTAGGGTACATCATGTTTATCTGGCTTATGATGGGGTAGCCCTTGCCCACTAATGCCCATCATTGTTCATCTTCATTATATAGTTCCGCCTGGATGTACTATGCAGTTTGCCTTAAAAATGTCCCTGGCTTTTACTTGTTATGAAGTTACATTTTGTCAGACCTTTTACCGTCATTAGTGACAAGAGTCTTCAGTACTAACGCTCAGTCTGTTGTGTAGGGAAGGCATTGACTAGGAGTCAGAACTCTAGGACTCTCATTCTGATTGTGCCAGTTACTGGGTGCGGGACCTGGATCACTGCACAAGTAACGGGGTTCGACCAGATGGCCTTTTAGGTCCCTACCAACTCTTAAAAATTCAAGTGTCAAATCAGTCACTTGAGAGTTCCTTCAGTTTTGTCTTGTGATCTTCTCAAATTCCATTAGAATGTAGCAGCCTGATAACCTGTTGCCACTGCAGTTACGAGCAGCTCATGACAGTGAATGTGCCTTGTTTTGAAGCGAACTTGTGGCCCCACATGGACCGTGGTGGCTGGGGGTGCCTTCCAAACAAAACAGCTCTGGGTAGGTGCCTGTGCTCAGGCCACCATACTTCGGGTCTTGTGGCCCTGCAGCCCAGTGGCGTGTGACTGATCAGGGGTCAGCACCTGAGCTAAGGGAAGCCATCTATGGACTGGGCATGAAGGAGGGCAGTGTCTTGTGCCACGTCTAACAGGTCACCCTATACAGGATACTCCCTAGGAGGGGGTCACGGAAAAGGACTCAGTTCAGGGGGAGCAATGTCATAAAAGAAACACGGAGAGAAGGCAGGTAGCAAAGCCACGAGAGAACAGAAAGGGACACAGTCCCTAATAACAATAAGCAGCAGCAAAAGTAGAATCAGAGACAAAAGAAGTTGCAAAAGAGAACAGCTTTAATTTTGAAGAAGGAGAACTGCTGTGTACCTTGGTGACCTAGCTCTCATCCGCCCAAAGGGTTTCCTTGGGGCTTCCTTGGGGCCTCCCCAGTTCCTCACTTCTCTTTGTAGCTGTCCACATCCATTGCCTACAGTAACCTCTTCCTTATGGCCTGAAGGAGCCTCACAGACACTTCTGGGAATTTGTACTCCTGTGTAAAGTCAAAACTTTCTAAAATATTCTACCAGAAATAGCAAGACACACCAGTTGGTTTCTAGTTTTGCATGCTTGAAAGGCACTAATATTCTCTGACAAATCGAGGGTAACTAGTAAGCATTGCAAGACTTGGTTCATCTCTTATTTGGGTTATTCATTCATGTAACAGACATGGAAACATTACGTGCCTACTATGTGAAAGACACTGTATTCTGCCCCACCTCCATTTTATTTTTAGTATATATTTTTTCTAACTCTTAAGAGAATGTAGTGCCATGGTCTTCATTTGCGCTGTCTTCATCATTGAGGGCTTCATTTTTTTTTTTTGTGATGTAGAGGGTACATTTGTTTCTTTTTCTTCAGTGACAGTAAGTCATTGAGCAAGCATTCTGTACTGTAATGCATTTTGCAGCATTCTCTCATATACTTCTCTCAGACAGCCTATAAAATGGAAATGATTATTTCCTTTTTACATGAAGAATGTGAGGTTTAGCAACATTAAGTAACTTGTCCTGGGTCACAGCGTTGTTAGTAGCAGAGCTGGAGGCCAAATCTCTCAGACTCGAAAGCTCATGCTCTTAACACTGGGCTAGATATCTGGTCTTGCAGTTCAGAACATAAATAAATAATGAACACCAGCTTATTTCTTCCTGAGAAGCCTGGGGCTTTAGGCGCAGTGCTGTGTAACCTCGTCCACAGAGTCTTTCCCGATCTCTGCCTGCCTCCCCACACTCCCCACTCTTTCTTCAAAGAAAATCTCACATTCTAATTTCTTCTAAATTCTGCAACAGTTGAAGCACTGACCATCAGTCTTTCTATGTCAGTATCTCCCTGAAGCACCTAGCACAGTTTTGCACATAGAGTTGGTGCTTGATGCATGTTTGTGGAAGTGTGGAATGAATGATTTCCTTATCTCTGCCACCCTAGGACACTTGGATAGTTCTGTGTTAATCCTGCCTTTGTGCTTTAAATAAAATGAAATAATTATGAGCAAATACTCTTATATCATTGTATTTAAAGTTCATTTTTAGAGCTCATGCTTTGGTGCTGTTAACCCCACTTGCTCCATCAGCAATAAATTCTCCTTCCTTTAACAAAAAAAAATAAAGTTCATTTTTAAAAATTAAATTTATTGAGGTAACATTGGTTAATAACATAAGTTTCAGGTGTGCAACTTCATAATATGACATCTGTATACTCTGTTGTGTGCTCACCTTCTGAAATCTAGTCTCCTGTCACCATGTATTTGACCCCATTCCCCCTCTTTGTCCTCCTCCCCTTCTAGTAACCACCATATTGTCTGTATCTATGAGTTTGTTTTTTTGTTCGTATGTTTCCCTTCTGTTTTATATGCCACATACAAGTGAAATCATGTGGTTCTTGTCCTTTTCCTTCTGTCTTATTTCACTTAGCATAATACTCTCAAGATCCATCTGTGTTGTTGCAAATGGCAATATTTTATCTTTTTTTATGGCTGAGTAGTATTCCATTGTGTCTGTGTGCCAAATCTTTATCCATTCATCTATTGAAGGACACTTAGGCTGTTTGCAAGTCTTGGCTATTGTGAATAATGCTGTGATGAACATAGGGAAGCGTATATCTTTTCTAATTAGTGCTTTGGATTTCTTATGGTAAATATCCAGAAGTGGAATTGCTAAGTTATATGGTAGCTCTATTTTTCGTCCTTTGAGTAACCTCTATACTGTTTTCCATAGTGACTACACCAATTTGCAATTCCACCAGTAGTGCACAAGTGTTCCTTTTCTATACATCTTTGCCAGCACTTGTTTGTTGCTTTATTGATAGTAGCCATTCTGAGAGGTGAGAGGTGTTATCTCATTGTGGTTTTAATTTGCATTGTTCTGATGATTAGTGATGTCGAGTATCTTTTCATGTGTTTGTTGGCCATCAATATGTCCTCTGGAGAAGTGTCTTTCAGGTCCTTTACTCATTTTTTAATTGGCCTCTTCATGTTTTTGAGTTCCTTGTATATTTTGGATATTAACCCCTTATTGAATGTATCATTGGTGAATACCTCTCCCATTCAGGTTTTGTTTTGGTGATAGTTTCCTTTGCTGTGCAAAAGGTTTTTAATTCAATGTAGTCCCATTTATTTATTTTTCCTTTCGTTTCCTTTGCCTGTGGAGACATGCCCAAAAAATCATTACTAAGAGCAATGTCAGGAGTTTACTACCTTTGTTTTCTTTTAGGAGTTTATGGTTTTGGATCTTACATTTAAATCTTTAATCCATTTTGAGTTTATTCTTGTATATGGTGTAAGAGGTCTAGTTTCATTTTTTTTGCATGTATCTGTCCAGTTTTGTCAACACCATTCTAGAAGAGACTGTTGACTTCATTACCTCCTTTGTCATAGATTAATTGACCATACAGGCATGGGTTTATTTCTGGGCTCTATTCTGTTCCATTTATCTGTGTGTCTGTTTTTATGCCAGTATCATTTATTATAGCCTTGTAATATCGTTTATCAGGTAGCATGATAGCTCCAACTCTGTTTTTCTTAAGATTTCTTGGGCTATTCAGGGTATTTTTGGTTCCATATAAATTTAAGTATTATGTTTGCTAGTGCTATGAAAAATGTTATCGGTATTTTGATAGGGATGGCATTGAATCTATAGATTGCTTTGGTTGGTATAGACATTTTAACGATGTTAATTCTTCCTCTCCATGAGCATGATATATACTTCCATTTATTTGTATCTTCAGTGTCTTATAATTTTTCGAGTATAGATCTTTTACTTCTTTGGTTAAATTTATTCCTAGATATTTCTTCTTTTTATGTAATTGTAAATGGGATTGTTTTCTTAATTTCTCTTTCCGATAGTTATTGGTGTATAAAATGCTACTGATATCAGAATATTAATTTTGTATCCTGCTACTTTACTGAATTCATTTATCAGTTCTAACAGTTTTTTGGTGAAATCTTTAGGGTTTTTCTAGATAGTATCATATCATCTACAAAAATGACAGTTTTACTTCTTCCTTTCCAATTTGGATGCCTTTTCTTCCTTTTTCTTGTCTGATTGCTGTGTCTAGGATTTCTAATACCATGTTGAATAAAAGTGGTAAAGTGGACATCCTTGTCTTGTGCCTGATCTTAAAGGGAAAACTTTCAGCTTTTCTCTGCTGAGTATGATGTTAGCTGTGTTTTTGTCATGTATGGCCTTTATCATGTTAAGAGATGTTCCTTGCATCCCTACTTTGCTGAAAGTTTTTATCATAAATAGATGTTGGATATTGTCAAATGCTTTTAATGCATCTACTGATATGATCACATGACTTTTATCCTTTATTTTGTTTATGTGATGTGTCACCTTAATTGATTTGTGGATGTTGAACCAACCTTGTGTTGCAAGAATAAATCCCACTTGATAATGGTGTATGATATTTTAAATTTATTGCTGAATTCAGTTTGTTAATATTTTGTTGAGGATTTTCGTATCTATATTCATCAGGGATATGGGCCTATAATTTTTTTTTTATAATATCTGTCTGGCGTTGGTATCAAGCTATCACTGGCCTTGTAAAATGAATTTAGAAGCCTTTCCACGTCTTCAGTTTTTTGGAATAGTTTGAGAAGGATAGATATTCTTTGAATATTTGGTAAAATTCACCTGTAAGCCATATGGTCCAGGACTTTTGTTTGTTGTAGAATTTCGATTACTAATTAGATTTCGTTCGTAGTTATTAGTCTGTTCAGTTTTTCATTTTCTTCCTGATTCAGCCTTGGGAGATTGTATATTTCTATCCAATTCGTTGGCATATAATTGTAGCGTTCTCTTATGATCCTTTGTATTTCTGTGGTGTAGGTTGTCACTTCTTTTTCTTTTCTGATTTCATTTGGGCCCTCTCTTTTTCTTGATGAGTCTGGCTATAGGTTAACGAATTTTGTTTATCTTTTCAAAGAACCAAGCTCTTAGTTTCATTGATCTTTTCTATTTTTTTCCCTTGACTATTTAGGTTATTTCTGCCCTGGTCTTCATTATTTCCTTTCTTCTACTCACTTTAGACTTTGTTCTTCTTTTCTTAGTTCCTGTACGTGTAGGGTTTTATCATTTGAGATTTTTCTTGTTTTTGAGGTAGGCCTGTATTGCCTTAATTTTCCCTCTTAGAACTGCTTTGGCTGTGGCCCATAGATGTTGGGTCATTGTATTTTCATTTTCATTTGTTTACAGGTATGTTTGGATTCTTTCTTGATCTTGTTGTTAACCTATTCATCGTTTAGGAGCATGTTATATTTAGCATCTGTGTGTTTGTGCGTTTTTCAGCTTTCTTCTTGTAATCGATTTCTAGTTTCATATCGCTGTGATCAGATAAGATGCTTGACATGATTTCAGTCTTCTTAAATTTATTGTGGGGGCTGTTTTGTGGCCTTACAAGATCTGTTCTGGAAAATGTTCCATGTGCATCTGAAAAGAATGTAATTCTGCTACTTTGGGGTGAAATGCTCTAAAAATATCAATTAAATCCATCTGCTCTAATGTGTCATTTAAGGCCACCGTTCTTGTTGATATTCTTTCTGTACGATCTACCCAATGATGGCAATGGGGTATTAAAATTCCCTACTATGACTATATTACTGTCAATCTCTCCCTTTATGTCCATCAATATTTGTTTTATATATTTAGGTGCTCCTACGTTGGGTGCGTAAATGTTTATAAGGCTTATAGCCTGTTGTTAGATGGATCCCTTTATTATTACGAAATGCCCTTCTTTGTCTCTTATTACAGTCCCTGTTTTAAAGTCTGTTTTGTCTGTTATCTCAACTTTTTTTTTTCAGTTTGCATGAAATATCTTTTTTTATCCCTTTACTTTCAGTCTGTGTGAGTCTTTTGATCTGATATGGGTCTCTTATAGGCAGCATATGTATGAGTCTTGTTTGTTTATCCATTCAGCCACTCTATGTCTTTTGATTGGAACATTTAGTATATTTGTACTTGAAGTAATTATCGACAGACATATAATTATTGATGGGTATCTAGTTATTGCCATTTTGTTATTTTCTGATTGTTCTCATAGTTTTCTATTCCTTATTGTCTTTCTCTTGTATGTTAATCACTTTCTACAGCTTGTGTTTGCATTTCTTTATTTCTTGTACATCTTCTAGATGCTCGATTTGTGGTTACCAGGGCTGCTTATACACCAAGTTGTGTTTACAGCAATCTATTTTAAGTTGATGGTCACTGAGGTGTGAACGCATTCTAAAATCATTACAATTTTTACTCACACCCTCTACGTTTGTTTTTGTCATTTCTTTTTTTTACTACTTGTGTTTGTACCTTGATATATTGTTGTAATTATACATGATCTTCTCACTTTTGTCTTTTAACCTTTGTACTAGTTTTATGGTTGGCTGATCCATCGCTTTTACTAAAGTGTTTGCCTTTGTCAGTGAGAATTATTTTCTTTCTTATATTTTCTTATTTATGTTTTTGATCTTTAAGACATCTCTGACATGTCTTGTAATACTGGTTTAGTGGTGAAGAACTCCTTTCAGTTTTTCTTGTCTGGGAAACTCTCTCTCCAGTTCTAAATGATAGACTTGCTGGGTAATCTTGCTTATAAGTCTTTGCCTTTCATCATTTTGAGTATTTGATACCATTCCCTTCTGGCCTGCATAGTTTTTGTTGAGAAATCAGCTGCCAGTCTTATGGGAGCTCCATTGTACGTGACTGCCTTTCTCTTGCTACTTTTAAGATTCTGTCTTTGTCTTTAAGCTTTGACATTTTAATTATGACGTTTCTTTTTGTGGATCTTATTCAGGGTTATCTTGTTTGGGACTCTCTGCGTCCACGATTTGTATGTTTGTTTCCTTCACCAGATTAGAGAAGTTTTCAGTCATTATTTCTTTTAATGGGTTTCAGTCCCTTTCTTCTTCTCCTTCTGGTACCCCATGATGCGCATGTTGGGGTACTTAATGTCATCCCCGAGGTTTCTTAAACTGTCCTAATTTTAAAATTCTTTTCTTTTTTTGCTCTTCTGATGGGTGTTTTCCACTACCTTGTCTTCCAGATTGCTGATTTGATCCTCTGCTTCAGCTAATCTGCTGTTGATTCCCTCTAATATATTCTTTCAGTTATTGTGTTTTTCATTTCCGACTGGTTCTTTTTTGCTTTCTCTCTCTGTCGAAGTTCTCACTGAGTTCATCTTTTCTTCTCCTCTGTCCATTGAGCATCCTTATAACTAGTGTTTTGAACTCTTGGATCTGGTAAATTGCTTGTGTCCATTTTGTTTAGTTCTTTTTCTGGAGTTTTGTACTGTTCTTTCATTTGGGACATGTTTCCTCACTTTGGCTGACTCCCTGTGTTCGTTTCTGTATATTAAGTAGATATGCTATGTCTCCCAGTCTTGGCAGAATGGCCGTATGTAGTAGGTGTCCTGTAGGGCTTAGTGGCACAGTCTTCCTGGTCACCTGCGCCAGGTGCTCCAAGGGTGCTCTTATGTGGGTTGTGTGTGCCCTCCTGTTGTAGTTGAGCCTTGATTGCTGTTGGCATGTCAATGACTGGGATTGACCCTTAGGCTGGCTGGCTCTGAGAGTTGTTCATGACTACAATGGGTGAGCTATTCTGTAGGGGCCGTCCTCATAGAGCAGGATCTATGTATTGGGGCTCTGGTGCCAGCCGAATCTGCCCTTCACATGTGTCATTTCTGGAGTTTGTTGGGTGGTACTATAGTGTGCTCTGAAATGGGCCACCGGGTGTCTTGGATTCTGGAACATCTTGAGGCGGGGGGCTCTGTTGTAAGCCAGCTTCAGCTGTTGCTTATGCTCGGCTTGAGTCCTCTTAGTATAAGATACAAAGTGATCTTTGGTTGGTTGCTACTAGTGCTGGGCTTGGAAGCAACTGAGACGGGGCTATGCTGGGAACCAAGACCAGCTGCCACTGGTGTCAGGTTTTGGGACCCCTTTGTGGCATCACAAAGTAATCTGAGGCTAGCTACCCCTTATGCTGGGATTGTGGCCGCTTAGTTGAAGCTACTTTCTGCACCAAGACTGGCCGCTGCTTATCCCAACCAGGCTTGGGACCATGATGGGAGTTATAATGCAAGTTGAGACCAGTTGCAACTTATGCTGGGCTTGGGGTCACTTACCAAGAGCTATTGAACATGCCGAGGCCAGCTGCAGCTTGTTTGGGGTTTGTGGACCTTTGGGAGATGCTGGGAAAGTCCACAGTGCAAGCTGAAGCAGGTCCCTTGTGTGTGGAAGAGCTGCTGGAAAAGGCTTGGGCCAGGTGAGTAATTTGGGTGGGATGGGGTCTCTGCGAATCACTGGGGTGGGGTGATTTGTGTTAGCCAGATCAATGGAGAGCACAGATCTATCACCCTGCAAGCTGTGTGGAAGGGGGTCTCAACAAACGAACAATGGCGGCTGCCAGCAGTTTTGTCCCTGGAGAGAGCTGCTCTGACCTCTGCCCCTCCCGCCCTCACCCTGAAGCTAGTCAGTTTAGTTCCTCCCTGTATGTCTCTGGTGCGGTTTAGAGCTGCTGTCTCTGCTCTGAGCACAGATCGTATGAGTTTCTGAGCAAGTGAGTCTGTGCTGGCCCCTTGAGGAGTGTGCCTAGGTCTCCGGCAGCCCATCTGGTTTTCACAGCCAGATGGTATGCAGAGCCCTCTTCCCAGCACTGGTGCTCCAGACTGTGAGCAGGTGTGGGGCTGGGCCTCTCCCTCCTTGGGTACCCTCACAGCCTAGAGCCCTCTAGCCCTCTAGATTCTTAATCACCACACTGGCTGTTTTATATTTTTCCTTTAGACAATCTTAAATTTAGAAAAATATATAAATAGCTTTTTGGATTTACCCACCTGTTTAATATGTCCAGTGATCTTTATTTCTTCCTGTGCATTTGAGAGCTACCCTCTAGTGTCATTTCCCGCTACGTCTCAAAATTTGCTTTAGAATGCATTGTCCTGCAGGTCTGTTGGTGATGGATTCTCTCAGCTTTTTTTTTTTTGTTTTTGAATCTGTATGTTACCTTCATTCTTGAAAGTTTGTTTCCCTAGAATTATTTAATTCTGGGTAGCCAGAATTTTCGTTGTTGTTGTTCAGCACTTTCTGTTAATATAACTTCAGCTACACTGACTTTTTTTGTGTGGTATTTTTGGCTTTTAAGAATATGCAGTGAATTTTTCATTTCATTCTTTTTTTTTTTCAGCTTTAGAATTTCCATTTAGTTTATTTCTTATCTATATATTTTCCTTTGGGTTCTTTAAGTGCTGTAAAGTTCCCGTCTGTTAATTGCAACATCTGGTCGTCCTGGCACTGGCTTCTATACACTGCTCTTTTTCTTTAGTACAGGTCACATTTTCTTGTTCTTTTCTTGCCTAGTAATTTTTGATTGAATACTAAGCATTATAAATAGCATACTGTAGAGATTCTAGATTCTGTTAGGATTCTCTGAAGAGTTTTATCTTACCAGGCAGTTAACGTGTGGCAAGACTCAAGTTACAAACTCCGGTCCCCTGTATTGGCAGCAGCTGAAACCCCCCACTCAGTTATTTCAGTTTCCAGCTGCTGCTTTTTTACTGGGTCACCTGGGGTCTGTGGCTAAGAATTTGAGCATATTTTATTTGCAAATTTTGGGGTTCAGCCCCCATTTGCCTCCCTCCCTTTCAGGGTTTCCCCCTAACTTTCTGACAGCTGTGCCGTCCCTGAGCTCTGTCCACTGCTACCCTGACGGATGTCTTAGAGAGATTGGTGAGTGCCCTCAGTTCAGGCAGAAAGCTGCATGTTTATAGATCTCATGAGGTGCAACTTTGTTTTCTCTTGGGAGTAGACTGCCTTCTAGGTTCCGTTTGCTTTTGGTCATTCTCCAGTGACTTCAAATAATATTTAAATATTTTGTTCAAATTTTGTAACTGTCATGTGAAGAAGGGTGGTGGTACCAAGCTACTCTGTCACCGGTGGAAACCAGCAGCCAAGCATGTGTCTTTTTGGCTTACATTCAAACTCGCCCTTGTCCTCAGCCTTGCGCTCTAGAGGAAATGGGGAGCTGGTGGCACAAGGAGCACTGTGGGAGTGTCGCAGTCAGCGTGGGCGGCCGTCACTAAGTACCAGACTGGGTGCCTTAAACAGCAAATTGTTTTCAGTTTGGGAGGCCGGAAGTCTAAGATCAAGGTATTGGCAAGTTTGGTTTCTCCTGAGGCTTCTCTCCTTGGCTCACAGATGGCCACCTTCTCTGTGGGTCCTCATGTGGCCTTTCTCTGTGTGCAAGCATTCCCGGTGTCTTCCTCTTCTTATAAGGACACTGGTACTGTTGGATTCGGGCCCCACCATATGACCTCATTTAACTTTAATGACATCCTTAGACATTCTCTCTCCATATACAGTCGCATTGGGGGTTAGGGCTTCAACATATGAATTTTGGAGAGTATGGACACAATTCAGGCCATAACAGAGAGTAATCGGGGCTGTGGATGGTTTGAAAGTGGGCAGGAGAGGCAGAGCTGCGTCGTAGGAATGGTGTCAGGACATTTAATCAATCGTTTAGCCATTCACCGTAGATACACAGTGTGCGTACTCTATTCCAGGCACAGAGTGAAGGGTAGGGGTTCAGTCTGGACAAGACTAGCTCTTGTCCCACCCTCATGGAGCTCATAGACTGGGAGGATTAAAAGACATGTAGACAGACAGTGACATTTCAGAGTGATGACAGGGGACAAATGGGTACCCTGGGAGCACTGAGGAAGGGGGTGCCCAAATAAAGTTATGGGGTCGGGGAAGCCTTCCTTGAGCAAATGCCTTTCTATACCAGAATGCGAAGGATGAGTTAGGAGCCAGCTGTGGAGGAAGGCTGCTCAGGCCAGGCATAAGGAATGGCGAGTGAGAGGGGCTGCAAGGTGGAGGGCACGCTGGAGGAACAGAGGGTGTTTCGCACGACTGGAGCTGGAGGCGTGGGGCGGGGTGGTGAGGGGTAAGGCCAAGTTGGGACCAGCTCCTGTGTTCGATTGTAACTGTCTGACCCTCTAGAGAGGAGGCTCCTTAAAGACAATAACTGAGTGTCTTGGCTCTGGGTCTCCTTTCTGGCAGAGTAGGTGTGTAGTGAATGTTGACAGGTGCCATGTGTTATGATTTGTGGTTGGGGGCTCAGCAGGCAGGTCGTAGTGGGGTGACCTTACCTCTTTGGTCAAGCAGGTGGGGGACCTGGAGGTTGCTGACCTCCTCTAGGTGCCCCTGCACTCTGGGTCACATGCGTATTGTTTTTCAGCCCTGGACAGTGAGTCTGCCTCCAGCAACATCCGCTTTAGCAAGGCCTGTCTGAAGAACGTCTTCTCGGTCCTGCTCATCGTCATCTACCTGCTGCTCATGGCTGTGGCTGTCTTCCTGGTCTACCAGACCATCACAGATTTTCGTGAGAAGCTCAAACACCCTGTCATGTCGGTGTCTTACAAGGAGGTGGATCGCTACGACGCCCCAGGTAGAGCCTGTCTGGACAGCCATCAGGGCCCAGCTCTGGGGCATCGACTTGCAAATACTCCCTGAGCTGCCACTGTACTCCCAACTCCGTGTCGGGCATGATGGGCTGGGTGGGGGAGTCTGAGCACGGTCTAAGTGTGAGGTACACACCACCGAGTGCGTTGTGTGCCTAGGGGGGTGGACAGGGCCTAGAGCGGGCACTGCATAGCTGGGTGAGCAAGGAGCATTTTGCGTAGTGGAGGATTTGAGCTGGGCTTTGATAGATGGGAAGAGAAGTTTTTTTGTAAGGAAGATTATCAGGAGCAAAGGTGAGTGTGAGGAGGCCATGGGTTCCTCTGGGGAGGCTGAGTCTAGCCTGGCTGGAGCCAGAGGCCCGCGAGGAGAAGTGGGAGTTAAGGGTGGCAGGGGAGGCAAGGCTGTCCGGAGGTGGGTGGGGTCCTGCCTGGAGAGGGGGTTCTCAGGCCGCTCCATCCATGCCTCTCCTGTCCCAGCGGGGAGTCCAGTCCCTGAGTAGGGCGTCATTTGCCCCAGGACGGGGAGTGGGGTCTCTGGCACCGGGCTCCGAGAGTGGGGATGCGGACAGGGAGGCATGAGCTCAGTGGGTTCAGACTCTGCCAGCAGGATGCCCCTGAGTGACCCTCCGATGGCCTGCTCACAGGACAAGCCAGTCTAAGGTCCCTTGTACCTGGGGCTTCTTGACAAATGTGCTGGTCATGGCTCCTTGGCCTGTCTTTACCTGTCTCGGATTTGTCTCTCTCCTGTGTGTCCACTTTGGTCTCTATCTGTGTGTTTTACTGTTTCTGGTTGGTCTCTCTGAGCTCGGCCTGGGTCTGGCGCCCTGTGCTGCTCTCAGTGTTTCTGGAACAGCGACCGTCAGCGCCATGCACGCGGAGCGTTGGCTGGGGGTGAGGGAGGACCTGTTGGGAGGTGACTTGCTCACTTGGAGCTCCAGGCAGAGCAGGAGATGAGAGGGGGACTGAGATCTAGGGGATCCCACGGCGAGGGCCTCCTAGCGGATGTGCAGGTGGGCGGCGGTGCGGGGTCGGCCCAGCCATGGAGGCCTCCGGGAGTGTGTGGAGCAGTGTCTGGCACAGGGGAGGCCGCAACGCGGGTCGGGAGAGGAGGGGAGGGCTGTGTCCTCCATCAGAGCCAGCATGTGCCTCCCTGCCCCCGGTACCCCTTTTCTTCTCCCTCCTCCGCAGTCACCCAAGGCATTCTGAACGTAGGTTATTGGTGGGTGTGAAAAAATGTAGGTACCGTGATTTTAGGAGTGCAGTCGGAGACAGCGACTTCTGACGCTCAGTCTTCCCTTCGTGCCCCTCAGGTATCGCCCTGTACCCCGGCCAGGCCCAGTTGCTCAGCTGCAAGCACCATTACAAAGTCATTCCCCCTCTGCGGAGCCCCGGCCAGCCTGGAGACATGGCCTGCACCACCCAGAGCATCAACTACACGGACCCCTTCTCCAACCAGACCCTGGTAACTCGCGTCTGGGTCTGGGTGTGTGCCGTCAGCCCTGCCCCCGGCGTCTTCTCTCTGCCCGGTGGCCTTTCCCACGCCCGCGGTGCAGGCCGCGGCAGTGCTAAGTGGGGTCATGGCCGTGGCTGGTTCACCTGCAGTCAGGGAGGGTGTGAGGCCTTTAGTGTCTTTGGAGTGACCCTCAGGGATTCTCTGCAGTGCGATATGATCCTGTCCTTGATGGAAGGAGGAATGGCTGCAGGCTGGGGCCAGTGTGACGGAGTAAAGTGGGTCCCACACCTGACTGCTCGAAGGACTTGCCTGTGAGCTTTTTGGAAAATACAGATTCCCAGGATCCATGTGGGGCTGACTGACTGCTCCTTCCAGGGGATGGAGCCTGAGAATCCATAATACGCCATTGTAAAGGAGGGGCACGGGCACAGGGACCGTGGCCCTGGAGTCACACGCAGCCACGCAGCTCAGCAGGGGAGTGGACGGCCGGGAGGAGCGGCGCCTGCGCAGGGGTGTGAAGGAGGGAGGGAATTTTGTGTTTTTTCCACACCTCTCCCTTTGCAGCCCATAGCCTTGTTTCAGAAAGGATTGAACAGGGGCGAGCAAGGTTTTCCAGCTCAGAGAGGAAGGGGCGGTTTCCTAGGCCCAGGGACTCTGCACCAGGACTCACAGGGAGGACCAGTGTGCTGTGTCTGTGCCTCTGGGCAGTTACAGTAGGTGGGTATTTCTGGAGGGTCAGGTGCCCCGGAAGAGCAGCAAGTGGTGATGGTGACGCTGTGGACAGAAGTAACAGTGGGAGCAAAGCGCTCTGTCCTGCTGCAGAGCAGGACCTGCTCTGTGGGGTGCTGGGCGGGTCTGACGGTGAATTTCGTAAATATTTACTCTAGGCTTCCTCCTAAAATCCTGTTGAAACAATTCCTACTCCTGCAAAAAAAAAAAAAGAATGAAATACCCACATTAGACTTGCAAACCAAGAAAGGATATCACCAGTTGATCAGAAATTTTGAAGAACTGGTATGAAATGTAAGTAGCAAAGTGGATCAGATTGGTGGAGCGAACAAATCAGGGCAAACCCGTACGCCGAAGCAGACCTAGGCGAGGAAGGCTTTCCAGTCGCAGCTCCGCTCAGGCCGTCCAAAGAGCAGGGCTGCCCGCAGGGGTGAGGCGTAGGGGACGCCTGCTGGCCGGGCCTGCACACCCTCTGCACTCCTAAGGCGGGCGTGCAGTGAGATGTCTTCAGAAACGTAGGCTTCTGGCTGCGTCCTATCCAAGTCCAAGGGAAAGTGACCTAGCCAAGGTCTCATCTGGTCCTACTTTGTCAGCCTTCAGATCCTCATTTCGTCTGTCTCCCCAGCCCCTCCCACAGTTTAATCTAGTTAATGTTTACCAAATGCTTGGCTCTAGCACAGTTAGGGTCACTGCCTCTTCGCTCTGCAGGACCTGTGTTTGTTTCCTTGCTGCCTGCTCTATTTCCAGTATGCACATGTTTAGCTGATGCCTCATTTTTAGCTGGTTGTTACCATGATACAAAACAACTTATGTTACAGAGAACAGACTGAGCTGCCGAACAGAGCAGATACCCCAAACAGACGCAGTGGCTGAGACGAGAGGGAAGTCTGTTTCTCTCTCTGGGGACAGTCCAGGCGTGCAGGCCACGCCACACTGCAGGTAGTGCCGCCTCACAGGGTGCTCAGCAGTGGCTTCTGTCTGTCACTCTGCTATCCCCCAGGCGTAGTCTTGGTCCTTGTCGTCAGCATGTGCGTACACACCTGCTCCCAGGGGTTGAGAAGTGGAGGGCAAGCACTCCCCCGACGTGGACATGTCACCGCGTTGCATGAGTCACTCTGTGCACTTTCCAGGAACTTCATCACACGGCCACATCTGAGGCCAGAAGTGGGGGTCCAGCAGGACGACTATTCTGCTAAGATCTGGCATTGGGGAAGTGGTTCCGGTTCCGCAGGAGGAAGTGGATAATGGAAACCGGGACACTTAGCACGCACTGCTGCCCCTGAGTGTGTCACAGGAAAGGTTGAAAAGGAACAGATGGACAGAGATCTCTTGGGAAAATGCAACAGTAACCAGAAGTGGACTGGCAATATTAACACGTCAGTCAAAAAGGAATTTCAGATGCAAAGGGTTAAAAGGGTCATATGTTTAACATCTAAGGGGTTCAGTTCCACTACTCTCCACTATGAAGATTTAATAGTCATAAATCTATACAAAACAGCATAGCAGACCTCTTAGAACGGGGGACGGCAGAGAGACAGAAGCCACTGCTGACCGCCCTGTGAGGCGGCACTGCCTGCAGCGTGGCACGGCCTGCACGCCTGGACTGTCCCCAGAGAGAGAAACAGACTTCCCCCTCGTCTCAGCCACTGCATCTGTTCGGGGTCCCTGTTCTTTTCAGCAGCTCAGCCTGTTCTCTGACCGTGACAGAAGTCGTTTTCAGGAACTGAAGCATCATGGTAACAACCACCTAAATATCATCACCTCAGCGTGTGACCTAAACCTCTCAGAAATTCACAGACCAGACAGACAAAAAGTAGTGAGGGTAACGTGAATAGCACAGTAAATTTAGAGTATGTGCGTCACACTTGGTGCCTGACAATACTCACTCTTTTCAAATATCTGTAGAGCATTTATGAAAGTTGATGATGTACCAGAAGGTGAGGGGCGGGGAGGTAAACGGGGTAAAATGGGGTCAAACGTGTGGTAACAGAAAGAAATCTGAGAGGTGAACACACAGTGTAAATATATATGTGCCTCACTGTTAAAAGGTACAGCTGAAACTTAACTGGATTTCGTTAACCAATTTCACCATAAAAAAAAGTTGATGTTGTAAAGATATTTTTTCCCAAATTAATCTATCAATCCAATGTCATCAGTTAAAAGTCCCAGTTGAAACTTAAGCTAGTTTTAAAGTATGTTTAGAAGAGCACATGTACAAAAGTAACCCCACGAGGTTTGGGGATGGGAAGTGACATGGAGGGGACCTGCCAGGCAGGTGTCTAACGGAATTAAGCCCACAGCAGTCAAGCTTGCATCTCCACCGTGTAGGAAGTGGGACTTAGAGCCCTGGTTCACACCATGTACAGAACAGTACCTAAATGTAAGAAAAGTTAGAAAGAGCTGCTCTAAAATACAGGAGAATATTGATATAATTTTGGTTTTCCTTAGCAAGCAAAACCCAGAAGCTATAAAAAAAAAAAGATTTACGAATTCCACTACATCAGATTTAGAGCTTCATAAAACAAATGACATTAAACACGAGGTTAATGGGAACCTGACTGACTGGAAGAAAATATTTGTACAGAGAACAGATGGAAGTTAATATTCTTTTTTTAATAACGAGCTTCTGCAGCGTAACCAATCCACGAGGAGAGCGACCGAGGACAAGTCGAACTTGGCTCTGGTCCCGTGGCTTGGGCTCCCTGAGCAGGAGGGTGTGGCTGGGGTTCCCTCAGGGGCTGCCGGGGTCAGGAGGGCCCCTGGCTGCCCCTAGAGCGTCTGTGCGCCTGGTGCTCCAGGGCTGAGATGCTGGCCTTGGTGTCTCTGCAGAAATCTGCCCTGATCGTGCGCGGGCCCCGGGACGTGAAGAAGCGGGAGCTGGTCTTCCTCCAGTTCCGCCTGAACCAGAGCAGTGAGGACTTCAGTGCCATCGATTACCTCCTCTTCTCCTCCTTCCAGGAGTTCCTGCACAGGTGGCCTCTCAGCGTCCCCGGCGGGCGTGTATACACTGTCTCATTCGGCCTTGCACGTCGCTGGGCGCAGCGGGGGCTGGAGGGGGCTGGAGGCAGGGAGGCCACTGGGCCAGCGGGCCAGCAAGGGCTCCTTGGGACTGCCGAAGCCCCGGTGCTCCGAGGGGCCTGGCCACCATGCTCACCCTCTGCAGCCCTCAGTGCCTGCTGCCGGGAGCAGGTGGGGGGCTGCAGGGGGCTGCAGTGGCGGGGCTGCTGCCTCGAGGTGGGTGACCACCCCCCACCTCTAGCTGGGCACCAAGCATAGCTTGCAGAGGAGGCTGGCGGGCAGAATCCTGCTGTCACGCCTGATGAACTTGGACCTTTCTTCTCCATCCTCTCAGCCCAGACAGAGTGGGCTTCATGCAGGCCTGCGAGCGCGCCTATTCCAGCTGGAAGTTCTCGGGGGGCTTCCGCACCTGGGTCAAGATGTCCCTGGTGGAGACCGAGGAGGAGGACGGGAGGGAAGCGGTGGAGTTCCGGCAGGAGGTAGGTAGCGCTGGGTCTGCTTCGCCCTGCGGGTGACACTCACCCCGAGTTGGACAGGGAAGCTTTGTAGAGATGGCCTTGGCGCGGGGCCTTCAGGGTGAGAGCGGCCCCCGGGCCGGGAGTTCCCATGTTCGGCGCACATGCCGGGCCCTCCGTTACAGCCCGTCCTCGCAAGGCACACGGGCGGGGCAGAGACGGCCGCTGCGCCAACCCCAGGCTGGTGTCTTGCCGCAACCTCCCCGGTGCTCTGAGAGGCTGCCTAGAAGATGGATTATTTGCGGGGAAGAGAGACTAGATACGGTGGCCTCTGAAGTGTTGTGGGCACAGGAGTAAAATACTAGCTTTTTGTATTTTTTAAAATCCCATCCTTTTTCTATTTTAGAATGTTTCATAATGCATGTAACATTAGGACAGTAACGGTAATGCTACATCACATCCGAAGGTATAAATATGTTGGGTGCACGCTCAGAATTTTTTACTAATGGGAGGTGTGATCCAAAGGCTTTCAGCCCACTGGCCTGGAGCCAGGAGATGTGCCAGGAGTCTCTAGCCGTGATCCTGATGAGAGGGGACCTTGGAAAAAGGTATGGCAGTGAGGATGGAGAGATGAGATATTCTGGTCACCTCAGCAGGGCTGTTGGTCAGTCATTACCAAAAGCAATGCTTCCGCTGCCTCAGTGGCTCTCTGCCTCCTGCCGGATCCACACTCAGCCAGCCAGGCTGCAAGCTTCGGTGGCTGGGAGCCTGTGGAGGCAGCGAGGAGACGAGGAGACGGGGCTGTGCTCATGCTCTCTGCTCCTCCGGAGGTGGGGGGGGGCGGGAAGGGAGCCATTCCATTTGGACTGGGATCCAAAGGGCAGTGTGGGGAAGGGGCCGAGTGGGTGTGGATGACCAACTCCAGCCAATGGGGCTTGTTCAGGGCTGCCCCGTCCCCAGCCCTGGCCCCCAGGACTACTCCAGATTACAGAGCTTTGGGAAGAGCAAAGAGCCAGTTTTCTTCAAGAGGACAGGCTTTATTCTTGCCTTAGGAGGTAACAGCCCCTGCTGGCAGTAGGTCCTTAAAATGTTCCTGTGTCGCAAGATAACTCATCTCCTGATTTTTATTCCACCCTTTTCTCCAAGAACCCCAGGCCCTTTCTTGCCTGGCCCCACAGCAGCTTAGGAAGGGGACTCGTGTGTTCACCTCACGGTGAGGTGCAGCCCGCCCCGCTCTCCGGGTGGCCCCAGCTGTGATCTGAACACGGGGCCCCAAACCCCAGTGGACCTATACATATTAGAATGTTTTATGTGCTTTTTATCATAGTCTTCATTGGAAGTCTTGGCAGGGGACACAGATCCTTGAACAGTATTTTAGATGCTTTCACGTCACGCTCGAAGTTTAAGATACTTTCATACACATTGTGGCGTTGACCCTCTCCACACCTCAGTGAGGTGTAGGCTTTCTGTCCGCATTTCATGGGTGGCAAAGCAGAGGCTCAAGTCAGAAGATAGACCCAGCCCATCTGCCTCTGGCACCTGTGTGCTGTCTGTGACACCATGCAGGCCCTTTAGTGACTGGCGCCCAGATCTTCCACGTCTGTGGTTTACGCGGGATGCTCAGCCGGGTGGAGCTGAGGCTGCACTTTGTCCCTGTAGACTCGAAGCATCAAAATACTCAGCTCTTAAGATCAAGTATTTTGAAATTTGTGGTTTTTATGGCTTTTAATTGTCTTACACGGTACTTTGGTGTAATTGGTGACTATTCAGCTCACCTATCATACACCGCAGATCCTATCCATTTCCCCAAAGAGCCGTGGGAACCAGGGCAAGGCCTGGGCTCTGGCACCAGTTTCAGGGGGTCTTGCATGAGAGATTTTTGGCTCTCTTCCTGCAAGATGCTCTGAGGGGAGCCAAAGTCCAGTCATCCCTAACTGTGCTCTCCTTTCCCACGGCCCAGGCCAGGTGACACTGCTCTCTCTCCTCTGTCCCTAGACGAGTGTGGTTAACTACATTGACCAGAGGCCAGCTACCGAAAAAAGTGCTCAGCTGTTCTTTGTGGTCTTTGAATGGAAAGATCCTTTCATCCAGAAAGTTCAAGATGTGAGTATTATTTAAGGTTGAGAGAGCACTTGGGCTTGTCCTTGTAAGCTGTCTCTGTCTTTCCTAGCAGTTCATTTGTATTCAAGACATTCATGTTCTGTACCATTTGTGTTTAATCGATTTTGTCTTCATCACTAGACTATTCCTATGATGGTGGGGACTATGTCTTTTGTTCACCGTAATTTATTCGGTGTCTAGCAGAGTGCTTGGTACAGAGGAGCTGCTGAGTCATAACATTAATTGAATGAACTGAGTAGAAAGCATTAAGCTCATATCTAGATTACTGCTATTCGGAAGCCATTCTTTTTTGGATGAGAACTTATTATTTGTAGTAATTCAGAGGAGAAAGGTGCAAATAAAAAATTAACAGGATCAGTTAATGCCGGATTCTCAGATTCACAGTCTTGAAGGGGAGGAGTAATGAGACAGCTTCACTAAAGAAGCATTCATGAGACATTGTCCACCACAGCCAACCTCAGATCTAATACTGTTGGCATGTAGATCATCACAAAATGTCCTGACATGGCCGTGGCTTGGGGGAAGATATTTCATAACTGAGACTTAAACAGGGAGTCTCTTTGTGACACAGATGTCCTCCATTATCACCCACGTTAATCGTGGATCGGCGAAGCCGTGTACAGAGAGGCATGCGCTGAGGCTTACTGAATCGAGATGGGGTGGAAGGATGAACGCCTTCAGCTCCACACGTAAACGTGTGATCAGCATTTCCTAACCTGCTTTATTCAGTAAGAGGTACCCGTTACGGGCCAGTGTGTGTGTTGTCACTCAGCTTCACAACAGTTCTACGCAGTGCAGGTGATACAACCATTTTACATAGGTAAACCCCAAGGTTCAGATTGTCTAATGTCATCCTACTAAACTGGGACTTCAAAGTGCGGTTTACCATGATGGGGAACTCACAAACCCAAGATGTGACATCAGCCTTGAAGAGTTTAACATTTAGCGAGTGAGCCATTTATAGCTGTAAAGCGACTAATTCCAGACAGTAACTGCTGGAGGAGACAGTGGGATAAATACCTCTGCTGCAGTCGAGGGGGTTTTGGCTTAGTGGACAGAAAGCTCTGAGGAGCCCTGGAGGGTTAGTAACTCTGGGTGGGAGGAAACATCACAGGCAGGGCCAGGAGTCCGTGAGGTGAGTCGTTGGACTGGATGGGAGAAGCTCGAATCACTGCAAAATGGGGAGAAAACAAGGGGAACTGCCTTTCTTATGGGTTGGGTAGAGTTTTAGGGAAATTTGGCTCAAAGCAAGGTCACTTATTGTAGATTAGACCAAAAATCTTAAGTTCACTACTGAGTATCTTATTTGTACGGAGCTTTTTTGAAAAAGTTTTTTCTTTCAGAATCACTATTGTATCTTCCTCTTCAAACTGAACTGCGGACATTAAAGTATGAACGAAGTACAGAGTTAGGACAGTTTCAGAACCAGGCATTTTTCTTGTTGCCCCAGTGACATTAGAAAACCGAAGCAAACTAATAAACTCGTATTTGTTTCTGTTTTTCAGATAATCACAGCCAATCCTTGGAACACAATCGCTCTTCTCTGTGGGGCTTTCTTGGCATTATTTAAAGCAGCAGAGTTTGCCAAACTTAGTGTGAAATGGATGATCAAAATTAGGAAGAGGTACCTTAAAAAAAGAGGCCAGGCAACGAACCACATAAGCTGAAGTCGCCTCGCGCTGTTGGCAGAACTGGTTCTCACCACTTCTGCTCTGATGAGCCGAGCACCGGAGCTCCTGCACTCACCGGAAGGAACGGGCTCTGCTGGGAGGGACAGCCTCAGGGGACAGACCCAGTGGAGAACCTCAAGTTATTTAAGTACTTAAATTATTGAACATTTTTTGACTAGGACACGAATAGGGTTTGTGGAAGATGGAATTATATGTATATATCTGGTGTTCTGAAGGTTTGCAGAAGCTGCGTTTCTTCTTCTTTGGTTTGGTGTATAGTTCAGCCCTAACAGGATATTAAGGCTCTGCTGTTTACCTCAGGTTTTTTTCCAAGGCTTTCAAAGTGGACGGAAGATGGAGTGACTATCTAGATGTGGAGGTCATGCTTTGAAAACTGCACTGTGCACAAAGGCAAAAACTCTTACGTTTGGCAACATCTGCCATTTACATGGTCCAGCTTGACAAGCTTTCTCATGTTAAATGTTAAGTGAAACTTTTAAAGCTACTAGAAACAAGCAATTAGATTTCCTGTGGACTGACTGGTCACCTACCTGTCTCGTTAGAATATTCGTTGATGCAGGTAATGTTTAGAGTGATTAACACCCAAAAGCACTAGTATGTATATACATAGCAGGTATTCAATGTATTTTGGTGATTTCATTAACAGGTAAATAAAAGTTAGGCTAATACAAAAGGAATCAGTGTGCCAGTATTAATATCTGCTCCATCAGTAGGCACAGGTACGCTTTCGTTCTGTGAGCTCCAAATAAAAGGCAGCGTGAGCCTGGACTCTGAGATGGATGGATCTGGACCCCTGAGGTATGTCGTGACTGCGTCCAGGAAGGGCTAGGGTGAGCATGGCAGTTGATTGTGGATGATCAGGAAGAGTGATGGATCAAGCCCCATGAATAAGCTACAAAACTACCCATCTGAGAAAGGGGCACTTTCTGCCTTTCCTTTGACAGATGAATACCACCTGGGTATTTTTTACATGGTAGCCCTAAGCTGATTTGAGGTTATGAAACTGTTTCCAGAGTTTTAAATTATTTAAATGCTTTCTGCATCCACAGAGGACTTGGTAGCATTTCCTGAATTTCATAGCCTGCCTTTAGGTAATTCAAAGAGAAAAATGCAAATGTATCTAATGTCTAACTTAGCAGCAAGGAACTTTTTTGGTTGAACTATTAAAAGTAAACTTGCATAAAGGAATATTCCCTGCTTTTCTATGCCACTGGAGCATGCAGATTTAAACCTTAGTTTAGGTCTCATCTCTCAAATCTTGCTGTAAGACAATGCAAAACCAGGCATTTGTAAAGCTTACATTAACAGTACTGAAAACCAGGTGTGTACTTTTAAAGTACCTCTAAAGGTGACATACCACTTAGTAAATATCTGATAAAATTTGCTCCAGTGAACATCCAAAAACTGCACTTTCTGCATTGTGGAAAGTGGAGAGACCTCTTAATTGTGCTTTAGAGTAAGTAGGTAATTAGGAAGTGAGCATTTTTAGCTCATCAAAGAAAAATATTAGCTGCAGCCTGCCAAAATCTACATTGGCTGCTTTTCAGTATGTGCCTAAACCTTCCACAAGACAGAGACTTCTTTAGACCTAACCCTCACTTTCTGGAAAGGCAGGGCCTGCCTTTCATTCTGTTTGTTCTGCAGTGAGGCCCACGCGTCCACCTGCACCGCCTCCAGCTGTCAGTAGTGCAGCTGGCCTTGGCTTAGTGCGGAGGGTCTGGCAAGAACACCTGGATCTGGAGGTAAGGTGGCTGCCTTATGAGCCATGTACTGAAAAGGAAGAGGTCTTTTTCTCCTGGGACCACAACGAACAAAAGGAGTTGCTTTTACAGTGACCTAGGAACAGTGTGCAGAAGCAATGCTGGTTTTTCATGGGTGTGGAAGGCTGGAATCAGGCATTGGTAGTTGGGAACTTCATGATGTCTGACTTCTGACCCTGCCCAATCTCCCTGCCCCCCATAAACAGTGCTGTTATTTATTACAGTTTTAGAGATTTAGCCTCCTGAGTCTATTTTAATTAAAACTAACATTTAAAGTATGTTAAACTCACCCTCTGAACATAAAGGGATGTGAAGGATATCCTAGAACTTAGAATTTTATGCAAATATTCTGTAAAATAGATATGTATCTGTTTTGATAAATGGCTGGAATACTCAATCTGGCACAATCTTCCTATTTAGTTAGAACATATCCCACCATTTGCCTTAAAGTTTTCTGTGTGTGTATGTGTATACTACATGTATAAAGGGATGCCTAAACTTAGAGCTGAAAAAAGTAGAGACGACATAAGGCAAAATACAAACATGGACTTTATTAAATGCTGCTCAATCCCCCAATGAAGATCTTTCATTACAAAACAGTTTCCCACACAACTGCAAGTTAAGAGATTGGAATGGTACTCTGATAACAAAAGATGTGAGAAATTCTTCACCAAGTAAAAACATACAAGACTTCTCTATAGTCAATTTTCTCAGAACTCTACAGAGGAAGCCTACTGCATTTCCTTTAAATAAAGCCAGGCAGTGACAACGAGTGCTCTGCGTCACCACATTGTGGGACTCAAAGCCTCCATCCCTGGGTCAGGAGGGGCCGGAGGAAGGGCCGGCTGTGAGGACTGGAAGGGCCCTGCCTGCAGGAGGAAGCAGAGGAATGAAGGGAGAGGCAGGTGCGTGTTCACCTGCGCTGCCTCCACTAGTGCGCGCTCGGCCCTGGGGCGCTGCACGTGAAGGGGGCAGTCGTGAGGAACACTCTGAAGAATTTGGTTTACTTTCCCAGCTTTTATTTATATTTTGTGCTTTAAAAAGCCTGGAGATTTAAGTTTTTGCTCAAATTCCAGAGTACAGTAATATCTCTAACATAAAGGAAGGCTTCGGGCAGGTAGTTCCCTCCATCATATTTCTGGTAGGGACAAAGGGCAGGGTGAGGGTTATACCTTAGTTTTATTTTAGGAAGTACTTTTTCCTAGGATATAACTAAGGTCTGCAGCAGTGTGAAAAGCACATTATAAAAGGGAAAAATATACAGAGCAGACTACTCTATGTGCAACACAATCAAAAGAATTCAAGTCATAATTCCTTACCACTCCCATAATTATATCACTCATTATAGAAGATAAAGTTCATTCATTTCTGTGAAACTTCAGAAGTGACACAATAAATCAATGATTAGACAAAGGTTACAATATACTGTGGCCATGATACAGCACAGAGCTATGTTTAGTCCATACATTTTTTCATTTACAGTTGCCAGAAAAAAAATTGGCCTTTAATTATATTATACTGATGAGGTTTGTTTCATAATTTTTACATATTTCAAAAAAGTGTACAAAACTGCCTATCCAACAGAAGTGACAGGCTTTTTTTATTCGGTACTTGTATTGCTGAGAATACTGTGCATGTTGTAAGCACTGTTCTGTTTTTCTAGAGCTTTCTTTAGCTTTAGCTCCTCTAATTTTTTCCATAATTCTTCACGTTCCAATTCCTTCTTTTTCTCTCTGTAGGTAAACCAAAATTTTTGTGATCAGAAACTTTTATTTCAGAGCCTGAAGAACGTGCCGTTTGGCAGTTACCCACTTTGCACTTAGATCCCTCTACTAAAGTGTTTGAGGCCAGTTACCAGAGAGGACACCTAGTCACTCTTCTCTCCTGAGTGTAATTGCCACCCCGGTGCCTCTCCTGTACCAACCAGAAAGTGCTACTTGCTTCCCCTCCTCTGCATGGCATCACAACCATCACCACCACCACTGCTTTATGGCTGACAAAGTACTTTTTTAAAAAAATAAAAGTAATTAAAATTTTTTCAATTACGTTGATCTACAATATTATATTAGTTTCAGGTGTACAGCATAGTGATCGGACATCTATGTAACTACGAAGTGATCACCCTGGTAAGTCTAGTGCCAGTCCGACACCATACAGTTATTACATTATTACTGACTATACTCCCTATGCTGTACTTCACATCCGTGTAACTTTTTGTAACTACCAATTGTACTTCTTAATCTTTTCACCTTTTCCACCTATACCTCCAACCCCTCCTCCCATCTGGCAACCATCAAAATGTTTTGTTTATCTATGAGTCTGTTCATTTATATTCTTTAGATTCCACATATTAAGTGAAATCATGGTAACTGTCATTTTCTGTCTGACTTATTACACTTAGCACAATCCCCTCTAGATCCATTCCTGTTGTCGCAAATGGAAAGCTTTCATTCTTTTTTATGGCTGAGTAATATTCTATTGTATATATGTGCCATATGGTCTTTATCCATTCATCAGCTGATGGACACTTAGGTTGCTTCCATATCTTGGCTACTGTAGAAAATGGTGTAATGAACAAAGGGGAGCATGTATTTTTTAAGTTAGTGTTTTGGATTTCTTAGGATAAATACCCAGGTGTAGAACTGCTGGATCATATGATAGTTCTATTCTGAATTTTTTGAGGACCCTCCATTCTGTTTTCTGTAGTGGCTGTACCAATCTGCAATCCCACCAACAGTGCATGAAGGTTCCCTTTTCTCTACATCCTCACCAATACTCGGTTGCTTTACTGATAATAGCTATTCTGACAGGTGTGAAATGATAGCTCATTCTGGTTTTAATTTGCATTTTTCTGATGAATAGTGATGTTGAACATCTTTTTGTGTTTATTGGCCATCTGTATGTCGTCTTTGGAGAAATGTCTTTTTAGATCCTCTGCCTATTTTTTAATTGGATTGTTGGTCTTTTTGATGTTACATTGTTTGAGTTCCTTATATATTTTGGATGTTAACCCCTTATCAGACGAATCACTGGTGAGTATCTTCTCCCATTCAGAAGGTTGTCTTTTGTTTTGGCGATGGTTTTCCTTGCTGTGCAAAAATTTTGTTTGATGTAGTCCCATTTGTTTCCCTTGCCCAAGGAGACACATCCAAAAAAATATTACTAAGAGCAATGTCATCTAGGAGTTTTATGGTTTCAGATCTTATATTTAAATCTTTAATCCATTTTGTAATAATTATTCTTGTATATGGTGTAAGAAAGTGGTCTTGTTTCTTTTTTTTGTATGTATCTGTCCAGTTTTGTCAACACCACTTACAGACAAGACTGTTGACCCCACTGTGTATTCTTATCTCCTTTGTCAAAGATTAATTGACCATACAGGCATGGTCGGGCTCTATTCTGTTCCATTGATCTGGGTGTGTTTTTATGCTGGTACCATGCTGTTTTTGATTAATATAGCCTTGTAACAGAGTTTGATATCTGGTAGTGTGATACATCCAATTCTGTTTTTCTTAAGATTTCTTTGGCTATTCAGGGTCTTTTTGGTTCTATATAAATTTAAGTATTATGTGTGCTAGTGCTATGAAAATGCCGTTGGTATTTTGATAGGGATTGCTCTGTATCTATAGATTGCTTTGGGTAGTATGGACATTTTAACGCTGTTAATTCTTCCTATCCATGAGCACGATATATGCCTATTTTATTTGTATCTTCTTCAGTTTCTTGCTTCAGTGTCTTAAAATTTTTTGAGTATAGGTCTTTTACTTCCTTGGTTAAATTTATTCCTAGGTTTTTTTTAATGTAATTGCAATTGTAAATGGGATTGTTTTCTTAATTTCTCTGATAGCTCGTTATTGGTATGTAAAAATGCTACCAAGTTCTGAATGTTAATTTTGTATCCTGTTCCTTTACTGAATTCATTTATCAGTTCTAACAGTTTTTTGGTGGAATCTTTAGGTTCTCTCTAGATAGTATCATGTCATCTTCAAATAATGACAGTTTTACCTCTTCCTTTTAAATTTGGGTGCCTTTTATTTCTTGTTTGATTGCTGGGCTAGGATTTACTATTGTAAATCCTAATTTCTATGTTGAATAAAAGTGATGACAGTGGACTTCCTTGTCCCTGATCTTAAAGGAAAAGCTTTCTTGAGGTAGGCCTTTATTGCTTTAATCCATTTCCTGTTTAGGAAAAAAAGTGCAGCTCGCTGCCAGAGTTAAATTTAATTTTACATAAACACACTCTTTGAGGCTGAAGCAAATCTGACTGGTTTTTAATGTGAAAATATAAAAACTGTTCTTGGAATTATTTCTAAACAGGATTTATCTCTAATGCTAATGTAACAAATGTATACATAAATTGGATTCATCAAATGAATCTTGGGCTAACTGTTCAAGAATGTTAACATCACATGTAGGAATGCTATATTTTCTAGGATTTGACATTTTCAGTGATCGAGAATTCCTATATTTTATAAATGCCACTACTAAAAAGATTGCTATAAATAGAATGTCACTTATTTCCAAAGATTATCAATATACTAGAGCGATGAGAAAATAATAAAGCAAGATTTCCGTGGCAAACTTTGGAGATAAGGTTAGACTGTAATCTGCGAGTTATTTTAAGGTGAACATTGCAGCCACAAGCACCACCAGAGACTGTTCTCAGGACAAACAGGAAATGGGTTAAACTTCCCTCTTAGCACTGCTTTGGCTGTGGCCCATAGATGTTGGGTCATTGTGCTTTCATTTTTATTTCAAGGTATGTTTTGAGTCTTCCTTGTTCTCGTTAACCCCACTCATTGTTGAGGAGCCTGTTACATTTAGCGTGCGTGTGTTTTCTTCTTGTAATTGATTTCTAGTTTCATGACACTGTGGTTGCATATTTAATGTGATTTCAGTCTCCAACTTATCAGACTCGTATTGTGGCCTAACATGTGGTCTATCCTGGGAAATGTTCCATTCACACTTGAAAAGAATGTTTATTCTGATGCTGTTGGGTGAAATGCTCTAAAAATATCAGGTCCATCTGGTCTCTAAGGTGTCATTTAAGGCTGTTGTTTCCTTGTTGATTTTCTGCCTGATATATCCATTGATGTCAATACGGTGCTAAAATACCCTACTATGACTGTATTAGTGTTGATCTCTTCCTTTATGTCCATCAGCATTTATATATTTAGGTGCTCCTGCGTTGGGTGCATGCATGTTTACAATAGTTACAGCCTCTTATTGGATTAATCTCTTTATCGTTGTGAAAATCCTCTGTCTCTTATTATAACCCTTGGTTTAAAGTCTACTTTGCCTGAAATAAAAGTATTGCTATCCCAGCCTTTTCAATTAGCATGAAATATCTTTTTCCAACTCTTTATTTTCAGTCTGTGCGTGTCTATTTGAAATAGGTCTCTTGTAGGCAGCATGTTGTCTTTTTATTCATTCGGCCACCCCTTGTCTCTTCAAAGGTATGCAGTTATTGACATTGTTTTGTTTTTGTAGTTCTTCTGTCCTGTCTTCTTCTCTTGTATGTTAATGACTTTCTATAGTGTTTGGATTCCTTTATTTCTTATATATCTTTTATAGATTTTGGGTTTGTGGTTACTGCATGCTTATATGTCAAGTTAGCAGTCTCTTTTAAGTTGATGGTTGCTTAAGTTTGAACACATTCTAAAATCACTATAATTTTTACTCTTTCAATTATTTTGTCATTTTTATATCTTTTGTATTTATCCCATAATTTGTTATGATTGCACATGATTTTCCTACTTTTGTCTGTTTAACCATTGTACTAGTTTTATAGTTCACTGATCCAATGCTTTTACTGTTTGCCTTTGTCAGTGAAAATTTTTGTGTGTAGTATTCATATTTTTGATCTATTCTTCTTGAAGTCCTTTAACATTTCTTGTTATACTGGTTTAGTGTTGTTGAACTCCTTTAGGTTTTTCTTGTCTGGGAAGTCATCTTCCCTTTGATTCTAAATGATGGTCTTGCTGGGTAATCTCGCTTATAAGTCTTTGCGTTTTATCATTTTCATGCCATTCCCTTCTGGCCTGCAAAGCTTCTGTTGAGAAATCACCTGCCAGCCTTATGGGAGCTCCCTGACAGGCAACACTGCTTTTCTGAAGCTATTTTAAGATTTCTGTCTTTAACCTTTGGTATTTTAATTATGATGTATGTTTGTGTGGATCTTCTTTGGGTTCACCTTGTATGGGGCTCTGGGTTTCCTGGACTTTTATGTCTATTTCCTTGACCAGGCTAGGGAAATTTTTGGTCATTATTTCTTCAAATAGGTTTTCGATTCCTTGCTCTATTTTCTCCATCTGGTCCCTATGATGCAAATGTTGGTATGCTTGATGCTGTCCCAGAAGTCCCTTAAACTAACCTTTTTTTTCTTTTTGCTATTCCAGTTGGGTGTTTTCTGCTACTCTGCTTCATCTAATCTGCTGTCTATTCCTTCTGATGTATTCATTTCAGTTATTCTTCATTTCTACTTTTTTTTTAATTTCCATTTTTACGTTTCCTACCTCCTTGTTGAAGCTCTCACTGAATTCATCTAAAGTTCACTAAGTATCCTTCTTACCAGTGCTCTGAATTTTGCATCTAGTAGATTGTCTCCTCTTTTGGGGACATGGTTCTTTGTCTCTTCATTTTGGCTGACTCCCTATGTTCATTTCTGTGTACTAGGTAGATCTGTGTCTCCTGGTCTTGGCAGAGTGACCTTATATAGTAGGTGTCCTGTAGGGTCCAGTGGCGCAGTCCCCCTGGTCACCTGAGCCAGGTGCTCCACGGGTGTTTCCTTGTAGGTTGGTGTCCTTCTGTTGTAGTTTAGCTTTGATTGCTGTTGGCATGTCAGTAGGTAGGTTTTACCCTCGTGCTGTCTGGCACGAGGGCTGGCCATGATTACAGCAGGCAAGCCATGTGGGGGTGACCCCAGGGAACTGGAGTAGCTTAAGTGGGGGTAGCTTAAGTGGAGCTTTGGTGCCAGCTGAATCCACTTTTTGGGTGTGTCTGCTGTGGAGCTTGTCAGGTGGTGCTCCACTGTGGTTTGAAGTGGGCCACCAGGTGTGTTGATTCTGGAGCACCTTGGGCAGGGCTCTCTTGCAGACCCACATTAGCCACTACAAAGTGATCTGTGGTTGACTGTCGCTTGTGTGGGCTTGGAGGCACTTGGAAGAAACTGTGCTGCAAACCAAGGCTCGCTGCTAGTAGTGCCAGGTCTGGAACCCTTTGGTGGGCACCACAGTGTGAGCTGAGGCCAGCTGTCACTTAGGTCAGGCTGTGGCTTAGTTGGAGCTATGTTTTAAGCCACCATGGCCACAGATTATTCCCAGCTTGAGGCCATCTGATAGGAGCTACAATACAAGTTGAGGATGGTTGTCATTTGTACCAGGTTTATACTGCTTAGCAAGGCGTGCAGAGTATGCCGAGGTCAGCCACTGCTTCTGTCCCTGGGAGATAAATTCCCTGCAGCTAGTCAGTTCCTCCCTGTATGTCCCTGTACTTTGAGCTGCTACATGTGCAGTGGAGCCCAGAGCCAAGTGAGTCCATGCACAGGCCCTCAAGAGGAATGCTGAGGCTCTGGTACTCCTCCGTCTCATTCAGACGCAATCCCCGCTGGTTTTTTCTCAGCTAGATGTTATGAGGACTCCTCAGCTGAGATATCCCTCTGATTCCTAATCACCACATTGTGGGTGTGTGACCTCCAGTTCCACGTCTCTGCCCTTTCTTTCAGTTATAGTACTTCTTCAGGTGGTTCTCAGTGATGGTTCTGTGATTTCGATGTGGTCATGGGAGGTGAGCACAGTGTCATCTACTCTACCATCTTGACAAAATACTTTTACATTCACATTCTCACATAAACCTCTTTTATAGACCGAAAGATGGCTGCGAGTTCAGTCTGGAGCCATTTCTGGGTGGAATCCATATCCTTTAGCACCACGTCTCTAGCCACTAACCAGTTTGTATCTTAATCTCTCAAAATATTTTAAATTTTGTTTCAACTACTTAATTCTAAGGAAAACATTTCTGAGTACCTTGGGCTAAGCTATTCTGAAGAGCTATAAGAACATGTTTTTTTTAAAAAAAAACAGGCTTATAGTTCTGCAGTTATGGACAATTTAAGAGGACAAAGGTACTGATTTATGCAGGTAGTTAAAAAAAAATCTTAATTATGTGAACTATACATTTTTCAGATGTTTCATATGTTTTAATCATCTTTTCATTTTTTCCTTGGGATCAAAGACTAATTTCTATTCCTGAAAGGTGCTATTTAAAAGAAATATTGCTGAACTTGAATGACCCTGAACTACCCTTTCTCTACTTGCCACAAGAAAATGCAGAGTAAGAACTTATTTTCCAAACAGAATGGGTAACATGCTTATTAGAAGTAAGTGGTAGCTATTGTCCTCAAATGCCAGGTAAAGTGATTTTGATTATTTTGTAATGAAATTCTCAAAAAAGAGATAATCACTAAGCCAAATTTCTGAATGCTGGTATGTGCTGCTATTCTCAAAAGTGTATACCGCAAGAAAAATTATTAACAGTACTGAGCCCTAGGCATATCATTATGTGAGTTCCCTCTTCCCAAAAGAGCTATGCTGATTTTAAAATACAACCTTGTTAAATGTGCAGCTTAAAAACAAATTTGTGCAAGGAGCATCTGTGAGCAAGATGGAAGCCATGTGGACGAAAATGTTTTTTATATTAAAAATCAAATTGTATAAAATAGTATTTAAAATTTAGCATAAATTATATTTCTCAATGCCACCAGATTGATGAAGTCTAAGGCTCAGAATGAGATCAAAATGAGGATTTATGATCCACATTAAAATCATAAGCTAACCACATAAAGGGATATTTACCTGGAAACGACTTAAAAGTGTTTCAAATTGTAATGCTTAATGTAACTGATGTCTTAAACATTATAATTTTAACTTAGATATCTTAGATACATTTAACCTAAAATGTATAGATAACTTTGTACTTAAAAATATCAAATACCTTTGTCTTTCAGCTTTGTATGAGCTAGTAAGGTCATCGAAAAGCTTGCCATTCATTTCCATTAGGGTTTTCAGCACATTGTAGACAAGTGCTACAATGGTCCTAAAATGAAAATAAGCCAGTGCTGGGTTATTGACGCTACTAAAGGATAGGAAACACAACACGATCATCTCTGAAATGGGTTAAGGGTTGGTTGATTCACTTAATCCATTTTAGAGATGATAAACTGAAATGCAACAGGTTTAATAATTGGCTCCAGGTCATACAGCCAGTGGGGGTAGGGGTGATCTATCTGATTCTAAAACTCATGTCCTTCCCACTGTATCATGCTCAGATTAAACCCACGAAAAATGTGGTTATCTTCATATCTGCTCTAGAGTCAAACACCAAATAACAGCATTAAAAGATGAAGAAAAAGATCCAACTACCGAAATTTTAAGTAGAAAGCAGGATAAGGACATCACAGAAGGTAGAATATGCAATCTAAATATCACTGACACAACCGTACGCACTTCAGCTTCTCCCTGGCGTAGTGCTATCTGTAGAGGTGAGACTGTTGTTACTGGCAGCATGTCATTCACACAGTCATTTCTGCATCCTCCACAAATGCTAGACTGGGCTCCCCAGCAGGGGTTGACCACACATTGCTGCAGAATGTCACATCAGATAGTCCTACCTTCAGGGAGATTTGTAATTTTAAGAGCATACAGACACATTTACAACTTAATAAAGCTATAGGTATAAAACTATGTGAGGTTAACCTTGGAATAGGTTACAAATACGTATAGGTTTCATGTATCAGTCAGGAGATCAAATGACAAAAACAGTAAAAACCAAAAACATAAGAATAACAAAACATAAAGTACACTTACTGATTCCAGTGTTCTTTGGAGATTTTGTACAAACTACCAAACATGATTGGCAGAATTTTATCAATATTCTCCTCAATCAAACTAAGAATATATTCATTATTCCAGAAGTACAATGCCCTTTCTGCAACCTAAAAAAGACATTTATAAATGTGAAAACTAAAAGAGAAAAGAAATAGTATAAAAATGGCTTCACTGAAAACATTATACCTGAAAATGAGAACTGGATACACTCTTGGATATCTGCTTAAAAAGGGGCTCTTCAATTTTTTTGAACTGTGTTGGTTCAATGACATCTAAGATTTCTTCAATTTCTCCTAAAAACATCACCTAGGTTAAAAAAAATTTAAGAAACTATGACAAATTATATAACATAGAAAACAAAAATGAGATTAATCCACAAATTACACAGTGGACAAAAAAGGTCTTGACGGCTATTCTGCAGTCTCCCCAGTCCCCAAAGAACATCTCCCGCTTGGGAGCAGAGACAACAGAGGCCTGGTTTATAACCCTGAGATTCACAGCTCTAATAAAATGCACTATTTTTGTTCAACAAAACCAAAACCCACCTCTTTCTGACTGCATGTTTTTGGCCAAAATTTCAGCAATCCTCTGATCACCTGCAAAGAGGGGAAAGTTTAGCCTGAATTAAGCAATGATTAACCCAAGAAATTTTAAATTGTGATTATATCAGTATTCATTCTGAAGTAGATCAATATTAATATCTAAGCATATCCTCAGACTTTTGCTCAGCTTTATACTATTATTATTTATTGAGGACTTTTGTACTAGATATTGTTCTATATGCTAAAGACGTAGTGATCGACAAGACAGATGGGGTCCCTGATTTTCATGAAGCTGGGAGATCAACATTAAGTACTACTGACTACCAGAAAAATATGATGACTGCTAGGGCGAGGGAGACAGGTTATTGGAGAAACTAAGGGACAGATAATTCCTGTTATTTAAACCACTATAACGCACCAAAAAAAGCTAGAAAGCTTTCCAATTTATTTCATAGCTAGCACAGTCTTGATAACCAAATTACAACAAAACAAGGGATCATGAATTCAAGTGAACATAGTTGGAAAAATTTGTATTCAACTGAATATAACAGCATATTAACCGAACAATACAACCTGCCCAATTATAACTTACTCCAGAAATTCCAGGATGGTTCAAAGCTCATTAGAGGTTAAAAGAAGAAAAAACTGAATATCTCAAAAGATATTGATATTTTGACTATTTTGATTAGTAAACTAGAACTAAGAATTTATCAGAAACCAGCAGCAGCCATATAATGGTTTTTTAGAAATAGGCTGTAAATCCATCTAGGCCTGGTACTTTTGTGGAAACAGATCTCTGACAGCCTTTTAGGCTATTCTGTAAGTTATTGGTCTGGTCCTGTAATGAATGCTCACTCAAACAAAAGTGGAGAGAACATTGCTCTGGAGCCAGTCCAGTAAGATGCAAAAGATCTGATGAATAATTTTAGAAAGGAATACCAGAATTATACTTATTTGTCTGACTATAAAACATATTTTTATAATTTTAAAATAATTACATTTAAAATAAGTATATTAAATGAGTAGGAAAAATTAAAATATGAAAATTCAATATATGGACAGAAAAGATTTAAAAATCAATACCTTTATAAAACAAAGTATTAATCAGATGAAAAAAAGATGTCTTTCATAACAGGAACTAAGGCACATAAAGAATAAAATTTGTAAGAAGTATTTACGATTTATATGAAGAAAACTAAAACTTTACTGAGTATCATGAAAGAGTATCAATAGATGATTCAGTATTGTACAGATTTCTCCTTTATAAATTTCAAATGCCAATCGAATTATTTTCTGAAAGTAGAAACATTCTAAAATCCATATATGTAAGCAAACAGCTAAGAATTTTTCAGGGAGGGGGAAAATTAATGGAACAGAACGTCAGCAATTAAAACAAGATGGCATTAGCATGGAAACTGACAGAAAAGATATATGAAATAGAGGAATATCTAGACAGACTCATGTATATATGGGGTTTAATATGTGACAAAAGTGGCATTTCAGTTCCACGGGAAACAAATGAATTAGTCAATGAATTAGGTGGTAGCTGGACTGGTGGCTCACCATTTGGAAAGCAAAAATGTAGCTCCTATGCTGGAGAGGCCCATGTGACAAGTAATTGAGGATGGCCTCTGGGCCACCAGCCAGCTAGGAACTGAGGCCCTCAGTACAACAGCACCTGAGGAAATGGATTCTGCCACAACCACGTGAACTCAGAAGCAGACTTTTGCCCGTCTGAGCCTTCGTATGAGACCTCAGCCCTCAAAGCACAATCACTGCAGCCCTGTAAGAAGCCCTGACGCAGAGGACCCAACCAGATCATGCCGGAATTCCTGACTCACAGAAATTATTACATAATAAATGTTTGTTGTTTTATGCCACTAAATTTTGTGTTAATTTGTCATTCAGCAATAGAAGACTAATACAGTTCCTTACCCTTTAACACAAATTTCGATTTCAAAGAGGATGTGTCACATGGTGGCCCTCAAAAAGATATGTCTATATCCTATTCTCTAGAATCTATGAATGCGACTTATTTGGAAGATGGATCTTTACAGATATAATTTAGGATCTCAAGATGAAGTCATCCTGGTTTATCTGGGTGGGCCCTAAATCCAATGACAAGTGTCCTTATAAGAGACACACAAAGGAGACAGAAAAGGAGGCAGCAATATGAGACTGCAACAATGCAGCCACACACCAAGGAACACCTGGAGACAGCAGAAACTGGAAGAGACAAGGAACAGAATCACCCCTAGAGCATCTGGAAGGAGTACAGCCCTGACTTTGATTTTGGACTTCTGGCCCTCAGAACTGTGAGAGAATAAATTCCTATTATTTTGAGCCACGGGTTTGTGGTAATTCATAATGGCAGCCCTAGGAAACAATTATAGAGTTTTTTATAACCTCAAAGGGTAGAAGAATTTTTTTAGCATGACAACAAAGCCAGAAGTCATAATGACAAATAGATTCCACTACATAAAATTCTTTTAAGATAAAGATTAAAAACTGTATATTCAAAGTTAAAAACTCCAAATGGATAAAAATTTTTTTGCAAGATATAAATTAGGAAAAGGATTAAAAGCAGGCAAAAGACAAAAATATAAACGATCAATGACCACATAAAGGATGGCTCAATCCTGTAATTAAAAAAAAAAAAAAGCCAATTAAAATAATATACCTATTCCAACTAGCAAAACTTTGAAAACTTAATGTTCTGCATTGGCTAGGGTGAGAGAAAACAGGCATCTTTAACTATGGATTGGAATTTTAAATTGTCCAAACTTTTTGGAAGACAACTAGAATATGTTTAAATTTCCATGTACTCTTTGGCCAACAACAAGATTTTAAATTTGTTTAAAAGTTTATATACAATAAAATATGTATATATGCCTCTTCCCAACAATATACCTGTATTCTGGGGTTTTTTAACTAAGGACATTTTTTTTTTTTTTTTTTTGGTAACCAATACTACAGATAGGAGGACACAATAATTCCAACACCGTTCAATCCCAACAATTCCAACATCCCTTCAACCAGCGACATGTTAATGAAAACTCCAGTAATTCAAGTGCCCATTAGTGGAGAACTGATTAAATATGTTAGGGAAATCCATGTAATGGAATCTGATGCTACCAATGAAAAAATAAAGCAGATTTATGTGGAAAGACATCCACATTCTATTGAGAGGTGAAAGAAACTGGTCAGCACTGTCCCTCTGTTTAACCCACACATAGATATATAGAAAATTTCTAGAAATATATTCACCAGCTTACATGGTTATCTCTAGTAGACAAGATTTCAAGGAACTTCTTCCACATTTTGCTTTATGATTTTGCATGTGTGAACCAAATTAACACATTACTTTCATAAAAAAAAGTAACAAAGTCATTTCCATTTTAGAAAATAAAATAATTTTAAGATTTAGGTACATAAAAAATATAATAAACTAGCCAAAGCTCTGACTTACTTATAATTTGTAGGAAGCTTTGATACGAATGCCAGGTTTCTAGAAAATGAGTAATAAGGCTCAGACCCAAGTAAAATGGCTATAATTTGGATGCTGGAATGGCCTAAGGTAGAAACTGCCAAGATCTACAGATCTTTATGAATTGAAAAATGTTTTTCTTTGTCAACTTGGACATTTACCTTACTATCTCCTCATCTTGCTCCTAATTCCATTAACCCAACTCACCTAAGCCACATGTCTGGCCTTCGTCCCTCTAATCTACTCTTTTAAAAGAAATCACTCATCTCCTCTGTCATCCCATATTAATTTATTTAAATTATATCTGTTTACTATTCACCAAGCATGAACCATGACTTATTTTATGTTAATAGGTTTTCTATGTCTCAATTCTAATGAAAGTTACGGATCTGTATTAGGTTTTAAGCCACTGTAGAGATTTATGTGGTTTCATGTAAATATGGGGCTTCCAATTCTGGTTTTTAAAAACCGTTTTTAGCTGTTTCCAGAAAGAATTGCAAGTCTAAAAAACACTCAAAATATCAGAGTGGAAAAATATCTTTTGTTCCTTTACACAGACAAAGGTCAAATCAAAGGGAGAATACTAAGTCTGTAATTTTTCCAAGCATCCCTAGGGATAGCCTCAAAGTCCATAATGTAAAGAAACAGTTTAAATCCTTTAAACCCTTTGCTATTCTTTAAGGACTCAGTTTAAATATTTAGATTTAGGATATCTAGAAAGCCCTCTCTCAAAATATTTAGTTCACCAAGGTTAAAATTTTGTTTTCTATGCTTTTTAATACTTTGAATCTTCAATTTTCATAACATTTTAATTTTCCCTTGACTCTTCATATGATAGTCAAATAGTAAGCAATAGAATTCAAATACTGAATTGCTATGCCGATTCCTAAAGTAAAACTTCATTCCAAGATTCTACCTTAATTACCAAAGGCAAGGGAGAGATGTATTCAATCCCTGTTACATGGTTTAATCATTAATAAGAGGGAAAATCCTATTTCTAAAGACAAAACTCAAGGGAATAATTTTGGGACTTCCCCAGTATGTTTTAATTTTAAAAGGTGAATGAAGATTAAAAAGATTATCAGTGAAGATAATATGTATACAAAATTACACTGTAGTCATTTGATCCTGTCATCACACATCTCTACTATATGTTAACATTAATGTATATTTAACTTATTCAAGACACATAACTCATGAGAACGCCCCCTCCCAACAGCGTTCTTTGAATGCAGATGCACCTCACCAAGCCATTTAAATGATTTTAAAAGTACATTACTGTTTAATATCTATAATGGTATGTACTGTATAAAGAAAGGTACAATGAAATGCTACAATGCAGACTCAAAACAAAAACAAATAGAATACTCACTGGTTCTGTTAGTGTTGTGTCTTTCTCCAGGAACTGTACAACACAGTAGGCTAGCTAAAATATAAGGGACAGTTTGTAAATATTACTGAGTGAAATAATAGTTAGGAGTTTTATATTTAGCAAACAAAAATGACTACCCGATTTTGAAAAATTTTACTTGTTTAATCTCAATCTATAAAAATTAATGTACTCACAATTGTGTAACTTTTTAACCTTGAAAGTAACTTGTAGTTCAAAAAAGATGTTCTTTTTTTCAGTAGTAACTTCTGAATATAAAGTTAATTGAAGTAAGACTAGAACTAACAGTTTTTCAGCATGTATGCCTATGCTAATGTATTAGTCTCTAAATATTAATAGAAGAGACTAACATCATTCTCTAACTAGCTTATCATAGCTAAATGGAACATTACGCAGATTTGCGAGATTTAACATCACATAGTTAATTAGGTCAGGACCTGGGCTAGAAAAGAACTTGATATTATCTTTCCTATATCTACACTTAATATCCACTGAGCTTATTTAACAACACTAAATACTTTTAAATCACAAAAATTTGCTCTGGGCAACTGAAAAGAAAATTGCTCAATTATTACTTAAAATTGCTACCTCAGTATTTCTCAATTTCTCTGCCTTTATATCACTCTCTGAAACAGTCTTCATTTGAAATTTTTCTGAAACTTACCTGAGCATGAAATAAAGCTAATCCTTTTGCAGTATGCATAGGAATAAGAACCTTCATTAGAAATTGTTTATGTTCTGCTTTCAGTGGCAATGCAAAGCCATTGATAATACTGGAGGGAAAAAAAAAAGGAGAGAGGTTAAGTAGTTACTACTTTATTTGTAAAAGTTACATCCATGAGCACATAAAGAACAGTGTTCTGCTTCAATCCCGGTGTTGAAGTACTTACTCATCTCAAGCTACTTAGACTATTACTATAAAATATTTCCTCTAAGGTCATTATTTAGTGATGCTGAAAGAAAACCAGGTCTGCCAGTGAATGTCCCAGTAAGCAATTTATTATTATTATTTTATATTAGATTCAGGTAGAGAGTACAATGGTTAGACATTTATATAGTTTATGAAACACGCACACCTACAGTTATTCTAGCACCGATCTGGCACTACATACAGCTCCAGTAAGCAATTTTTATCTTCATTTTCTATAAAATCCTATCACTTTATTTATGCATTGTTGCCTTTATTTTTTCTCCCTACCGGAGAGTTAAATCACAATATTGTTAATAAATTCCAATATTTTTCTGAAGTTAATGGGTAGTTTCTCTTACTTTATTGAAGGATCTGAAATTAAGTAGTTCTCTCCATGATCATTCTCTAAATGTTAATAGAGGAGACTAAAAATCATTCTCTAATACAAATAGAGGGGTCTAAACTCTCAAGTTAATACTGCTATGTGGTCAATAAGGAAAGCAAAATGTTCATGAAAACTAAAATCAAAGGCTGTAGATTCTTCTAAAAAGAACAGATGGATTAGGAATGGTCTATCAGCATCTGTACAAGAATTCTTGAAATTTCTTCAAAGATTCACTACAGCTTATTTCATCTCTTCCCAATCAGACCCTATAAATTTGTGAAGTAGTCTGACAAAATCAGGCATAAAACATGCCATAGCTTCAAAAGCAGGAAGCCTGTACTGAAACAGATGTCTTGCATGGCAGTTCTTTAATATGGTGACCCCCTAAAAAGCTATAATAAGAATTTAGTTGAAAAACTATGTCTTGTGCTCTATAATTAAACTCTAAAATATGAAATAATAATCTCCAACCCCAGCTAAGATCTTAATACATAAAACATTCAAAGTTACTTAATTCTTAAAAATAAATTAAAAAAAAACTGACCTACCTTCCTAATATTTCAAGGAGTTCAGCAACACCATTGAAATGTTCTGTTTCATATATAAACCTAAATTTAAAATAAAGATAATGTAATGAAAAAATCAAACATGAGAAAGCTAAATTGAACAGGAAGGTAAAAAAAAATCAAACTGAAAGACGACTCTAAGAACCATACAAGTATGATTTAAGAATTCTTTAGAAACTATTTTGCCCCAAATCAGTTATTTCTTAGCAGTCATAAAAGGAGGACTATTTCCTACTAAACCAGATACTTTATTTCCTATTTAAACATACTTTTGCTAAGACTTGCTATATGTTTACAGAATTTCATCTGGGATGTTTTATTTTACTTAAAAATTTAAGAGAAAGATGGGTTTTCTCAAGGGAATACTTTTCAAAATAGGAAACCTCTACTCATGGGAAAATCCAAGAGAAAAGGACCCATATGTAATAAAGCTACTTTTATTCAGAATTTCTCTTAACCTAAACTACACAGGCTGCCTAGTTTTCTAAAATTAGGCTTACCTTTAAAGTAGGGAGTCAAACTCAAAGGACTACAGGACAGGAAAGGTATCACACAGACTAAGGCAGACTTAGCAGAGGATGACACAGAACTGGAGAAAGATGCTCTTTCTAGGGGAGGCAGCTAATATTTATCTCTAATTGTTACAACATGGAAATGTTAGCCTTATTTTGCCAGATCTTCAATTAAACCAAACCAAACCTGACGTGTGGGTATTAAAAGTGAAATCTCAACTACTTAATAGACTATCATTTATAAAGTAGTCAAAAGCAAGGCCTCCTATAAGTTTAATTAGCTTTGTCAGAAAATCAAATGAAAGTACTTCCAAGAGCTAGCTATTGTTTTAAATAGTATTTATACAGAAATTTTTCAAACAAAAAGCTCAAAGAAATAAATCCTCCTCACAATAAATCTTAAAAAAGCAATACTGGTATTACTTTTAAAAACTCTTCATTACTACTATCCACATAGATGAAAAGTAGGTTACAAATTTCTACAGTTAGATGCAATTAAATGATTTCCACAAAATATGCTAAAAATGACTATCAATTAAATCTGTAGATTTCAGATATTGAAAATTAACCTACAGGAACTGGAATAAAAAGAAAATGTGAAGGGGAAAGACTGTATATGAATATATGGCCACTTTACCTGAGGAAAATGTTGTTAATCTGTTTTCTGATGAATGCTCTTAATCCAAGAAATTTCCCATAAATTCGATGAAGAACAGTCTTCAGAAAGTCACGTTCTCGGGGATCTTCACTATCAAAAAGCTCCAGGAGCTTTAAAAAAAATCTGAGAAATTACTTTTTAAAAATAATCGAGTTAAAACTTCACTTTATTCTAATATTGATATTAAGAGAACCCATGAAATCATTTAAAACATTTTAAAGATTCTGCCTTATCGGTTTGATTTTCTTGCTAAATAGTAAAGCTAAAGAAAAGCATAAGGCATATTTCTTTTCACTTACTTTAAAAACATGATGCAACAAATAATATAAACACTTTAAAAAGTGGATTTTTTTTTTTGCCTTTCCACTCATTTAAAAATTCTATCCTCATCTTGACTACTAAACATAGCCCATAATTTTAGTATTGAAATTTGGGAAATTTTTAAATTTTTTTTTTTAACAGTAAATCACAATTACATATAAAATCTTAAGCTTGTAGATTGCAAGTCATTAAATAAATGAAGTTTAAAAATATACATGTGCAAATACGTATTTTCAATTTACTAGAAAGATTTAAACAAACTAAGGATGCTGCTTTTGTGATTTTACTCTAAAAAAATTCAACAGTCATGATGCCAATAGATCAAAAATTAATATTTAGTTAATAAACTATTGGAAAATACATGCGAATAGTGGAAATCATTCATGAAATAACACTGAAAGATGGGACCACAGATTTTCATTTAAAGTTAGCTTAGCAAATGGCTGAAAAATTTTAAACCAATTCAAACTGGCCAAATCACCATTTCCCTATCCCTCTACACAACTCTTCAGCAAAGGCAGGATGATAGAGATCTTTGAAAAATTTAAAGTCAAAAGCTCAAATTTCTATTTTAAAATAGTAAATAGAATTTCTTCTGTAAAAAAACAATTACTATTTTTTTTAAAAAATGGGGTTTCGTAGGAAAAAATATAATCTCTCCACAGAATATAATTCCTATGAAGTCATCATCAAGGAATTTTCTGTTCTGTACTTTGGTACTGATAATTAAGATGGCAAGCTCTGAACCTCTTCGGAAATTCTTTTTCCATTCTGTCTTGAATCATATGTAACTGTTTACATGTGTATCTCTTCTACTAGAGTAGATATTTTGAGAATAGTGATGACCTATTTGTGAGGTTATGAAAGTTCTGTATCAGGCTCCAGCAAAACCATCCACGGAGTATGAGAATTCATGTTACTATACCTAATAAATTCAGCTCAAATTAATACAAGTTGATCCTCCTCAGGGAAGAAATATTTAATTAGAGAATATCTAAACCTATTTTGAAATATTATTAATCTAAATAAAAGTCTATTTAGATATAAAATATTAACATAATGACACACAAAACTAGTACTCAGGAAACATGTTTCTTATTCTGGCTCTGATACTTTAACTGCTTTTAAGGGTAATTCATAGCCTGTGAGCCTGATTTTTCATTAGTAGAATGAGAAAGGTTGATTTTTATTTTTTTTAAGAGTCTAGTTCAAATCCTGGTAGTGCCAGGTGAAATTGGACATGGTCTAGCTCTTTATATAAGGACAGTGCATGGCGCATAGAAAGCACTCAATAATTCTCAGCTTCCTCCTTCTGAAATCCTGCGATTTGAACATAACCTGAAACTATGCAATTGTTTTTTTTCTCTTGAAAAAATGTCCAAATTTATACTTTAGATTTTTCTTATACTTCTTAGTCTTAAAATGTACCACCTAACCAAATAATTTCAAAATACAAAAGCTGAAAATTCCCATATGTACTATTTATTAAAGCAACACACTAAGAATACCTCGAAGAAGTAATCTGTGAACACAGTTATATAAACTGCTAAAAAGTTATTGGGCCTTGGCTTCTCAGCTAATTCAGACATTTAAAGTAGAAAGTGGAAAATGGGTCCCACCCCGCCAGTTTTCTTCTTGTTCCCCCTCAAAACCCTGAAGAATCCAGCAGCTGAAATACTTCAGGCTGAGGAAGTACTAAGGCAGTTGTTCCTCTCAACCTATTATCTTAAATACAATTTAATATGATTTAATATGACATTACTAGAGTTCCTTAATATACTGTATTCCTTTATTCCTTTTGTAGCACACAAGAACTACAGAAGGAAATAAATATACATTCATTTGCAATTACCAAAATAACATAGCTTCACTTAATCGAATTTTTACTTTTGACTGAAATGTACACATTTTACTAACACACCTATTTTCTCTTGTTTACTTGAATGGCTGAAGGACACATTCTTGACGATGTTCTTCATTTACCAATACATTCACAGCAACTAGTTAGAATACTTTATATGAGGTCAGGTTAGTTACAAATGACCAAAAATGAATTCCAAATACGTGGGACTCATGTTTGTAGAATCTTTATCATAGGGGACACACGATGGTGGTAGAGAAGGTCCTTGTACTAATTTTAACCCTGGCCTCAGCACTGGTACTACCCTTCGCCCATCTTCTACCTTTCTTTAAAATGCAAATAACTGTAGAAGAGAGCATTAAATTCCTAATGAGAACATTCATACAGATAAGTAAAAGAGAAAGTGGACCTAAAAAGGTTTGGTCTACTTCACAATTTTGTCTAGGGCCAGCCAATTCCACACTGTTAAAAAGAGGCCTTTAAAAATTGTTAGATTTTGAAAAAAATAACACATTCTAAGAAATTAATTTTGAGTATATAGGTTCCAAAGATAACGGCTAATAACCAATTTATAAAAAGAAGGATGGCATCACATGTGTTTAACCCCTATCTCCTTTTCTTCTTAAAGATTTCATTTTATCTGTGGTGTAGAATTAGGTGGCTAGAATGCCTTAAGGTGGGAAGGGGGAAGAAAATGGAAAGGTAATTGATACTTGATGACAGGGAAGGAGCCATTTCTTTCTCCTCTGTCATTTCAAAGTCACAATGCTTAAAACATATGTTAAGTTCAAGTTCGAAGCCTTAAAATTAAAAAAAAAAAGTTTATGATAAGACTGAAAGGTCATACCAAATTTTCTCAGATATTGCAGACAGGCATCTTTTCTGGACTTTATAAAATAACCGAGAATCTAGCATTGGAGAAGATAATTTGATTGACTTCATTAGAAGCTCACCCTTCAAAGCTTCTTTTATCCTAACTGGCAAGAATATTAAGTATTGCTAAACTGAAATAAACCATTAAAGTTTTTTTTAAAAAAACTACATATTTAAATCACATTAATAAATTGTTGCTAAAATGAATGAATATAAGAAAACTTAAGATATAAGAATTCCTTACCTGTTGTACAAATTTCTGATCAATGTATCGTTTTGCAATGCTAGGCTGGAAATCAGGGCTCTCCAAAAATCTTAAGAAGAATTCATACACCAACTATGAGAGAAAGTCAAATAAAAAATGATGATACCTATAAAATGTTACCCTAAGTTATCACGTCATACCAAAAACACACCTCCCTTACCGACTTAGTAGGGAGATTTCAGATCTCATTATAAAATATGATAAGTTAGTAACAGTTTTTTTAAAAAAACTATATATTTACAATTTGGGCTCCTAAGTGGAATTACAGGAGCCAGAAAATAAAGACAGTGCCTGTAAAATATTTAATTAAGAAGACTATTTTGTAGTCCATATTCACTGGCAACATGTTGTTTCTCCAATGGGCTACTAAACTATCTCAATTTAATCTCCAGAGTTTGTTAAATACAGGCCCAGAAACATCTAGATAAGAGTAAGTTGGACTGCAAGGGGCAGTGTATCAATAAGAAAAACTTCAGTGGGAAAAATTAAATCAAAACCAGCATGCCTTATCCACACTTGGGAAATAATGAGCCAAATTATAAAAGTGCAGGGCTCAGGAAGGAATGTCTGCACCACAGTGAATAAACTAGAAGTCATAGGAGGACTTCTACTTAAAAAGTACCAACAAGCATCTTAAAAGTATTAGCAAATGTTCATTTGCTACAGCAAATGTTCACTTGCTACCACAAATCAGAATTTAAATATTCAATTCAATTTGCCTCCATTAAACCAACATCTGTCTTTCAAGTAGAAAGGCAAATAAAGTTTTTTATTGTAACCTAACAGCTATAAAAGGCAGGAGGATAGCCCAAAATATACCTTAATTTATTAGCTATTAAACAACATATGAATCTGGCACCCTAAAAATAAAAAGGGAGGATTAGATCCCATAGTAAAAATAGTCATTCGATAAACATTTAGGTAGCCAGTTTGGCCAAAAATAGAAGGAACAATGAAAAAAAAAAGACTTCCACTAAATGTACAAACCTTACAACATACAAAAAGCATTACCAGATCGGAGCCCTGTCATTCACCACAGAATAACATTTTTCTTACTATGAATTCAGTAATATTCTAAGGCTAACAACAGTTTTGAGATCTGAGTAAATATTGTTTTCGTTTGATGCATCTTTGCCCAACTACGCAAAAGGAATGATGCCTGTCTGGTCTAATTATTATCCAGCTTTTAATATTAAGTATGAATTAAGGATGTAACAAGAAGTTGATATCAATTAATTTATAAATAATCATCAACCACACACAGGTAATTTCCTTTGGTATACACATGTAAAAAGATATACAAAAATTATCAAGAGTCCTCTGAAGGGGTAATACAATCTCACGGACTGCAACGCAGTTTCACTGGCACAACTTAGTGCCTATTTTCATGTCTAATACTGGACTACTGTCATATTGTGATATAATTAAAAAAATATATTTGGTCTTCATCCTTGGTTATTGGCACAGAGCTCCTAAAACTCCTGGAACTTCCTGAGTGAAAAGGGGGGAGAGGAGCATCTTTTGTTATTCATAATAAGCCCCTTTCAACCAAACCTAAGCTTATGCTAATGAGGTGGCTCTAGGAGGATGAAGATTGGTTTTCGCAGGAACCAACCCTGTGATTGGAAGGTTGGAACTTTCAGCCTCAACCCCCAATCCTTTAGGTAGGGTAGAGGGGGTGGGGATTGAGTTCAATCACCAATGACTAATGATTTAATTAACCATACCTAACGGAACCACCATAAAATTCCTAAACAAAGGAATTTGGAGAACTTCTGGGTTGATGAACACATTGAGCTTTTCCTCCATAGTTTACCCTATGCATCTCTATTTGGCTGTTCCTGAACTGTACCTTTATAATAAACTTGGAACAGTAAATAAAGTGTTTCCCTGAGGTCTGAGCAATTACAGTAAATTACTGAACCCAAGGAGTGGGTCCTGGGAACTGCAGATGCGTAGCCAGCTGGTCAGAAGTACGGGAGTGCCATCTGAAGTTGGGGACAGTCTTGTGGAGCTGAGCCCATCACCTGTGGAATCTGTGCTAACTGGGTAGTAATGAATAAATGTCTGCAGAGAACTGGAAAATTTCTTGGTGTGGAAAATCCATACACTTAGTGTCAGAAGTGTTGTGGGTAGAGGAAACAAAGTTTCCTTTAGCTGTGCATATTGTGAACTGATATCAATCAGGCACTGTACAGCTCCAACAAGCTCATTCACTTCTTAGGGAGGTAAAACTAAAAATGCAAAGTGGCATATACACAAAAATTATGTTGTACAGACTGTGAGTGCAGGAGACATTTAAAAGAGGGCTATATCGCTGTGGAATAATGTCAACAGGAAAGGTTTGAAGGAGGACTGCAACTTGAGCTCTGCGTTCAATATGATTTTGGATAAGATAAGGCGGCAGGCTTTTACAGAAAGGTAGGACATTTCTTGAGAAGATGGTGTAGGGTATAGGTTGGTGGGTATGGAATCAGAGACTCAGAATCTTTATGCAGGTCCCTAGTTCAGTGAAAGTTAAGATTCGTGGTAAGGTAGGACTAGGTTAAACAAGCATGGTATGCATGAGCCTATATACTCTACCTCTTAAGATCTGCGTCGAAATATAGGGCTTAAGGCTTAATAGTTTTAAGAGTAATGGCATGTCCTTTGGAAGACTTACATGACATCACATTCCAGATCAAAATGAATCCTCTAAATCACATACAGTTGAAACCTGTGCCTATCATAGATACCATGTATTATTTCTTACATCTGCATCATTTACCTGACACAATGAGCATTAAGTGACCAGGCAAAATTAGCAGCAAACTGCTTTTATGCAGCCAATTTAGCACCACTAAAAAGATGACAAAAAGTTATCTAAATACATGCTGAATAATTCCAAACAGAGATAGGTAGAAAAAACACCAGTGATTTACAGAGCTAAAAATCGTCAATATGGCACAACTAAGACTACGCTTCTATAAAGTTGCACCTTGACCTGTCACCCTCTATACCCTTATTCTGCATTACCTTTTTTCTTGTATTTATCACATCCTGACTTTTCTATAGAAAAGTACTTGGAACACAAGAGATGCCCAGTAAATATTTACTGAATGAATAAAATAGTTGTCAAAAGATTATTTCTGTGTAGTTGTTGAAGTTTCTCAATGTACCAATATATGAAGAAGTAATTTGCACCAAGAATCTAATAAACGGTGTTTCAAAGAATAGATACTTTTAGCAATGGATTCATTTCTCTAATAAAAAAGCAAACTTCATGTATGTTCCATGTATGGCTGGTCATCCTACTTCTGTAAATCAGAACAACCAAAAATCAAACAAAAAATCCTAAAAGATGCTAAAGAAGCTGTGGTACATATATATACAATGGAATATTACTCAGCCATAAGAAGAGATGAAATATAGCCATTTGCGACAACATGAATGGAACTCGAGATAATCATGCTAAGCAAAATAAGCCAGACAGAAAAAGTTGAAAATCACATGATATCACTTATATATGGGATATGAACCTAAAAGCAACAAAGGAACAGGACAACAAACAGAGACTCATTGACATGAACTACAGACCAGTGGTTACCAGAGCG
>NW_024349225.1:1024089-1137406 GCF_902729225.1 Pteropus medius | reverse complement strand
AACAGAGACTCATGGATATGGACTACAGACTAGTGATTACCACAGAATAGGGGGTGGGGGAGGAGGGGAGAGGTAGATAGGGTAAAGGGCGTCGAATGTAGTGGGATAAGGGGAGGGTGAAGTGGGTAAAGGGGATCAAATATATGGTAGCTGAAGGAAACTGGACTTTGGGTGATAAACACACAATAGAATATGCAGATGTTAAATTATAATGTACACCTGAAATTATATAACTGTATTAACCAATGTTAACCTAATAAACTTAATTAAAAAAAAAAAACACCCTAAAAGATGAAAGATAACCAAAAAGTGTAGGGAATGGAGGGTAATCTTACCATTCTACTCAATACTGACCATGTCTTTCCTAAGATAGTTAAAATATATAAAATTTGGTCTTCATCAATAAAAACCTTTAGAAGAAAGTACAACAGAAAATAACATAGATGATTAAAGTATCTGAAAATAAGTATACAAAAAGCTAAAGGAACTGGAAATGTGTGGCCTAAAGAGGCGAGACTGAGAAGCAACTTTAATGACCTACAAGTACACAAAAGATTCTTTTCAAGGAGAATGTGGAGACTGAACATTTTCCAACCTCTATTCAGAGGAAATCAATTTAAATGGGTTTAAAAAACATTTAATGTATGAAAGAATTCATGTAAGAATTAACATATAATTTAGTGAGATATTTTATATCATGTGCCTGGAACATTGCTTGGGACATGGTAAACACTAACAAAATCCTAATTTTCTAAGAATCTTTTTTTTCCTGTAACCTTTTAAAAGCAGAACAGATTCTACATGAACCTTGAATAGTTTACATATGATCAGCCTAGTTTTCCCCCTGCTCTTTTATCTATAACTATTAAAAAGGTAATAATATTCACAATTAAAAAGATCAAAGTAATAAAATTTCCTCGACTTTAAATAAAGATAAAAGATGTTCCTTTTCAATTTCTGTACATAAATGTTAGTGTATTAGGCTATGATCTCTATCATTTTTTATTCTTAGAACATGCAAAAATTTTAAATACAGTATCTGGCCAAGAGCCATTTGAATGTGAAGGTGTACATTATAAAATATGGATGTCCCCAGTTTAAATTTCTGATTATACAGACCATAAAGAAGAGCCTCTGGTCCCTAACATTCGAGTTATTCTTAAAAAGAATATTCTAGTCAGATCCTACATACTTATATATTCTAGTCAGTTCCTACATAATACTCTAGTCTATATTCTAGTCAGTTCCTACATAATTACATTGTAATTAACTGGGCTACCAAAGAAAATAATTGATAAAAAAGAATGAAAATAATACACAATCTGCCTGCATTCCAGGCTGATACAGCAGCCAAGCCTCCCTAATTATCTAAAAAGTAGGTATACAGAAAATTATTATCTTGTTGGTCCTCAATAAATATAAGGCACTAATACTTAGTAAAGAAATTAAATTTCCCTGCTATCATATTCTATTCCAGAATGGTTTTTACTTTCGTCCACTTAATGTTTTTGGAAAGTCAGGTTTGCTACAAGTTCATTAATTCTTCATAAAATAAAGTGTGTCCAGTAAAAATGCTAAAAAAAAATAAAAAACATAACTTCATTAATAATCATGTTAATATTACACTTAGAAGGATATGACCAATCCCCTATGACTAGAAAAGGCCTTTGTTTCTTTATTCTGTTCATTTCATTATTCCACTGCTCATTAGCATTTTCATTACTGTGAAAAAAAGTAAAAAGGTAAACTGTAAAAGAGCACATATTTACAAAATTAATGAAAAGGACTGGAGAAACAAAAATTTGAAAAGTTCTGAAATTGTGCATATTCCCTCATTAAATTTAGTGTTTATTTTTCACCATATCAAATTAATTTCTAGCCTCAAGGATCTGATAAGCTAAATGTAAAATGTAAACTTTTAATATAAAACATAAAATTCCAGGTCAACTGACTCAAAGTACATTAACAGGGAAAGTAATTTTCATTGAACAAACTTCTTCAGTGTTACAACTCTCCATAATCTTATTTATCAGAGCAGTTTTAATATTTCATTCTAAAACAAGATGATGATATAGCAAAAATCTATTGACAAATCCTATAAATCAGCTCACTAAGAATTTAGTAGTTTCTGATGTCCCTGGACCATTTAATTGGCAAATTTTAAAACTGTATGGCAAATTTTAAAACTGTATACCAAATTTTAGTTACCAGAAAGATTTCATATAAACATACATGCCTAGGACAGAGCCTTTTAATCAGGAAATCATGGATGTATGAAAATTTCTACTGTGTCTCCATGTTTGTGTCTTGGGAGAAAACCCGTTTTTTAAAAAACTTATTTTAAAAGCAACTCGCCACCTCCTAAAATGTTAAGAACCACTAGTTTCAGGGAATTTAAATATAACTTCAAATCATACCAGTGAAAAACAAAAAGCATCTTGTTTATTTGGCTGAATTTCCACTGTTAATTTCCATGGGCATATAAAAATATATTAATCTTTCACTAATCCTAGGACTCCTCTTCCACCTTTTTAGCTGTATACGTGCTAAACAGAGTAAATTAATAATGATGTAAACTATTGCTTAAAGTATCCCAAATAGAGTATAAATTTCTTTCTCATCATTTATAGTAAGAAAAATGAAATGACCACTAAAAAATGTATGTTCTGGCAAAATAAAAAATCTGACAATGTAATTTGAAGTAATACCTAGCACCCATATATAAAGCAGGGTTCCTCTCTACCTCCCAGGGACTAAGTAGAAAACTGCTGATGTTAATGATTATCCATCCTATTGTCACTAAAAATAAATCATTTTTCATTTTATTCAAGACAGACTGTTCTCTCCAATGGTTCTACCCTGTGGCAAGCTAACCCAACACCCATTCCTTTCTCTTTGCCTGTCTCTACTACTGAAGCTGGAAAAACTAAATATTCACTGTCAGTCTGCCTTACAACTAGAGTAACAGAAAAAGAAAACAGGGATAGAAAGAAGAAAAAAAACAAACAGAATGAAGAAAGAGATGAAAAAAAAAAAAAGATTTCAAGAGAGAGAGAGAAACAGAGGCAAAGAAGAGCCAACATATGAATAGCAAGCAAGCACTCCCAAAGAAGAAAAAGCAGTGGAACAAAAAAAAACATTAAAAAACTATCACTGAAGAAAACTTTTCATAAGTCGAAGTGGACTTTTATAGTGAAAGAACACTATTCAACTACCCAGAAAAATCACCACTTATGTATAGACCAGTAAAGCAATTAGCCATTAAAGGAAAAACATTCTTTGGGCATCCACGCAAAAAAACTAGGTCTTAAGGGAAAGAAAATCAGACTGAAATCAGAAGACAAGAGAATGACATATTTAAGGTACTTCAGGAAAAAGCTGAACCTAGGATTTTATGTCAAATCAAGTTTATCTTTAAAATAAAAGTTACAAACTGCTATTAAACATGCAAGAACTCAGGGCATAAGGTTCCCATGAGCCCTTCTCCCAAAGAATGAGCTCCAAATTACCAAGAAATGATTAGAGAAACTTTGACTTAAAGATTGATGGTAAACATTAATTACCTGTAGAACTATTAACAAGTGATGGGCATAAAGGTGACAGAATAGTATACAATTAGTTACATGTTCTAAACATGTAGGTAATATACAACTCTTAAAAATGGGGAGTTGGGGGAAGGATAGAGAAGAGTATATGAATAGCAGAAGATTTTAGGTCATTATCTTAAAATATAAAGTCATATTTGAAGCATTAGGCAAAATCCTTTGAGCTTGGTGACTTTTACTTTTTCCCTCAGAGCCTTGCTTATTTTAAAAATAAGAAAATTATTTGTAATCTGAAGATGTCATCTGAGTATTCTCAGAGCATTTTAACTAGACATTTAAATAAAACAAAACCCAACGCATAGTAAAAAAAAAAAAATCAATGATCATAAAGACTAGATATGCAAGAACATGAGTAAAAGAAACACTAAACACATGTGAGTATATTTTATAACTATAATGGAATCTTTGTAGCAATTCTCATAATACAGCATAAGTAGTATAAGATGATCTACCTGAATCCTACCTAAAGAGTTCTAGTTACTTGAGTATCAAGTGAGGTAATGCCAATCTGATTCAGTTGAGTGAAGCCTAGTCATATGATATTAATATTAAAGCCACAGATTTGAGATGTTTGAATGAAGTAGACCTAGATAAAATTAGTTAGGAAACTTTAACAAGAAGAGTTTTGGTCTTGCCTATATAATAAATTTTTATTATCTATTTTCCAATTAGTCTGAGGAGTGAGTTGTCACTTGATAGCATTTAAGACAAGAAGACTATCCCTCCTTAGTCTGAACTAAAAAGATGTACTCCAGAGATGGGACTTCGGGAATGACAGTGTGAGGACTCTGGTGAACTTGCTGTTCCATAGAAACAATGAAAAACAATTGGAGATGGTAGAAGAAAGAATAAGTGAATGTGAAGATAAGTTGATAGAAAGTATCCAGTTAGAGATGGAAAAAAAAAGTATGAATGAAAAATGAACAGAGCTTCAGAGCTGTGGGGTACCATCAATCGTAACAACATAGCATGAGAGGCTCCAAAGGAGAGGAGAAAGAGGCAGAAAATGTTTGAAGAAATAATGACCACAAACAACTCAACTTTGATGAAAAATATTAATTTACAAAATGAGCTCTTAATTGGAACTCCAAGTAGAATAAAGTCAAAGAGGTCCACATCCAGAACATCATAATCAACTGACAAAAGTCAAAGACAAGGAAAAAGTGCTCATAACAGCAAGAATAAAATGTCACATACATGAGGATTCTAATTAAGGTTAACAACTAACTGACCTGTCACCAGAAAACCATGGATGCCAGAAGACCAGTGGGATGATATCTTCAAAGTGCTGAAGGTAAAAAGCAGTTAGCCAAGAATTCTATATCCAGCTAAACTCTTCTTCAGAAATAAAGGAAAAAGTAAGACAGTCACAGATAAACAAGCACCGAGAGAATTCATCACTAACAGACCTGCCCTACAAGGAACACTAGAGGGAACCCTTCAGCTGAAATGAAAGGATACCATATGCAACTTGAATGCATAGGAAGAAATAAAGAGCATGGTTAACGTAACTATATAGGTAAATGTAAAAGACAGTATAAATGAATTATTTACTTATAACTTTTATTTTACTGCTTTACAAGGCAACCTCATAATTACAAAACTGTTGGTGAGCACAGTTTGACAATTTGTATGACAATACTACCACATATAACCACAAAGGAAGGGGAGGAAATGGAGATATGTTAGATCAAAGTTTTGTATATTACTGAAATTAAGTTACTATTCAAACAAACTAGATGTTTTAAGATGCTAACTGCAATCCCCATACTAAAAAAATAACTAAAAATATATAGTTAAAGAAACATGGGACATAAAATAAAATGGTACCCTAGAAAATACGTATTTAATATAAAAGGCAGTAATGAGTAAAGGAACAAAAATGACATAAGATATACAGAAAATGGCAAAATTGAAGTGGTAAAAATTCTACTTTATCAACAATTACATTAAATGTAAATGTATTAAACATTCCAGTCAAAAGACAGAGACTGTCAAAACTGATTTAAAAAAAGCATAGTCTAACCATATGCTGTTTACGAGACACAATTTAGATTCAAAGAAACAGATTAAAAGTAAAAGAATGGAAAGATATATCATGCAAACAGCAGCCAAAAGAGAGCTGAGTGGCTACACGAATATCAGACAAAATAAACACAGAAATTTACTAAAGTTATGATGATAAAAACCATTCATAAAGAAGATATAACAATTATAAACACATACAGTTAACAAGACTCCAAAGTACATGAAGCAAAAACTGACAGAATTGAAGACAGGAAAAGACAATTAAACAATAGTTGGAGACTTCAATATCTCACTTTCAGTAATAGATAGAACTAGACAGAAATCAAGGAAAGAGAAGACTTGAGCGACATTATAAACCAACCACACCTACTAGGTTTCTACAGAACACCCTACCTAACAACAGAACACACATTCTTCTGAAGCACAAATGAAACATTCTCCAGGATACACTGTAGGCCATGAAATAAGCCTCAATAAATTTAAAAGGATTGAAAACATTCAAAGTGTATTTTCCAAGCATAACGGAATAAAATTAGACATTAATAACAAAGAAATGTAGGAGCCACAAATATGAAGACATTAAACATACTCCTAAATAACTATTAAGTTAAAAAAGAAATTAAAAGAGAAATTAGAAAATATTTTCAGATGAATGAAACCAAAAACAACCTATCAAAACTATGGGCAACTGATGTTAAACAAAAACATGCAGTTTATGTTAACAGCTTTAGTCACAATTGCCAAAAGGAAGAAAGCGCCCTAATGTCTCATCAACTGATTAATGGATAAACAAAATGTGATATATCCATACATCAGAATCTTATTCGGCCATTAAAAGGAATGAAGTATTGATACATGCTACCTACCATATTGACATAAACCTTGAAAATATGCTAAGTGAAAGAACCGAGACACACAAGGCCATTCCATTTATATTAAATACCCAGAACTGGCAAAATCATAGAGAAAGTAGACTGGTAGCTGTCAGGAGTTGTGGGGATGGGCGAATAGGAAGTGACTGCTAATAATAAGAGGGTTTCCATTTGGAGTGATGAAAAGTTCTGGAACTGGATAGTGATGACGGTTGCAGAGCACTGTTAATGTACTTAATGCCACTGAATAGTACACTTTAAAATGGTTTACATGGTAAACAAGTATATTTTATCACAATAAAAAACATGAAAAATATTTTGGGAAAAGAAAATAATGTTTAAAAAGCTTATTAAAAGTAAAATACTTAAAATAGACACAATAAAAAAGAAAAAAAAAATCAAAAAACAAAAAAGACCCTAGACACTCAGATCTGAAAAAGAGAACCATCATCTCAGCAGAATATCATAAATGTAAAAATTGTCAATACGTAATTATGTTCCATACTTGTATGTGAGGCCAAGAAGCCTCAAGTGTGGGTTCATCTTCTTCTGGGTCAAAATCTGGATTATCGCTTGGAGGAAGAGTACGGAAGATGTTAGCACTTATCTGTAAAGAAAAATAAATTTAGATTTATGTTCTTTGTTGCATAATTGAATTCAACAATGCGAAATAAAATATTTTTAAGAAAAAAGTTGTGGCTGTAAGCTTAGTTCAAAACCATAAACCTCTCCAAGATATGAAGACGGCAGCACTCATTTTCCTCTTCCCTTTCCCATAACTGACTTCTTTCAGATGCCAAGCTACTGAAGATTACAGATTACCTCTTGATTCCTTGTCCTTAAATTACGAATTGTTCTTTCCAAGTTTTGCTTTCAAAAAAGAGGCGGGTGGGGTGGAATTTGGGAGCGGGAGAAAGTATAAAATTCCTAACTCTACCTAGCCCTAACTTGATTCTTTCCATCTTTCTACAACTCCCCCAACCCCATATTCTAACCCAGCCATTTACTTACCTTACAAATATCTCCATTTTTATACAATAGGTACCACACCAAGGAAAAGGAGGGTGTAGAATATCTTCACTATTATAGACATAGTTTAATACACCATGATATTTTAATTCACTGTATCTCATCTACTTTGAGCCTTTTTTTAAAAAATTAATCTCTCTGAAATCAGAGTGTGCTTTGAGAGCCATTTTAGATTCAGTGACATACAGTATAATTTTACCTTTCACACTTAGTACCAAGGTGAATTACATATCCTTTTTCTCTAGGAAAGGACAGATTGTGGTCCCAACTCACAACTCTTTGAAGAATGATGGACAGACAGACCAAATGGTTTAGTAAACATTTAAGGCCATATAGTAAAGGGTTGGTCATTTGAGATAAACTATTTGGGGAACAGAGTATGAATAAGGGGCATTTATCGTAGGCCAAAAAACTGCTAACAGTCAATCACTATAACCATTAGACTAGAACATAATAATGTAGAATTTGATCTACTAGAACTTAAGCAGGTACATGAGGGCAGAACCAATAAATAGTTTGACGGATATCAATTTCACAGAGTGGCAGAAAGTCATAGATAGAGTTGAAAAGGAAATATATCCCACAAGAGGGCATAATTTGCTTTTGAAATCATACTTTTTAATGTTGGTAGTAAAAGAAAAAGTTAACCTGTAGCCGCCAATAAAATTAACTGTATATAACAATTACACTGAAGAGCTTTAAAGGACTAAGTAGGTAAGTTGACTTCACTCTTATCTAGAAATCAAATTAAGTATCTAGAAGTTTAAAAAAAAATACAAAACACATCCTTTTACTTGGGAAAAAAAATTAAACCCCAGAATTTATTAGCATATAGCAAATTACAGAATAATTTCACTCAAATATTTGAGTACTACCAATATCTAAGTAAACAGCTTTATAGAGATAAAAATAAAGTATCTTTCCCAGGACTTTCAAAATTGTTGTATACAAACCATTTAAAATCAGTAAAGTAGAAATACTGCTTTTTCTCTCTGAACTTTTTAAAATGATAAACAAAAAAAATAAGTATCAATATGGAATATTGATATTCTCAAATTGTCACTTTTTACTGTCTGTGGGAGTTTAGGAAGCCAATTTCATTTTGATTAGTATTCTTTCTATAGCTAATCTTAGAAAAAAAATTTAAGGCTTTTATTTCCATTTTTCGGAAACAAAACAAAACAAAACAAAACAAAAAAAACCACCACCAAAATTTCCAAAGTCCTTTTAACAGGTCTTCTAATATAATATGATGAAAGAAAAATCAACTAGTATATTAGGGCAAAATTTAACTTTCGTACACATTTTTCTCTTCTCCCAGTACATATATTGAGCAAGAGGAAGGAAATGAACTATAGGTTCTACTTGCTATAACCTTCTATACCCTGGTAACATTTAAACTTATTATGTACTCAGTGACCCTAATTTTTCCAACAGAATTTTTTGTATTTTGATATACACCAAAATACAAATCCTAAACAAATGTCTACTGTCTGATAGAGAATAAGGTTGAATTATTAAACAGTATCCTAAACAATCTCACTTCAATAAATTGGCAGTAATTTATTTTTCACATCAGATATTTCAAATATTTATATTTAACTTCTTAAAGGGCCTGAGTTTTGATTAGAATTCAAGTGTTATATAATCTATAAATATGATATTAAAATGTCCTAAATAAGAATTTTTTAGACCTGACTCCCTTACCCACCACTGAAATGTGGAGAGCCTCACAGTTTTTCACTGGTTTTCTCTTCTCCCTTTTAAATGTTCTCTCCCAGTGACTATTCAAACCCATGACATTAATCATCCATCAATCTGTATAATCATGAACCTACATCATTCTCCTAAGCACTATCTAATATAGTAGCCACCAGCCATTATGGGTATTGAATTCCTGAACTATTTATTATAAACAATGACAGCATCATTGGAATGAACGGATAATCTTTCAAATGAACTATTAAAAAAAACCAAAACATTCTTTTGAGTACATTAATTATTGTACATTTATTTAAAAATCTGTGTTTATAATTATGCCTCAGATCTTACTTGAATTTATATAAATCTGAGGAACATAAGTCTAGAGGCTTACCATTTTTACTATATCAGAATACGCTGATTCGACAATTACACCACGATTAGTTGAAACATACTCAACCAGTTCGTTCAGTGTTGCTCTTTTAATTTCTTTGCTCTTCAAGTCTGAAACAGAGTCCATGAAATCAAACAGTATACAACACTGCTGCAACTTCTGACAGAAAAGCTCCTGTTGTTCATTTGAAGTGGCATCTATAAATAAAAATAAAGAAAAACTTAGAAATAACCTACTTAGAAGTTACCTTTATGTGCTTATTAATTTTGTAGGAGCTGTTCACGTACAAAAAATGAAACTTCTCTCAAAAATCTAGTGAGAAATTTACCTATCTAATGCCATCATTCATGCCAGAAACTGAGATTTATACTAGACTCTTCCTCCTCTTCCTACTCACAATCAATCAGTAAATGTTATTGATTCTGTTTCTTTAAGATATCTAGAATCTAACTTTTTGTCATTCCCACTGCCGTTTTAATAACTCTCATCATCTCTCATCTAGACTACAGCAATGATATCCTAACTGCTCCTCTTGCCTGGTGCCATAACCACTACAACTCTTGATTTATCCTCTAACCTATATTAAAAGCTAAACTCTTGCTAAAATGAGAATCTGATCATTCTCAGTACTCTTCAATGGTCCTCCAAAAATTACAGAATGAAGAAACTCCCCTAGGACTCTATACAAAATGCAGCTGCCTACTGTCAAGTCACCTCTCGACACTTTCCAGCATGCACCTTCATTTTAGTTAAGATATTCCCTGCCATTTCCTTAAGATTTAACAGTTTCCTCTGTCTGGAATGCCCTTTTCCCACATTTAATTAAGATTCAACATAAGCATATTCCCCTCTCTGATGCTTTCTTTATGGCACTCAAGCTAAATTGGTTGGTTAATCAGTTCACTTTTATCCAAATGTATCTTAGGTGCATATCTCTTAGTATTTATTGTGCTATGTGGCAATTATATTTTACATGGGTAACACTCCTAGAAAAAAACGAGGCCCTTAAAGATAGGAAATAAGTGTTATCTTTCTCTCTCTCCCTCTCACCTTCCTCTATCTTGCATCTAGCACAGTATCTGGCACATTACAGGCATTCAATAAATGTTTACTGCTTTATCTTCTACTTATTACAAAAATATGGCACATTATTGTGATTTGATTCTAACAAACGTATTAAATCCTTTTACTTCCAACATTCAAAAAATAAAACTTTAATTCTGAACTTTCAAATCTATAAACGAGGACCTTTGATTGTTTGTTGAACTAAAATCATATACTTCAATTCTGATATTTAGCTCATAATTCCTTCATTCAAAACCAGTATCTACTTTATATGAAAATATAGGTAGAAATCTTCATAAAAGTGATAACCTAACCAAGGATGCCTATGCACTTAAAACTCTCAGGAGCAGGAAGCTAGTGAAATTACTCTGACAACTATATTTAAGCTGCTGTCCTAAGAAAGCTGATTTAGATAAGGCACTGCTAAAATGTAGCAGGTCAGACATCTTTAATCCATTTTGACTGGTCAATTTTACTCAAAAATAATTTAAAACAATTTTTACAATAAAACAAATGTGGATATACTATAAAAATGACAAAATTAACATGAATTTTGAAGTAAAAATATAAAGATTCTAAAAAGATTTGAATTTGCTGCAGCCCATTTGCAGCTGTACCAGTGGAAACTTCTCCTATGGGAGTTCCACATGTACAAAGAACTGCTGCAACATTATTCCAGAATTAGTCATGGTTCTCTGCTACAGCAAGGCTGAGGTCTACAATCCTAAGATTGGTATCGGAATCCATGTAATATTAACAGATTATATGACATATTTGATGATCATTTTCAGAAATTTTTTGATTTAGGATCATCTTTAACAAAACTGCTTGAATAGAATATTTTAACATGTCCTTAAAAACAAAGATGAATTAAATTTGCAGTTTTTAATACCAATATGTTAAACAGTTCTCTTTACCCCATAATTAAACCTCATTCTGTTGGGGGTGTGAGTGAAGCACCATCTGGCTTATATACTGCATATAACCCTACCAGTCATATATTCGCTATCCTTATTCATCCCCAAATGTTCGTTAGTCATTCTAAGCAGAATCTGCTCATTCTCTGAGAAGTCAGCTGTATTTTAAATGGTGTTTTCTTAAACCCTCTAGGGGTTTTCTCAAAGTAGTGATATGCATTCACTGTCAATAAATGATATCCACTTAATACTAATACTCAGTTGGTTTCAATTAATGTCTGCTTAATACTGATACGTAGTTTTAAAAACTAGAAGATGGACAACTCTAAGTTTCCTAATTATACTAAAATTATTAGACTGGGTGTGTATTATACACTAGAGAAGGGGTGATTATGTGAGCTGTAAGAATCTTCAACTCACACTGTATAGTAAATCCTCATAGTTCTCGGTTACTCACTAATATCTTTAAGATATCTATAAAAATATCTATATCATATAGCTTTATATTTTCTTTATCACCATATATACTTTTATATATAATTAAATTTCATTACAATGATGGCTTAGGGAAATAGATACCATACCTTTACAAGTTAATTCAGTTCTAACAGAGTTGTAAAATATTTTTTAGCTGTTTCTTATGCTGAAAGCAATATAAACTCATACAGTATTCCTTTTCAATATGTGGTCACCTTATATAGCCAGTCCTAGTCTCTCTTTCCTCCCCCTATTACTCCCTCTATGAGACATCACTCCTCCTCTTATTCTCCAAAGGCCATGCTGTTGTTCAAACTCTTTTCTCTACCTGAAATACCTTACCAAATTTCCTCCCTTGTGTTTCCAAATCCTATTCACCCTCTAAGAATAAACTTAAATCTTACATTCTCCACAAAATTCCCTTAGATCAGGAAGGACACAGTGATCCCTCCCTTCTCTGAATTCATTTCTCTGTAACACAATCTCAACCATATAGCTGAGCACACATTAGTATCCTAGGGCTTATATTTAAATATTTCTTTTATCATCCACCAAAAGATTTCAGGCTCCTCAAAGTCAAGGATCATTCACCGAGCAGGGTTCTCTTTTCATTTATTTTACATCTACCATAGGGCATATAAGGAGTTGACAAATACGTATTTGATGCTTGATAAAACTCTAAATTTGACAAATAAAGATTATGCACTGAAAAACAGGCTACAGAACAAAGAAAAGTTCAAAACAGGTGCTGGATATCAAAGGTGGTATAAATAGTGAATTATTACACCACGTTTATGCTTAAGAATTTATTACAATGACCACAATGACCATTTTTTATCAGCAACCAACCTTCGTGGTATATTTAAATGAATTAAATAACGATTGTGAAGGTGAGTGTATCATATATTTCAAAGTGGAATACAAACAATGCATTTTTCTTTTACACCACAGGCTAGTAACCCATGGTTAACATGTCAGAAGACACAAAATGATTTTCAGGATTGGCAAACAGGAGATTCAGGAACATGTTACTACATAAAAAAAGGAAGTTTCTTTTTCTAAGTACCTAACTCGAGTCTTTTCTGGAAATAAATTAATGTTTTTCACAGCTTTTCTATTCAGTAATCTATTTCTTAGCCTAAAGATCTGAATTTGTTTTTTCTCTTCCAGAGCAATATGCCAGCGTTATCTAATACTTGGGTGGGATAAGTCACATCTGGATCTTTCCAAACATTAGAAATATTTAGAAAGCAGATAACATGGGCACCAAGTTAAAACAGAAGTTTCCAATCCTCAATTATTTTTAGGTACCAGGGAACAGAAAAGTCTTTTTCTACCTAACCCTTCCTGTAAGTGCGTGTTCTATTAAGCAGTCTGCTGTGCTAATTAATAAATTATAATATTACTAACATTAGTGCTTCCCTCATGCCAAATACAATTCTAAATGTTTCATATGTGTTAATTTAACTTTCAAAACAATCTTTTGAGGTTAGTTCTGAAAGTTAGAAATGATTTCCTGCCTTCCAGAGATTAGAAGCAGGTTGAGAAAGCAAGATACAAAACATGAAATGATAATGCTATCAGGCAATTAACAAATATAAACAGTATTGCCATTTACTATGTGTGTGTGTGTGTGTGTGTGTGTCCTATTCTGTACATAATCTGGAATTAAAAAGAATTTTGGTGCTTATAAGATCAAATTTAAACAGAACAATTAAAAATAAAATCATAACATTAAAAGCAGCAAAGATATAGATATTACAAGGTATTTGACCACTATATTTTAAGCAATTTCTTTGTGCTGAGTTTCCTGGCAGCTAAGGTCAAAGAGCTGAGGAAGAGCAGACCAGATTGTAAAAGATTATGAGAGCAGAGGAAGTGCCTGACTTCTACTGTTGATTGGCTTCTAGGTTCAAGACACGATGCAACATTTTTATACAGGTTAAAAATATTTTTATAATGGTTACCTTAATAAGATGATGATGATAGTTTTTTCATCATGAAAAAATTATGAAATTTTTTTTTTGCACTTATAGATTTTAATATGTCCCAACTTTTAGGCACCTTTCTGAAACATCAGTTACAATGAATTTTCTCATTAGGAAAAAAAACATATATTTCAATAGGATGAAAAAAGGCCAGACCATATTCTGGCTATATTTCATAAATATGAATAACAATTTGTAAGAAAAAGAATGCATAATAATTCTCTTTGTTAAATGTAATGAGTACTGACAGTATCTACACTGGCCACTTTATACTCCAGCTTCCCCGTTATGAGAATGCTTGCAAATGAAGTTTATTGTACTCAATGATGTTTCAATCTGGCAACGTCTTACATGTAAGCGGTAACGTCAAATTACTTGGCTATTTTTACTGGCTTAATATTGATTATCCATTTGCCATTTTCAATGTGGATAATGTCCATTCTGATTCCTATGGTGATAGCTTCTTCCCCTGGGATTCTCCCTGCAATACAAACTGTTTTCTAACAAAATTTCACTTACTAGATGCTTAAAAATAAAAACATCTCTGGAAACACACAAGTTCAAAGGAAAAATTTTCAAAATACTTTACAGTATTACATCATACAGTAACTGGAATGATGGATACTAACAGTGTAATTATTTTGCATCATGCCTGAAGTATGACGCAGTGTTTGCTCAGTCACCTAGAAATTAATTACCCAAAGAAACCCAACATTTTTGTTGGAACAGTTTAAACCAGGTCTTCTTGAAATGACATATCTATTTCAAACAAATATTAATTTCTTCCAAAATGTGTAAACATATCAGAGCAAATAAAGAATACATATTTAAGATCCTAGTGACTGCCATTTAAACAAAGAGAAAAGGCTATTCCTGCGCATAACCCTATTAGTATATTTTGACCTCCCTACATATTTACCTGGGAGTAATTCAACCCCTAATATAGTGTATCAGAGTCCACATATTTAAGTCTATAATGTTACCTTGAGGAAACTTGAATGTTAAATAACTGGAAATACCAATTTATATTTATCTCTTAAATAATATCAGTGCTAAGGATTTACTAAATGTGGTCTTCTAAAAATATTACTAAATCTCCAATATAAACTGCATGAAAATTATGAAAGATACAAGAAAACTGCAAAATCAAAGAATTATTTAAAAAGCAGATGTGCCTTGCCTTGCAAATTACATAATTAGTTTAAATTTGACTGGATGAGTTTTTTAAACACATCTTAACTATCTTCCACTTTATTATGACTGAAATTTGATCCCACTAAAAAATCCTTGTATGGTCTTAGGCAGAGGGAGAATCAACTCTAAGAAGTAAGGCATTTCATCTTTGGATAACTAAATTCCTTTAATTTTTAAATTTATTTATTTTACTTTTAAGTATACAGTACATTGGTTAGACATCTATATAGTTCATAAAACAATCCCCCCAAATGCTCCCTCCCTCCCCTGGCCCTCCACCTAGCCAGCGTATTAATGCTAACTGCATTCCCTATTGCCATGTTCCCCATCTGCTGCTCCCCATCCCCATGACCATCCATCAGATACTCATTTGTACTTCTTTAACCCTTCCCTCCCTTTTCCTATTCCCCCAATCCTCCCTCTCGTCTGTCACCAAATTGTCCACTATATTTGTGACTCTGTTTTTGATTAGTTTATTCTGTAGATTCCGCAAATAAGTGAAATCTTTCTCTATCTGACTTAAATACCTTCTAGGGCTATCAAAGCAATATCTTTTTCCATCCCCTTCCTTTTAGTCTGTGTCTTTTAATATGAAGTGAGTCTCTTATAGGCAACATGTAGGGGTCTTGTTTTCCTTTCCATTCGTCCACTCTAATTTTTAGTTGGAGCACTTAATTCTTTTATATTTGAGGTACTTATTGATAGGAATGTAGTTGTTACCATTCTTTATTCCTGTTTTTGATACACGTTTTTTCTTCTTAAAGAAGTGCCTCCAACATTTCCTGTAATACTGGCTTGGTGGTGATAAAGACCTTTAGTTTATTTTTTGTCTGGGAAGCTCTTTATCTGTCCTGCAACTCTAAATGATAGCTTTGCTGGATAAAGTATCCTTGGTTGTAGATCCTGGGTCTTCATCACGTGGAATATTATGTGCCAAGCACCTTTCTGTCTTGCATAGTTTCTTTTGAGAAATCAGCTGCTAGTCTTATGGGTGCTCACTAGTAGATAATTATTTGCTTTTCTCTTGCTGCTTTTAATGTTCTTTCTTTGTATTTAACATCTGGCATTTTAATTATACGTCTTGGTGTGGGCCTCTTTGGATCCCTGATTTTGGGCATGATAACTGTTAACTTTTAAAACTCACAAAAGCCCTGCTAGGTCATCCCTACTTACTTCTAAATTCTTAAGTTTTTCTAGTACTCAACATGAAGATGTATCTGGTTTACACTTTAAGAAATACCACTCTAGAGAACTATTTTTCAAAGTGTACCATTGCTGGGTGGTAAGATCGTTTTACTGGTTCACGATGAGAATTTAGAAATATATATAAAATATCAGTATGTTGCATGTAAGAGTAATATTTCATAAATCTGTATATGAGTACTAAGTTGTAAAAATGTTTCTTACTATAGTCTGCAGTCAAAAAAAAGTCTGAAAGCCACTGCTCTACAATATGTAAAGTACTAGAAGAGCCCATACCACATAGCATGCTCAAGATCACAAAGCAAATCTGTAATAAAACTGAGATTCATATCACCTACAATGCAAGAATAAGTATAAGACGACTGTCTAAAATATCAATTGTTCCTTTAATAGCTATATTCTAAATCTTACCCACTTAAGAGATTCACAATGCATGTTAATTAAAAATGTCAAAGTTATCTCCTCCCCTTCACTCTAAAATAAGAGTAAAACGATATAAACCCACAGTAACAAAGAGAATAGAAGAAAAGGCAACAGACTCCAAAAAAAATTCTGGAAAACTTAAAATACATGAAGAAGTAGTAAGTGACAAAACCAAAACAGAGCAAGTCACATCCCAGAAATAACAGAAGGGAATTACAGACAAGGTTCTTACAGAACTCCAGATTCAAAATGCCTGCTAAAATAGAGAATGGGATTAAGACAAGTGCTAAAAATAGGTGGATCATATCTATCTATGTGCTGAATAGTCTACTACCCCACTCCCAAAGACAGTCAAGCATTCATACTCCGGGGTGCGGGGTGAGGGGAGGAAGGAATGGTCTTACCTAAAGAAACTAAATAGTCCCAGAGTCATATGTTCTAGCTTTTACATGCCCAATTACTCTGAACAAAAGCAGTCAATAAACCCCTTCCAGCTTCTAGAGTGATTTTTACTGTGCACTTATGCACATTAATAGAATAATAAAGGATCACCAGACATTAAAAGAAAGCCTATAACTAGAAAGAAAACTAAACAAACAAAATGACCCCAAAGGGATAATTTAGCATAATACTGTGAAATATCAGATACCCTGGAGAAAAGTCTAAAAGCTTTCAGATTTAAAAAAGAAAATCACTCACGAAAGAACCAGAGGCCGATATCTATCAGATTTCTTTTCAGCGAGAGTGAAGTCAGAAGATAACTATTAGAATTCTAATGCCATCTAGAATTTTGTAACTAGCAAACAACTATATAAATAAGGCATTAAGTGTTCAATAAAAGCATTTCAGACAGGTAAATACAATACTTGGAAAACTTAGCACCCTCATCTTGCTTAGGAAATTACCTGAGGATACAATGCAGCAGTAAGGGAAAGAGAAAAGAATGGAATCCAGGAATAGGAGAAATCAATTCAGGAAAGCAATAAAGGCCTAGAGAGCAACTACGTTATTTACAGCAGGAGGAAAAAGGCCCCATGAGGTGGTGTTGAGAAAAGGATGAACAGGATAGCTTAGAGGGAGATCTGGAGGGAAAAAAATTGAGAGTGTGTTATAGGTATAAGAAAAAGAGACCTAATAGAAACTCTAGGAAATACAGAAAAAAAAAAAAAAATATATATATATATATGGAAATGTAATATTATGTAGTTTTGAAGCCTATACAGTCACACAACATAAATCTTTCCACTGACTTTCAATTTTTAGAATTTACAACTTAGAGAAAACTTAATTATAGCTAGAGAAATGTTGCCATCCTTAAAATGTAAAGTGAAAATGACTAAAGTTGAGTATGAAAGGAGAGGAGGAAAAAGTGAGAGGTGCTACCTTTTCAACTTAATTTTGTCTCCCTTGTATATCCATATTCCATTCATACTGATACTTAAAGTTCCCTGGATGGTCTGTCTGCACATGCACTGGTTGGAATGCACTCACTCTCTCATCACTATTCTTTCCAGAGGTAAATAAAGAGTGCCCATCCAAACACTAACCAATGAGGAAAAAACTTTAGCCACAATCTACAAAGACCATTAAATGCTATTACTTCTCGTTATGAGATGGAGAATCAGGATATTTTAGCCTAATACTTAAAAAATTCCCCTTGTTTTCAATCCACACTTATCAAGTATAGTAGTTTTAAAATTTGTCCACAAATTATTTGACACTCCTCTCTTCAAAAGGTAGAGTTTATTTCTCCTCCTGTGAATGTGGGCTAGACTTAGTGACTTGCTTCTAGAGAATAAAGTCAGTACTACAGAAGTAATGCCATGTGCTTCCAAGTCCAGGTCATAAAAGTGAGGCTACATGACTTCCAAAGCTAATTCTTCCTGAAAAGATCCAGAGTCACAGAGTCCTCAAAGATCGTAGAATAAACTATTTGAGCAAAATAATACCTGTGTAGTTGAATATACAGCCTGGCTGTATATTCTGATTCATTTGATATTAGAAAACTTTGTAAGAATTTTTTGAAGAATATTAGAATCTTTAGGAAAATCCTATAAGGAAGTTTCACATTGTACTTTTTGGTGTCAGTTTATGAAACCTATTTAGGAAGACTGTACCATTAAATCAAGTAACCTTTAAGTTTCCCATGAAGCATGATGCTCATGAATTTTCAATGCTTGAGTCTATTCCTGCCTCATACATGCAGATACATGGTTTCTTTTTATCATACACAATACAAATATAAATTAATTAAGCTCATAACACAGTTACAAATGCTAATTTATTAATTTAGGATGAGAAATTATTCCATGTACTATATTAGAATATTCTAATTATTCTAATAAATTAATATTCTAATTTATTAGAATATTCTAATTTATTAATTTAGGATGAGAAATTATTCCATGTACTATATTAGAATATTCTAATTCAGACCTACAGGAGAATCCAAATCATAATCAGAATGATGTTTGCTGTATTATATTTCTATTGCTTAGTAACAAATTAAGCCAAATTTAGTGGCTTAAAACAATATTATCTATCATAGTTTCTTTGGGTCAGAGATTCAACAAGACACAACAGGGACAAGTTACCTTTGTTCAATGTCTAAGGCCTCAACTAGAAAACTAGAAAGCTAGGGGCTAAAATCCTGTGGAGGCTAAATGACTTATGTTTCACAGTTGATTCAGGCTTTTGGATGAAGGACTAGCTGGGGCTAGTGCCAGAACCCCTATTTGTAATCTCTCCATGTGGCCTGAGCTTTCTCACAATACGGTGACTGAGTCCCAGGGGCAAGTAATTTGAGAAAGCTAAAAAAAGACAAGCATGACTTTTATGAAGAAAATTATAAAACTTTTATAAAGTATATGAAAGCTATAAATAACAGTTATACCAGAAAGCTATAAATAACAGATATATCATATTCAGGTATGAGAAGACTCATTGGAGTCTCCTCCAATGACTCTACACAGGGAATGCAATTTGGATTACAACATGGTGTTTCAATCAACAGAGTGTTTTGTTGAAATTTGAAGAGTTGCTCCTAAAATTCATCTGGAAAAATAAAGAACTAAGAATATCCAAGATGATATTTAAGAAGATGAAGAAAGAGTTATCTTACCACAACAGTAATTAAAATTACATGGTATTGTGCAAGAATAAACAAAAAGTTCGCTGGAAAAAAACATAAGGTACCTGGAAATATGGCACTGTACATATACAGAAGATTAATGTATAATAGACTTGTTTAAAACAGAAGTAGAGAATTTTTAAAATTCTATAAATTACGTTAGGGCCACTGGCTATTTATATGGGAAAAAATTAGACCTCTCTCTCACATCATTTACAAAAATTAATTCTAAGATAACTTAAACACTAAGTCTGAATAGGAAAACTGTAAAAGGGGCTTTAAAAGTTGTCTTAAAGTAATTTTTAAGTAATTAACAGTTGCTGTATTATATTTCTATTGCTTAGTAATTGGTTATAAACCAATTATAACCAATTCTGAAATGGTATACAGAATGTACAAAAGAACATCTACAAATCAATAAGAAAAGGGGGCACATGAAACATAAATGACCAATAAGCATATGAAAAACATTCAACCACACTGGTAAGCAGAAAAATGTAAATATGTATACATGAATATGTGAATTAAATGAATTCATATGCTGTATATGTGAATTTATGTATTTAATGCCATACATCCAACCATACCCATTGCAATAAGGATGACAAAAAGTGTGGGCAAAATTTTGCTTCCAGCCCTCCCACTGGAAACTACTATAAACTGGACAAAATCTATGAAATTACTATTTTCAGATGTTGGAAAACAGGCAATATGGGACTCTGACCCCAAAAGAAAGGAAACAGAGTGAGCCCCATAATCACACCAGCTCTCTGTTAGCACCTTCTAGACTGTAACAGAGGGAGAAAATTCAAAATAGCAAGCAGCCTTACTAAGCTAAACAGACAGTGTGGAGATGAGGGCTACTGAGGTGACTGAAATTTGCATGGGAAAGTACTAAAGAGAAGGGAACTATACAGAGAAAGAATTTTCCATATTTCTATTCTAATGAAGTGAGGATATTTTTCTGTTTTATTCTATTTTTTGGCAAATTATTTTTGAATGTAAAACCAGCCTTGGATTCCTGGCATAAATCCCACATGATCCTGATGCATCGTCCTACTTGTAAGTTGCTAAATTCAATTTGTTAATATTCTGTATAAGATTTTTGCATCTATGTTTATAAAGGATATTGGTCTCTAATTTTCTTTTCTTGTAATGTTCTTGTCAGGGCTTCTAATTAGTATTCAATCAAATAGGTATAAGGTTTACTTGGATTTTTGTTTCTTCTTGTGTTAGCTTCAGAAAGCTGTTTGTTTAAGGAATTTTCTCAATTCCTCTAAGTTTTCAAGTTTACTGGCATATATGAATTCATTTATATACCTGAAAGCTATGAATTCCTAGATAAGATTAAGGTACTAACTATTGCTACAAAATAAACTAACATTTTAGTCCACAAGGAGAGCAACTTCTAGCAAGACAAGGTAAGGAGTTCCACAGATCTGCTCCTCAGCACAACTGATAAAAATTACTTTAAGACAACTTTTAAAGCCCCTAGAAATGGTCCTAAGGAAAACAGTAAATGAGGAAGCACCCCATGTGGATAAAAAAAAAATGGGGTTCTATGCAAAGTAACCTCACAGGGTGATCTGATCATAAATTCTTAACTAGGCAGGTCATGGTGGGTAGTCACACCCCAAGCAGATAACTTTTTAGTAAAAGGTTTATCTTTGCCTTAAGCAAGCCCTGTCCATTATTTCTGTGCATCTCCTTTAATACACCTTTGAAATAACCATCCTCGAGAGAGCACATAATCTTGTTAACTATTCTGTAATCCAATCTTCACCTTGCTTTCTCCCACCTCCATGTAGTCTTCTTTATGTCCCTTCCTTAATTTCAAATGCATAAAAGGGGCTGCAAAACACTGTTATTCTCCAGAGCATTTGAGATCTTGCTCCCTTGTATATGTCATCAGTTTGGCTCAAGTGAACTCTTACAAAAATTCTCAATAGATTGGACATTTCTTACATCAACATGTCCGTAAAAAGTATAGATCATAAATACAATAACAAAATGAAAAACTTACCAGAAGAACTCAACAGCATATGTGAACTGGCAGAACAAAGAATTAGGGAACTTTGAAGATAGATTGATAGAGATTATGAAATCTGAAGAACAGTGGGGAAAAAAAAAGATGAAGAAAAATGAACAGAGCTTCAGAGATCTGTAGGACACCAAAAAGTATATCAAATGTACATGATGGGAGTACCATAAAGAGAGGAGAGCAAGGAGTAGAAAAAAATATTTGAAGACATAATGACTGAAAACTTCCCAAATTTATTGAATAACAAGGACCAACATATCCCGGAAGCTCAACAAACTCCAAGAAGGAAAAATGCAAGGAGATCCAGACACATCACAGTGAAAGTGCTAAAAGTCAAATTACGGGAAAATCTCAAAAGCAGCAAGAGGAAAATAACTAGTCACTTCAAAGAAAAGACTGACAGTTGACCTCTTAGCAAAGACCACAGAAGCCAGAAAACAGGAGAATAACATATGCAAATTGCTCAAAGAAAAAAAAACTGTCAACCAAAAATCCTATATCCAGCAAAGCTATCCTTCAAAAATGAATACAAAATAAAAGACATTCCCAGATAAACAAAACTGATAGACTTTATTGCCAGCCGGCCTGCATTACAAGAAACACTAAAGGAATTCCTTCAGGCTGAAAGCAAGTAACCACAGAAAGTAATTCAAACACACACACACACACACACACACGCACGCACGCACGCACGCGCGCGCACATGCGCAAAAACCCAAAGAGCACCAGTAAAGGTAACTGTGTGATTATAAAAATATGAATGCATATTTTTCTTTCTTAAGTGATTAAAAAATATTATTTAAATATTATTTTTAAAATATTATTTAACTATTTAAAATTATTATTTAAAGCTAGTTTGGGTCATTGCCAATAACAGCACAAGGGAGGTAGGTGGGAACAAAGCTGTGCTGAGCTAAAGAAATAATTACGGATGGTAAAGTAAAAATTATAACAATGTATTACTGGATTTGTAACATTAATAAATGTAATTGTGTAACAATACCACAAAAAAGGGGGAAAGGAAATAAGAGGAATATAGGACTGTTTCTATATCTCACTAGAACTATCTCACTAGTACAAATCTGAGGTTAATATGTATATAAGCTCAAGAGCAACTACTAAAAATAAACTCAAAAAGATGTAATGAAAAAAATCAAACAAACTTAAACACTGCACTGGAAAATATTCACTTAATAGTAAAAAAAAGCAGTAAAGGAAGGGATGCAGAAAAAGAGACAGAGAAAACGAAAGTTAAATGGCATACATAAATTCAACTATATCGACAATTATGTTAAATACGAATGGATTAAACAATCCAATTGAAAGGCAGTGACTGTCAGACTGGATCAAAAAAGAAATGACTTAAGGGGGTGGGGCTCCATAGTGCAGTGATAAGCACGTCTGCTTCACATGCAGAAGGTCCTGGGTTCACGCCCCAGGTAGAGCCATGGACCATACCCCGGGTGCACCAGGCCCCCCAGGGTGTGCCAGGCCCTGGGTGCACGCCTAGAGCGTGTGGGAGGAGACATCCCCGCCTTCAGAGATCCAGTTAAGGGGAAATAGCACCATCCACAGGTCAAGGGTGGAAGTGGGGGGAGGTATTAAAGAGGGGGAAAAATGACTTAAGTATATGCTATCTTCAAAAGATAAACTTTACAGTCAAAGATAAAAAGAGAATGAAAGTAAAAGGATTTAAGTGATGTATCATGCTAATAACCACAAGAAAGCTGATGTGGCTATATTAATATCAGATAAACAGATTTTAAGACAAAAAAATGTATTAAAGGTAGAAAGTCATTTTATAATGGTGAGAGTCAACTGATCAAGAAGATGTAACAATTATAAAGATATGTGCACTTACTAACACAGTCCAAAATACACGAAGCAAAAACTAGCAGAAATGAAGACAGAAATAGACAATTCAACAATAATGGTTGGAGACTTCAATATCTCACTTTCAATAATGGACAGAACTAAGCAACAGAAGACTTAAACACTAAAAACCAAGTAGACCTAACAAACTTTTATAGAATGCTACAGAATTTATATTTACTATAGAATATAGAACACTCCACCCAACAGAATATATATTCTTAAGTGCACATGGAACATTCTCTAGGACAGACTATATGCCATGTCATAAAACAAACCTTGAAAATTTAAAAGCATAGAAATATTATAAAGTACGTTCTCTGATCACAAGGGAATGAAATTATAAATCGATAATAGAAAAAAATTTGAGAAACTCACAAAAATGTGGAAATTAAACAACATACTCCTAAATAACATGGATAAAAGAAACCAAAAGGAAAATCAGAAAATATTTGAAACAAATGAAGACACAACATACCAAAACTTATGGATGTAACTAAGGCAGTATTTAGAGGGAAATTTATAGTAGTAAATGCCCGTGTAAGAAAGAATTAAAGATCTTAGGTCAATAACCTATCCCTTGCAATTGCAAGTGACCAAGATAAGCCAAAATAATCTTGAAAAATAAATACAAAGTAGGAAGACTCAATCTTCCCCATTGCAAAACATACTACAAAGCAACAGTAATCAAGACAGCGTGGTATTTATAAAATAACTATATAAATAAATACAGAGGCCAGAAATAAAACCATGTGCCAACTGATTTTCAACAAGGGTACCAAGACCATTTAATGGGGGAAAGCAAAGTCTTCTCCACAAATGGTGCTGAGACAACTAGGTAGCCACATGCAAAAGAATGAATTTGAACTCTTACATCACATTCTATACAAAAATTAACTCAAAATGGGTCTAAGACCTAAATGTAAGGACTAAACTGTAAAATTCTTAGAAGCAAACGTAAATCTTCATAACCCTGGATTTGGGTAAGGATTTTTAGGTATTACACCAAAAGCATAAGCTACAAAAGATAATTTGGACTTTTCATCAAAATTAAACAGTTTAGCCTCAATGGACACCATTAAGAAAGTGAAAAGACAAAGGACTATGCCAAGAATATATAAAATTCTTACAGCTCAATGATAAAAAAACAAATAACTCAATTAAAAAATGGGCCAAGGATCTGAAGAGCCCTTTCTTCAAGGAAGATATATCACGTGTTCAATACATACATTAAAAGATGCTTGACATCATTAGTCATTAGAGAAATGCAAATCATAACCACAAAAAGATACCATTTCACAGCTATAGGATGACTGCAATCAAAAAGTCAGAATAAGTATCGGTGAGGATGTAAAGAGATGAGAATCCTCATAAACTGGTGGAGAAAATGTAAAATGATCAATGTGGCCACGGTGGAAAACTGTGGCAGTCCCTCAAGCAAGTAAACAGAATTACAATATGACCTAGCAATTGCACTCCTAGGTATAGACAAGAGAAATGAGAACATATGTACACACAAAAACTTTTACACAAATGTTTATAGAAACATTATTTATAATACCCCAAAGTGGAAACCCAAATGTCCATCAACTGATGAACTGATGAAAAAAACATGGTGCCATACGATGGAGTATTATTTAACCATAAAAGGAATGAAATACTGACACATGCTGCAACATGGATTAACCCTGAAAACGTTATGCTAAGTGAAAAGAAGCCAGTTACGAAAGACCAAATAAAATGTCTAGAATAGGGAAACATTTGGAGACAGAAAGTAGATTAGTAGTTGCCTATGGCAGGGGATGGAAACGAGGGGATGGTGGGTAACAGGTAAAGGGTGTGGTGTTTCTTTTTGAGATGATGAAAATGTTCTAAAATTGACTATAGTGACAGTTGTGCATTATGTGTGAATACAATGAATTGCTTACCTTAAATTACCTGGTATCTGAAGTATATCTCAATAAAGCTGTTTAAAAAATTTAGTCTAGTCCTGGTCTCTAAAATACTTTCATATCAAATACCCAAGACATTACCGAAAGACAGTAAAAGTTTAAAGATAAATTGTGGTTTAAAGATCAAATACCACTAATCAATAATCATGTATACTTCATTCAACCACATTGATTGTATATACCAACATGTATACAACACATGCCGAGAACACTTTTTTGGTCTTTATCCTGCCTATACTAATTTATACTACTAAATGTGATTGAGAAAAATTGTCATGGAACATGTAAATGAAAACCCAAAAACCACCACATAAAATGAGAGAGATAATAATATTTTATCAATCCAGTTATGTAGGGTTGAAGAGTTCACCGAATAAAAAAAATAATAAATTCAGTAGAGCAAGATACTTTCAAGTTTTCCCTTGTAGTTTTTCTGGTATTATTATCTCAAATGCATCTTACCAGAAAAATCTATACTCATAGTCTATACTTATTTCTCTCAAGACTTCAAAAATCAAGTAGAACACTTAAATTTTAAGGTATTCATTAATAAAAAGCCTTTCTCTTTTTGCCTATTTTCATAAGTCAATGTAATAAACTAAACTTCATAAGGATAACAAAATTATTCATTCATTATTAATAAGTTGTTCATTAGTCCTCTATTTTACACCTAAGAATAGTTTGAAGTACCAGGTGTCATAATTTGTAACAGAAATAAGTTTTATAAGTATAATTTTCCTTAAAGGAAAAAAAGTATTACATTCCCAATTACTGCTGCTCACATATTTGAAACCTCAAGTGGGATCTTATAGAGGATTCACGCTACAAATTACAGAACAAGTACTGTATCATAGCAACCCAGCAATACCACTACAGTACACGCTGAGGATGCAAATCCAAGATTCTAATTTAAGAAACTGGCACAGAATATAGGACATGTAGCTTTTTTTGGCAATACCCCTTGAACATTAATAACTAAGAGTCTAAAATCAGCTTTTATTTGAAACTTTAGAGGATCAAACTATTACAGAGTAACAATGGAAACACTTATTAACAAATGATTCACAGCACTGTAACTAAATATGACTTAGCTAAGGTTCTATGATTTCATTAAAACTGAAAATGATGAGGAAAATTATAGACATCACATTTTACGAAATTTAAATACAGGCACCCTGCACTTCTAATGCACAAATATATAGCTTTAAGAAAAACCCTAGAATACTAAAACTTTCAAGAGCATAAATTGCTTTACTCAATTACTATTCACATGTGAATATATCCACGACTACTGCATTATAGTAGGGTTAAAATATAGTGTTTAATTTTTATGTCAAATGAATTAACTGTTACATTTTGTATTCAAAAACCACTACTGTTAAAGTGGAAAATAACAAGGAATGAAGATGAGCTAATAAGGCATGTTATATAAATTCTTTGGAACATAGAACCTTGGATTTTAGAAAGCAGAATACTGAAAAACAAAGTCTCCTAGGAGAATGGAATATTTGTGTCATCTGCTTTCTTCAATTTCAATATAAAACCTGCTATTCATTAAATAAAACTGGTTTTTAGAAGCATATTTGTTTCTCACTTGGGACTTTTCAGGGAAAAGAAGTATTAAACAGACCTTTATAGATGGGATGGAGGGCTATAGCTATTTTCGGTTTTGATGGCTATGATGAGGTCCCATCTTGCAGCTACCCCTACCTGTAACTCCTAAGAAACACCTACTGTGTTAAGGAAAAGGATTCCTACTTTAACAAGGTTTTTCAAGTCTCTAGAGCAGGGCCTAAGGTCTACAAACACTCCACTTTCCTCTACCACTAGACCATAGATGAGATTCAAGGTCGTGGTGGTTAAGGTGGGGAATCCAAGAAGCCTGAAATAAACAAAATATTGTATATATTTCCTGAGATGATGCATTGCTTTAATCAGATTTTCTGAGATCCATGTATAATCTCCCTAAAATGAAATACAAATACTCTTAGAAATTATTTCCTTGCCTTTTAATAAAAGGAATATTCATAATCAAGGTTTAAAATGAATTGATTCAGTATTTCCAGAAATACTTTATTCAGAAACAATTTTAAATTGATTTTCTTTCTGAAATACACTATAATACTCTAGTAAAGTAAAAACAATGGGTTTACAAAACATACATTACATGATCCCACTGACGGGAAAATAAAAGATGATGCTCAAAATTTTAAGAGAAGTTTCCTCAGGCTGGAGATTTTTATTTTCTGTCTTTGTAATATTTTTTTTTACTCGTTTTTAACAATGAGTCTATATAAGTTTTTATAAGAATAATTAAGCCATTATAAAAGGAATAGAGTGGTTAAGAATATGACATTTCTCATTGCATAGTCTTTAAATGAAGTTTATTTTAGAAAACCATGAAAACCGAGACTCACTCATGACTCACTGCAAAGTATTGTATCCTAAAATAGTAATTCCTATTCCACAGAAGCTCCTTTTCTAGATCTTAAAAAAAAAAAAAGAAAGAAAAAGAAAAAAGCAGTTCTCAAAATATGTTATGTATAAGGTCCTCCAGGTGGTCCAAATTAAAAACAGCATATCAAGATATATAAAATACCAAATCAGTGCCTGAGTATCTGGTAGCTGGTAAAAGTTGGGTTATTTTTACCTTTCCTCCATGAATGACTGAAACTTCCTATGAAGGAAATATGATTGAAAATTAAATGCACCTTAGCTTAAAAGCACTTCATTGTTATATTTGCTACTTTATTTCCGCTTTGGATTTAGATTTAAACTGGTTCATTCACTAGAAGCGCAAATGTATGTTAAAAACTACTTTAAAGAGATGTCATATTATCTAATTTCAGTTTTTCTGGAGGTTTTAGCAGGAGAATAAAATCAGTAAAGTGACACATGCATTAGCCTAATTGACTTTTATATCCAAGTCTCAGTTATCTTGCCCCAATTTATTTTCCTTACTTGAATAATGATCAGAAAGGCAGTCCTTATGCTAACATGGCCACAGTTAAGTTCCCCCCCCCCCGAAAACTGTGTACATAGCTTGTGTAAGAGGAACTGAAATATACCCATCATTTCCAACAGAGGCAAAAATAAGTAATCGGTTCGTGATATTCCATAATTCCTCAAAACCACTAATTCCAGATTATAAACTGAGTAGCTACTCCAAATTATAAATCTAGCTCTGACACAAATTTGCCAAATGATTAAAAGTTCACTTCGTCTTGTTTCTTAGTACTCATTCAGAAAACAAATGTTCTCCAATAAGTTTATATTACTTAAAAAGGGGAAGAACAGTACTAAAAGAGACTCCAAAGAAGATCAATGAAGCATTTTTATATCAGAAGAATTTAAAAAATAAAGATTCCCTGCTTTAAAGGTCTTAGAAAAACCTATGTTCAATACCAGCCTACCTGCCCAGTACCTAAAAGAAATCAGTATCTTGGTAGGCTTTCAATTACAAATGTTTCTCCTTTGTAATGTTAGAAAAAAAAAAAAAGTGCTAATTTTGCTTTAGCGCAGACAATACACATCTGTAGTTTAATATTAAAGAGGAAGAATCAATAATCAATTGAGAAGATACTGAGCAATAAATTACCTTTACAAAAAGGTAAAACCTGTTTTGGTTTTCATCAACAAAATGCTAACTTTGGGGCTATATGTGAACATTACTCAGTTATAAATGATTATAAAATTGTGAATGACATAAAATGGTAGTTTTTAAAAAATCAATTTAATAGCTTTTGCTTCATTATTTCATTCAACATACATTATAACCAAGCACTGATTACCTAAATGCTGTGAAGATATGGATTTCAGGTTTTTCCTGCCTTAACTTAAAGGCAGAAAACAACTAAGTAACTTTAACCTTACTCATGCACTTGTCCCAATATATTTTGTGATCCCTCTCCCACATTTATCTGGTGTACACAGAAATTCCACTGAACCGAGAATACATAATCCCAATTAGACCAGAAGACCAAGGGACCACCATCCCAAACTATGGACATTTTCTAATAAACAAACTTGAAAATCTTGTAATTAATGTTTAGAAGTAACACATCCAAAAATCGATTTGATATTTATACCTAGGTTTCCAAAATACAACTGAATTTTCCCTCTGTATCTCATTCCTTCTCTAATTTTTTCCTTCTCAGAGGTGGCAGACCTATCTACCCAGTGGTCCAAGCTAAAACACCTGGGAATCGTCCTAGATTATTATCTTTCTCCGTTTCCCCGCAAACAATTCATTAACAAGTCCTATATAAGATATATTTCAAATACATCTCCTCTCCATCTCTACTGCTACCACGCTAGCCTAAGCCACATCACGTCTCACCTAGCCTATTAAAATAACTGGTCCCCCTCCTAAAAATCTTGTTCTGTCACAATCTATTCTCCATACAGCAGCTAGAGTGATGTATTTTTTATTGTCAAATTTCCTGAAAGAGATGTCCATACTTGCTGACTTGGCTTTCACAATTTCCATTCACACCACACCATACAGAAATTTCAAGTCTATCAATCCTCTAAAATGCCTCTCAAGTCACCAATGTTGCCTGAAGACTACCAAACCCATGGAAACTCAGTTCTTATCTGACTTGTCAACAGCTCCTTTCACTGTTACTAGCTCCCCACATCACCCCATTTTAAAAGATTCTCTTCTCATGACTGCCCCATCTCTCCTGTCTGCCTCTGCCACCAACTCAAGCTGTCTCTCTTGCCTCATGGTTACTCCTTTTCCTTTGATCATTAACTAAATGATAGTATTCCTTGCCCTCTTCTCATTATATACATTTTTAGTGGGCAGTTGCTTTTAATGACACCTTTAATCTAAAGACTCCCAAATTATCCCTAGCACAGGTCCTTCTACTTAGCTCCAGACCCAAGTATCTAACTTCTTACTAGACAGCTTCACTTCAGTTTCCCACAGGCACTTCAACATGTCCAACAAAGAACCATTAATTTTCTCCCAAATCCGATCTTCCTCTCAATAAAATTGCTATTGTACCTCTTGCTGCAATAAGTTAGAAATGAATGTATCACCATTGATTCTTCCTTCTCACCAAGTCCTGTGATACCACCCCATCCCCATATAGACAAGGCCACCTTCATCTCTTATGTGGATTAATGTGCCAGCATCCTAACTAGTGTTCCTCACTCCCACCTCTACATATGCTTTCACACTGATGTCAGGAATGAATGCAGTATGTGGCATCTAGACTATGACCTAGCTCCTAATTCTTGCTCCAGTCTCTTCTCTAGCCAGTTCTCTATTATAATATTCTCCAGCAAAGCCACAGAGACTGCTGGCAGTTCCCAAAATATGCTGTTCACTTACCTCTGGGACTACACATACTGTCTTGTAGTGGACTTCCTAGACAGAATCTGTCTTGGCCTAACACCTCTGGCCTTTTATGTACCAGTTTACCTGTCACTTTCTCCAGGACACTTTCTCTGATCTCTACACACACCAAAGCTGAGTTGGTCCCTCACATGCTCCCCTAGCCTCTTACTGCTTACTCTTATGATAGCATTTATCACATTAAACTGCCTGCTTACATGTCTATATTCCCCATCAAGCTAGAAACTCCTAAAGACATTTAATTTCAAAAGAAAAAGCATTCATCGTTTTGCTCCCTTTACTAAGTCTACAATGGTTCACCTAAATTTTATGCACTATGGACACAAAAGATAAGTAAATATTTCTGTACTAGATTTTGGAAGCAAAGTATGTATCTAGTTTCACAGAAGGCAAACAAAATCTTTTTCCTCTGGCCAATTAAAAGAATGGTAGTGCAAGGTTTTTTAAAAAAAAAAAACATATACATATTCCTATAGAAGTTATAGATTATTTTACTTATGACTTTAACAGATGTTTATCTTCAGAAAAGTCTGAAAAATTATGTTAAAAAACACCCAGTTTACAACCAAAACTGTCTCACCTTTTTCACTTCATCAATTTAGAGGCATGGGATTAACAATGAGTTCAAATAATCATCAACTTCTGGTAATAGCTAAAATTCTAGAATAACCTTTACCAATCAGTGTGAATCAAAGGTAAAACCAATTAAACAGAAAATGTATAATTCTGAAACTGTATTTAAGATTTGGTGTTCCTGAACTACAAGTTCTAAGTCCAGTCATTAAAAAAATTCTCGTTTTAGACATAAACATCTTTTTAGCTATTGTCCATGCAGTTTGTTCATTAAGCAAAATCTGAGAGTATGAAAGAGCTTAAAAACCTCAGTCTTTCCTCCCTACCTTAAAGAAAGCTTCGCAAAGGAAATGTCAAGACAGTTATTTATCTAGAACAAGAGTGAAACTGATTACCAATGGAGAATAATCTAGAGTGATTTCTGTGGTCCCATTCGGCACTGGAAGGCTCAACTAACTATAACATCACACTAAGGTTATAGTAGGTGCAATTAGCATCACGATTCCAGTAGGAGGAGTGTGTTCCCAAGAAATTCTTTGCCTTCAGGATGGAAGTTAGAAATAAGTTCTCTGAATTTTACCACGCAAGCCTATCATACTCAGCAAACTACCTCCAACTTCCCCGCTCCAAAATCATTAGGTTTCTTTAGGAAATCTAAATTAAAATTGCAGGATTTCTAAAATTCATCATTACTCTCTCCAAATGTTCAGATAAACAAATTCCTTCAGGGAAGAGTTCAAAAAGATACACATAAAAAGTAGGTTTGAAACTGCTTATTACTCAATATCCTGCTCAGACAAGTAGAGTTTATTTTGTATAAACTTGGCCTGTCATGTAAAACTCTTTCAGCAAAGCTTTTAGGTTCCCTGTTACATAATAATGTACTAATATTATATATTTAAAATCTGCTCCTTTCATCTCCTTCAAGGACATCCTTATAAAGACTGCACCTCAAATTTAGAAATTACTACAAACTAATTAAGTCAGTTTATTCAATGTGTATATACACATGTCCACATCTGGAAGTCAATCTAGTACTATTATTTTTCCACACAAACCTTACACAATACCTTTCCTACCAAGAACTCAATCAATGTTACATGTCACTTACACCAGTCATTTGCAAGCACAAAATACAAGAGCAAACGATTCTGTCTTAAACCTACATTTGCTCTTTACTATTGTAGTATTAAAAATGCAGAATTTATTTACATTAATATCTTGAACCAGATTTAGGCAGAAATATATTAAAACAACAAACAAAACAGAAGAGAACCAATCTGCAGTTAGCATCGAACATCACTGAAAGAAGTACAATCAATAACTGAGCGAGGGGAGGGGTAGTCGAGAGAGGACCAGAAGACAACCAACAGGTAATTTCTTCATTAAAAAAAGTGATTCTATCTACATGAACACAACTTATTATGCACAGAATACAGTGTTTAGTACCATAATGGGCTGTGAAAACAGATGACTTCTGCTTTAACAAAAACTTTACCATTTTATTCTAGAGAGAACATATCACTAACAACTGAACACTAACTCCAACAAATCAACAAATACAAGAATTATTTAAATTGGTTAGTAGAAAGGCCAAAGACAAAATAGGGATATGGAATATAAGTGGCTCCAGGTCCTTGCTGCCATAACTTCAATAAAAAGCTGTGGTCAAGATTAAGATGATAGTGAAAATATTCTGGAGAAAAACATTTCTTGTAATAAATAAATATAAGGCATGATCAAAAATACAGTTAAGTTCAAGAATAGTTCATTTAATACTTAATAGTCAACATAAACAGTTGTAATAATAGTTCTAAATCTTCAAGAAGCAAAACAATGCTTTGAGCATATAGCAAATATCAGTTTTATACTCCAAAGTGGTTGGAATCATCACATTACCCTGAATGGGATTAAAATTAGGCAAACTTCTATCCTATGTTCTCCTTTTACTTCGCAGCTCAGCAACAGCTCCAAAAATCAAAAAGACCACCTAGTATCAAATGATAATGGTTGAGTTTTATGATAACTACAGCAAAATCCAATAGATAGAATCATCTCATCATACCTAAACCACCAGAATCTTGGACAGCACTATCCCCTTCAGGAAAGCAGCTGATTAGCCACAGGGGGCAGCAAAGTTAAGAGAGAGAGTTAGAAGTAAATAGCGGGAGGTGAAGTGAGGGCAGGAAATGTTAATAGGCTGGGTAATGAGCCATGAGTATCAGAGAGAAAAGGGCAAAGTCTCAATTAATGAATTAAATCAATAGACAGATAATGCTAAACTAGTGATTCTCAACACTGGCTGCACAATAGAATCACTCCATGAGCTTTTAAAAATACAAATGCCTGGATCCTACCTTAGATCAATTAATTTAGACTCTTTTGAGGGGGGGAGCCAGGCATTTGATATTTTTTATAAGGCTCTCCAAGTGTACAGCCAGAGTTGAGAACCAGCGTGCTCAACCCATAAAAATAAAAAGTAAGCTAGTCTCTATCCCCAGCTTTTTACAATTTAAAAAGTTTAAAAAATAAAGCACAAAAATCTATTTTCCAAATGTATTCTTTTTGTTGATAAACCTGTCTCTGTCATCCAAAGAGGAACAATAACTCATTATGGACTAATTCATCTTTGATTTTATCAAGGGAAAATGTTATTCTTACAAGTAAAAATTAAGTTCAAAAGGATGTTAAATAGCCCGGTGAATCATCAGTGATGCAGGTAGACAACTCAAGTTCACTATTTACAGGTGGGGCTCTATCTCAATGATCACATTATTTTATTGGATTATCACTTTATTCAATCAGACACTTCCTATAACATCCAAAATTCGATCAAAGATTAGAGGAAGTCATAAAATTGGGGGGTGGGGGAGGGGATTTGACCTTAAATAGGAATTCTGAAGATGCTCAATTGAAAAAATAGAAAAATTTTTTCCTTCATGTGAGGGCCAGCAATGAACCCTATAATTTATCAATTTCTCTAAGAAGCATATCTTGGAAAAGTTTTAAAATTGAAAAATAATTCCTCCAGAAGAAACAACATTACTTCTAGAAAGTAGTCCTAAAATGACTAACATTTTCTTAACATATTCAGAAAAGAGAATTTCAACTCTCCTTTAGCGCCATCTCATTTACGAAAGAGGATCTGAGGTTTAGACGGAATGACATTAACACTGAGAAGATCTACAAACCTTAGAAGTTGAGTAGTGTTTCTCTCACCCAACAAAAGTTAAGAGTTTTGAAACTTTGGATTATGTCAGTGTTCTTGTTCCAGTTACCCTAAAAGACCACATACCTCAAGATAAAAAAAAAATTTTTTTTCCCTTAAGCTAAGCAAGGCTCTTCAAATCAACACCATTACTGGCCTCCGTATTTCCAGTGGAACCCAGTCTCTAAGAAAACACCAACAAAGAATCTGAGTGATACTTGGGAAGTTCTTCACCTCATCTGAAGGGGGCTTCAGTAAATAACAGAACAGTTTCATTGTTCTGTTACTTACTGGCTATCTCCTTTGAAAAATGCAATTTCTACACAATAAATTCTATATTGTGTAGAAATTGGTAAGAACTTCTAACTACAGCTTTTAATACATGAAAGAGTATGACTACCCTATTTCCACTTCCACACTTAAATTGAAAAATATTACAGCTTCACATCGCTTCACACAAACCATATCTGAAAACATTATAAATGAAATTATACTTTAAGAACACTAGGAAAGTTTACTATTTATATGAATCTTTCATTTAAAAAAATATTTTTAATCTGGATTTTCAAACATCAAAGAGAATGGAAGCTAACATTCTCTGGCTGCCTATTTCTATGCACTTTAATTACATTATTTCACTTAATCCCCACAATCCTAGGGAGATAGAAGGTATTATCCCCATTTTACAGATAAGGAAGACAACTCAGAAAAATTAAAAATTTGTCTTTGACCAAGGATTGACCCCAATGATCCAACTCTATCATACTATGTCAAATTTTCATAAAGTAGGTTAACAGCAAAAATACTGAAATCTTTTGATGCGTAGCAGCGTCAGCTGTGTAACACCATTCAGACAAATAATCACAGGCCTGAAACTAAGCTGTTTAAGCATCAACTTTCTCATGCATAAAATGGGAATAATATTAGTCTTGCAATTACTGGGATGACCCAATGAAATATGTTTGTAAAAATACAGTGAGCTGTGGACTATCACACAATAGTAGGTGTGAAACAGTGGTATGAAAAAGCAAGGGATATCAGGGATTAGGAATTATACACCTTCACCTCTGGACTGTTTCACTTGTTATGAGCAACACTGTTTTCATAGTAAAGAATAAAGTGTAAAATAATTTGTAAATGCTACATATTATATAAATGTTAAAGCATCTACAACTTTACCAAACCAATCCTTCAGAGACTTAAAATAGGTTAAACAGATTGAAAAACTGCCTACTGTGAATAAGATTTTTTTTTTTTAAAGTTTCCTAACTCTTGGTTATCAGAAGTTTAAGGTAGAAAAATTAAGTCCTATACTAACAAAAATTTAAATACAGAAAAGGTGATTGATAAGATGCTCCTACTTTTGTTTTCTAGAACCTTGTTTTCAGAGGTGCTTATAAAATTAACATAAGAAATTTCTGGGAAATAGATTTTTGTACTTTTTTAAACTTAACTTTTTAACTTGTAAAAAGCTGGGGACAGAGACTAACTTATTTTTATTTTTATGGGTTTAGCACGCTGGTTCTCAAACCTGGCTATGCACTTGGAGAGCTTTATAAGAATATCAAATGCCTGGATCCCACTCTCAAGAGAGTCTAAATTAATTGGTCTAAGGAAGGATCCAGGCATTTGTATTATTAAGACACTAAAAAAGTGTTTTGAAAAAAAATTAAGCTATACAATTATGACATTAATTTTCAAGACCCACATAACAGTTTCTCATTTTTAAAAACTTCTATTAACAAGGCTTCTTTATTAAATACTTTCTATAACAAAACAGAATTTACTCTGAACATTTTCGCCATTAAAATCCTACAACCCACTTACTGAAAGAAAGATTTTGCACAAATAAACTTCTTATGGATGAAAAAGTTGGATTATTTTGTTAATCCTTACCCATAGCATGCTTTGAGAAAAACAGCGGGCACCTTTCCAGTTTAGATCCATGTGGACAAAGTGTAACATAAGCAGATTGGTATAAACACTTGAAAGATCTTGGATGCCCACAGATATCTGAATCACTCCACAGTAAGATTGTATTTCAGAGCAGGAAGAAAAATTCTGTTTCATACACATACTAAAGGACTTTCCACTGGTTTCTGTTAAGGCCGCAAATGGAAAAAACTACTACCGACAGAAAAAGCACACAACACTGGTATCAAGTACACTGCCAAAGTACCAAGTGAAGGAACTGAATTTTTTTTTTTTTTAATCACTTTTCAAGCATTTTGGCATCTGGAGTAATAGTAGTTTTTCCTATTAGTGAGTAATACGAATAAGGATCATTTTCCTCAATTAAATTTGCAAAAATTTATCTTGAAAACATAACATTCCTTATAAAATTATATTTTTCATGTAAGATAGATAGAACTAATCTAAAGCTCCACTTTTCTTTTTTCTCTACTAGTGACTAAAACACTAAATAAAACATTCAATGGTACCTTCAACTTGTTGAGTTATATACCACATAACTTAGATGATTACTGACTGCAAATTTTTGCCAGGCTTTTAAAAACAAAATGCATTAAAGCTGCATCTCCTGGCTTGAAACAACCATGTTTAATAGTCAATTATTTGTATTAAATAAAAGTATTAATAAGGACAATACCAAGGAACCACAATACCTACTGAAAAGCAAATTAAATAAATGAAAAACAACAGCACCAAACCTTCAAATCATAAATATAATTTGACAATTTAATGAAAAAAAATATAAAAATAACTATGATGTTGTAATTACGTTTAAAATTTTAAATCCATGAATAGCAAGTTAATGTTCTAACAGGTAAGATGATATTCTTTTATAGCTATGACATCACTCAAGAATTAAAGTCTTGGCAATGCCTACCACTGTGGTTTACCATTGATTACAATACATACATTTTAACACTTTTTATGTGCTAAAATGCAAATGATAAATGCAATAACTCTGGCTACACATATCTTAACTAAAATCTTTAAAAAGCCAGTTTGATTCTGGCTATGGGATGTTCTTGATTTAGAAGCACCCCAAGAGGCAGGGCCATGTAGGGTCTGAATGGGGTTCCAGAGCTATTGAAGGTCAACTGTGATTTGATCTGGGGTTTTCTTTAGACTCCTAGCCAAACTAAGGCTGGATTCATAGGCCCAAAGACAAATCAGAAAGACTGGCTTGAAGAGGATGAAATGGATAGAAAATTCTGAACATTTATCTATTTTAGTATAAACCTTTAATTTCCTAGCCTTGCAAAACAGATAATCTAGATTTCTATTAGGTTTCTGTGGTCGAAAAACTGTTTTAAATGTCTAGGAGCATTATCATCTTGTTCCGTGATGATTTTGATCTCATGAAAAACAGACATTAAAAGGTAGTAATTCACAAAGAATTACCTAGAACACCAGGAAACAATTTTTAAAAAAAAATCCTTTAAACTTAGTGGGAAAAGTGAGTCAAAAGGAGCACCAAGTACTCATGCAAGGCATTAGGCACGGATACCAATTTCAAGTACTATACAAACCTACAAAGTCCCTGGAATCACTGCTTGGCGAACTAAGTTCTCATTCCATTGCAAACTAACACTACCTACTCCTCTATACGTCTCCAAATTTACCGTGTGTATTTTCTCAAACCACGTATTTTAAGTCTTTCCAATCTCTGGGCCAAAGAATAATATTTAAACCTAACGGCCCAGTTAGGAAAGCACTACACTGATCAGGTTGTTAGGCTTTTTCTTTATACATAAATCTAAAGGCCAAGTAACTCTTAACCACTGTTTTTGCATTAGGATTCTGGTCTGTATGACTCTTAAGAACAATGGAAGGGAGTTGAGGAGAAGGTGGGTGCGGATACCTATAACTGGAAAAGTAAAGGACTAGCTAAGACTGTCGGAAAAGAGCGGGTAGGTCTCAGGAAACTGAAGGTGGGAAGGGAAGACAGGTTAAAGCAATATGAAAAAGACAAGCCTGGGGGAAGAGGGAAGAACTATTTCGCGGGACGCACGAGGAACGTTCCAATCGCACGGGCAGGTGAGCGAGCGCACAGGTGGGTAAGGTGGTTGTCCTCCACTCAGATGGAAAGAGTTAAGGGGAATCAGGAGAAGAAGAAAAGCAGCAAGACTCTTAATTTAAAACCTGTTGGAATCAAGGGCGGAGGCGGCGCCAAGGCATCTTGAAGAACGCGACTCGCACTACGAGCCCCAGCTAGGCAAAAAAAGAGCCCCAGGAGGAAATGGCTCTGCGGGCGCGTGGTGAGCCCCTGCGCTCGCTGCCCCAGCTGCGCCCTCGGAGGTTACCTTTGAGCTGGGGCAAGGGGTGCAGCTCCGCCTGGCTGCCCTGGCTGCGGAATTGCGACGAGCCCTGGGAGCGCTTCTGCCTCTGCGCCTTGCGCACCGATTTCCGGGTGAAGCCGTCCACTTTCTCCGAGGCCGAGATGGCGGCGCTGGCAGCCCCCGGCGGCGGCGACGACGACGACATCTCCGCGGCCCTGGCGCTTGGCAGCTCCCGCTGCTGCTTGCACAAAACGGGCAGCGGCAGGAGGAGGAGGCAGGGGAGAGGCGCCGAGCGCTCGCGCCCCTCCGCCCCGTCCCCCGGGCCACACCACCCTCCTGCTCCCGGGCACCGCCGACCTTCTCGCCGCCCGCCAACGCCTCACGGCAGCATCTCAGTGCCGGAGGTTCCTGGTCCCCGCTGCGCGGCGGGCTCCCGGAGGCAAGGGCGGGGGCGGAGGGGGGTGAAGAAGTTGTTGACTCCGGGCGCCGAGGGCGGGTGGAAGGGAGCCTGAAGTTTAGACAACTGGGGCGAAGGCGCTGGGGCGCGGACGCCGAGCGCGCCTCTCGTCCCTTCAGCCCAGGTCGCCAGCCGGCCGGCCGGCCAGCACCTCACTGGCCGCTGCCAGCGCAGCCCTCCCTGCTTGGAGTCTCCTCCCGAGATAGAGCCATCGCGGGTCCCCTTCGAGCCGCCGCCACCGCCGCGGTGCTCGCTATTCTGTCAGCGCCGGCCCCTCATCTCCCGGGGCGGTGACCCGCCGCCCCGCTCTGGGCGCGCACACACGCGCCCCTTACTGTGCGGAGGGGTCCGCGCCCCCTCCCCCACGCGCCCTTCCGCCGTCCACGGAGGAGCCCCGTGAGCGTCCGCTACAACTTGAGAAGGTGGTGGGCACGCGCAAGTCGGGAATGTGTGTGCGTGCGCGCGCCGGGGCGTGCGGCCCGGGGGAGGGGCCTCGCGGGGGGTGGGGAGGGAGGAGATTGACAACTTCCGCGGGGTCCCGCCAGCCTCTCGGAGGCTCGAGAGGGAGCAGGGAGTGGGAAGGCATGCCAGCTCCCTCAGCCAATCGCATGGCTAAGCGGCAGGAACGCGGTGAGGCATGGTCTCCTAGACGGTGTTTGAAACTGGGAGGTAAGGCAGAAAAATGGGGCGTGGTTGTGTGACGGACTTCGGTCACAACCAATCGTAAGCGAATACGGCGATCAGCGCCGCTTGCGTCACAACAGTGCAATCAATTTTCTTGGAAGGGAGGGGAAGTGCCCCTCCACCAGAGAGCACATTTGCACGCCTGCGCAACCACTCCAAGCAATAATTGCTATCCTGACAGCCTTTAAAGGAGACTAGAAAACTAGAGGGGATAGTTTAGGGGGCAAAATAGAATGCCCTTTCCCTTCTCTCTTCTCTTTGCTGGCCAATGAGGAACTGAAGCGACTGGTGGGGCGCTCGAGGGCTGGGGCGGGAAAGAGTGCCAGGTGTTACGTCACTGAAAAGAGGCGGAGCAAATGTAGGGTGGGGAAACCAGCAGTGTGATTGACAGGTGAAGGAGCCTCGGGGAAAGCGATAGTGAACTCGTCCAATCAGAGCGAGGTACTGGACTCCTGGGCGGGCCTTGGAGCCTCACTGGCCCTAATCCGCGTAATTGGTACTTGCAACGTAAATTTGTAGCTCACAAGAGGCTCAGGCGTCGCTATTCCTGAGAACTGTTTTCGAGCCAGGTTTGAGGAATTTAGCATCTGCTACTTAGTAGATTTCTCCAAGTCTACACCCTCCAAGAAGAGGTTTCTCATTTCAACTGAGTGTTCCTCTAATTTTCACCCCTTCTTCAGCCAAAGCCTCCAACTGCTCCAACAGAACGAATACAAATTTGATGATGAGTGGTTTGTAGTTTCGGGGCTTGCCATTTATTCTTACTGGAATCTCTTCCTTAGAGCTTGCGTCTAGATTTCAAACTTCTTAAGGACAGGTCATCTAGTTTGAGGGGAGAGGGGGTGGCGGCGCGCGCGTGTGCGCGCAGTGTTTTCCGTTTAATGATGCTTAATAAAAATAATTGAGCTGATGTGTTATATGAGAAGTAACGCAAAGGGAACAAATACTCTCTCTACCCTGTTATAAGAAAGTACTAAACAAAATTCAGAAATTGATTTGTCATTCACATAAAAATGGTTAAACACTTGCAGAGTAGGAGTATAAAAATTATTAAGCCTAAATTTAAGCCTAGAAAATAAAAGTAAATAAATGAGCTGATCAGCCTGTCTGACCCCTTTGACTTCGCAGTTTTGCACTGGTGGACCCAAATCTCCCTCTCTGGGGAGCTCCAAACCTTTTCCATTCAACATAATTAAAATAGCTGTCATATATTTAAGCAAAACTACCTGATACACATGCACAGAAGATTCCAACTTTGAGTAGAAAGTTGGATTCTAGATCTAGAACCAAACTTACTACCTTAAAATAGTTCCTTCCTCAGATTCACTGAGTGGTGAAGTTGTCCACAGTCCTCCCAGTCAAGTAGATTGGTACCTCAGCAGCATCTTTGACACCTTTCTCATCCAGTCAGGTTCCAAAACATGTCAATCTGCCTTCACAAACGTTCAGACCAGGCCTCCTTCATAATTTGCATAACCAAACACCAAACGACGTTCAGGGCTTTCAACCTTATTGCCAGATCAGTCTTTAAAAGGGCCACTTTTTATTTTTCCAAAGAAGACATACAGGCACATAAAAAGATGTTTAACATCATCGATTATTAGAGAAATGCAAATCAAAACCATAATGAGATATCACCTCACATCTGTTAGCATGGCTATCATGAAAACGACAAGAAACAAGTGCTAGAGAGAATGCAGAGTAAAAAGAAGCCTGGCACACTGTTGGTAGGAATGTAAATTAGTACAGCTACTATGGAAAACAGTATGGAGATTCCTCAGAAAATTAAGAATAGAACTACCACTTCTGTATGATTTACTTCTAGTTATTTATCTGAATAATTTTAAAACAAACAAAAAACAAAGCCAGAGGCAGACAACAGATTGGTGTTTACCAGAGGGGAGGAGGGTAAAAAGAGAGGGTGAAATGGGCAAAAGGGGGTCAATTGTATGGCAACAGATGGAAACTAGACTCTTGGCGGTGAGCATGATGTGGTATATGCAGATATCAAACTATAATGTTGCACACCTGAAACATGTTATAAACCAATCTCACTTCAATTAAAAAATAAATTAGTTTTTAAAACTGCCACTTTTCTTATTCGCACGTTTGAAGAACCACTCAGCACCTATAGTATAGAGTCTAAATTCAAGACTCTCCTCAATCTAACTTCTAGCTATCTATCCAGGCATAAATCCTGCCATATTTACCATATTCCTACACAAACTCTTTGTTCAGTTCAGATACATCATTCCACTTACCGACCCCCTAAAATTAGTTGTCGCGCTTCTTTGACCCTCAGTCTTTACTGTTCCAACATCTTGAAATAATCTGCTTTCCCCCCATCTTGTTGAAACCTATCTTTTTTTCAAATCCCAGCTCAACTCCTATCTTTGATGAAACCATTTATGATAATCTGGCCAAAAGTGTTGACTCCCTTCTTTAGATTCCTATAGCATTCATTATCTACATCACTCAAAGGGCCTGTCATCACATACCACTGGACATGGCACTATGCTCTTTCTCCCTTGAAAGCTGTAAACATCAAGGGAGAAAGAACTCTTATGTTATACCTCTGTATCTCCTACCTAACACAGGATTGGCATGCAATACATAATATAGTTCTCAAGAGCAGGGTTTCTGAAAGTGTTGTCATTGGATTGCCTGCATCACAATCCTCTGAGGTGTTATTTAAAATACAGATTCCTGGACCTGACTCAGACACACAGAATCAGAACCTATGGGAAACACACTGAGAAATCTATTTTTAATATGCTCCCTACATCATTCTTTTACACATAAAAGTTTGTGACTACCATTCTCTTGTCATCTGAGTGTTATTAAAATAGATGATAACTATCTAGAATTCAAGGGAAGTACTTTTTTATAGTAAAGAGAATTTACATAGGATAAGAAGGGAAAATAAATAGCAGAAAGCAAACCACTAGAGTAAAGCTTATACTGGAATATAATGAATGATAGAGACAGGAAAATAGATACTAGAAACAAGTTGCTGAGAGGCTTAGAACCAACAAAACTGGGCTTTCTGAAATGGCCTCTTAGGGAAGAATTTTGAGCACAGTTTTAAAGAAAGAGTGAGTCAAAACCTGAAAAGAGAGAAGGATGTCATTCCAGATTCAAGTCACCAAACATTTTTTGGGGAGATAGAAAAAAATGATAGCACACAAATCAAAAGGCCTGACTTTATTACTTATCAACAGTATGATCTTGTCAATCAAAAGGCCTGACTTTATTACTTATCGACAATATGGTCAAGTCAATCACCCTCTCAGAGCCTTAGTTTCCCCATTTGTGCATCAAAAAACAATAAGTGAACTGCCTGCCTTCTTTAGCATCAGTTTTAAATGTGACACATGAAAGAAAACACAGGAAAGTGAAAATTATATTCAAACGATCACTTAATACATATATATATGTATATGTATATATGTAATATTTATTTTCCAAGCCCTGTCTTGAGTAAATAAGGTATCTGGGCCCTAAACAGAGATTTGGACACTAAGAATCATCTCAGGAAACTGAATCTTAATACTAACCTGTACGTGCTCCTAAACTCCTGCCTCTTCCCATCTGTGAAGACCCTCGGTAACCAGTGATTCAGAGGACAAGTGTTCATCTCTGGCAAAATGTTTGGGTTGGTTTGTCTTCACATGATTTTCTTGGCCCATAAACATAAGGACACTTAGGGATCTCATTCTTTTATTCATAATGCCTAGCTTGCAGGGGAAAATAAGCAAGTCGTAAAACGGCACCATCCACAATAGCAAAATCATGGTCCTTTAATGGTTTTAAAAATATACATCAGAGAAATGTTCTTTTCAAATCACTGTGAAATTCTCTAAAGAGTATTCAGGCAAAATTTTGGCTGTCGACTTTCTCTTTCCTTAAGAGCCATGATTCCCAAACTGTGTTCCAATAGAACACCAGACAAACATATTTTATCTGCACAATCAAATAGTAGTTGTATTTTCCAAATTTACAAAAATAAAATTTTTCCCTTATATCTTTCTTAAAAGTTTGATTCTTACTACCACTTAAGTACACTTGAATCTAAATCAAGATAGAATCTGATCTATTTTAAGTATGTTCATTTTTAATACCACACTCCTTTTCATTTAAATACATTCGAATTACTTAAAAAGGAGTTAAAAGGCAACAGGAAAAGTCTCACTCCCATCCCCGTCTCCCAACATCCAGTTCCCCTCCTGGGAGACAACCAGTGCTATCGGACAACCATGTGCTGCCAGAGATTTAATGTTAACTCCCTTAAAATTTAACAAATTCACATTTTAAGAAGCTCCACCAGAAGGTATTTCGCCACCTGAAAAAATTTGAAAGTCATTGCTCTAGACTTCAGTGAACTTTCCAGAGTTCTTACAAGTTTATTCATATCCATCCATCCATCCATTCATTCATTCATTCATTCATTCATTATTTTATGTATTAATTCACTCATGCAACAGATATTTACATATGTATGCTATGCTTCAACAGAAAATGAATGTTGAAGGAACCTTAAGGGCTGATCAGTACAGGTTTGGTCAAGTTGGTACCTGACTCCAGGTAGATCAAGAAGGTCCTTCTCATGGGGCTCAAAATTATCCAATTTGGAAAGTCTTTTGTTTTCCATATCTTACAGGAGACTCTTTTTTCTACATACAATGATATCTTCTGTCTAATAACTTGTTATGTGAATTGTCAAAGTTTATTGAAATTTGGTTTTTATAAACTAAACTTAGCACTTTTCTAGACTTTTTTCAAGGTCTTTAATTCCATTCTGTCTTTCTGGCCACTGTGCAAGCACAAGTGTACATTTGAGATGATTGGAATTCTTGCAATTTTCAGGCATAATCCTTTGTTAACAGGGCAAGATTGATAGTCATGGTTTTCAATTGCTACCATTTTTGCTTTTCAATTACAAATTGCTTTTAGTTAAGCTTATCATTATTAAATCAGGTTGTTGTGAACTATTGTACAGGCTATTGTGTAAATCAGCCAGGAGCTTAGACTAGGTCAATGGCAGTAGAGATGGTTAGGTTGGAGATATATTTTAGAGGAGGAGTAAATAGGACTTGCAGAAAGATTGAATGTGGGCTGTTGGTTCAGCCAGGGGTATTATTAATTCCCTTAAAACATGGTGGTATACTTATACTTTCTGATTATCACTGAATCTCTTTCCCTTAGCTGTGAGGTGTTTGGCCCCATCTAAGTAAGTTGTAATCATAAATGTCCAATAACCTCCAGCACACCCAATCCCTTACTGTATAGATGAGGATCTTTGCATATGGTTAAAAGGGGTTCAGCTCATTTTGTGTCCTCCTGTCCTTGCAGAGTGGGACTAAAATGCCTCATATTGGCAAACTCTCCACACTTTAATTCAATCCTGCAAGCATTTTTTCAAGAGCCTTCTATGTGCCAGGCAATATTCCAGACACTAGGAATGAAAAGGTAAATAAAGCATGGATCTTACAATTTAGCGAGGAGGGACAACATAAACAAATGATCTAAGACTATATTGTACGTGTTCCTTATGGTGTTATATGAAAACAGCTTCCAGCTTTCCCAGCTTCTTGATCCGCTAAGGCCTTTTCTAGCCCTCGGTAGCTAAGTCCTACATGCTAACACTGAATTATAGTGATTGTATTTCCCAGCCTACTCAGGGTCAAGAATATATGATACAGGACTGGAGAATGACCATCACCCTGTGTAAGATGCAATTCTAGTCTTTGCATATGTTGGACTCCATATTTCAGAATGAATTATTTGAGTATTGTTAGTCTTTGTAAGAGAGAAAGTACTACATCAGTTCAGTGATTTACAAAATGTGTCCTTCTGCATGCCAGGAGGGGCTAGCGAAACAAGGGTGAGAAGGGCACAGCTTTTGCTTTCCTGGAGTTTACAGTTTCATGGGGGAGAAGAGTCAAGCACACAGAGAATCACAGTAGAAGTCAAGATGAGAGAAGCACATACCAAATGAAATTAGAATGAAAGGAGGCAAAATGATATTCTGATGGGGAAACGAAGAACAAGTGACAGGAATGAACTGGACATTTAAAATTAACCTTGAAGAATGCATAGTATTTCAATGGGTAGATATGTAGAGGAAAGGTGAATAACATTCTGGGAGGGACACGGCATGAGCAAGGTTGCTGAGATGGAAATATGTGTGGCATATTTGGAGAACAGAAAATAGTTTAGTTTGGGAGGGGATATAGGAAGGTAGTAGGAGATAAAGCTGGAATACAAGTTGGGGGCCTACTACAAGAGACTTTGAATGCCAGGGTGAGGAGTTTATACTTAATTCTTTTGGCAGTGAGAAGCTATTCACAAACAGGGCTTAGTGACCTCTCTAAACACACACCGTATGCACATACACACTCACTAACCTGTGTCCTTAATCCTAACCATCTTTCATATAAAACTATGACAAACTCTCTTCACTTAGCCTTTGTAGAGAAAGCAAAACTCTATCTTCTCCCCAGAATTCTCTCATGAGTTCAAGAAATAAAGCCAAATGGCAAACCCTTGCTTCAGCCAGAATTGCTCCTCTCCCAAGATGACCAAGACTGTATATTGGGGTCAAGCAGTTGTACCGGTTCCTTTGTCCCTTAAGATAACCACTCCACTAGGAGATCTCTTAGCTCCTGGTAAATAGAGTTCTGTTTAGTGTACCTTTGTTTCGTCTGCTGTGTCCAGACGCAGCAACTTAGAAAAGCTATGACTCTGAAATAATTATTTAATTAATGGAGCTTAAAAACATGGAAAATGCTATATATTGTTTAGGAATATATAGAGATCATATATACATACATGCATATAAAACTTTATATATACACATTTCTAAATAATACATAGCATTTTATATATAATGAGATATATATTATATACAGCTATAGCATTTATATATATTTTATGGGAATTGAAAACACCAAATTCACAATTGCTTTTTGTATTGTTATGTCCTCGAAGGAAGGTAGAAAGGGGACTACAACTGAGAGATATACTGAGAGCTTTAACTCTAGCTGTAGTGCTTTATGTATATGTATTTTATGTATTAATTGTGCTTTATGTATTAATTCACTCATGCAACAGGTATTGAATTGGTGGGTGTTTATTATTCCCTACACACTTTGTATGTAATAATATATTTATATATACATATTTTTAAGTTTTGGAGTAAATAATGTAGGGCTTCTGTGTTTTACAAATAGCGAGACTGAGCTGATACTTGGGCACATAAAAAAAGGGGGAAACCTTTTTCAAAAAGGTTTTAAAGATATGGAGAGAATCCTTTGCAACTTGCATTTCATCCAGCACCAAAGCAGGAATCCCCCAAAAGGAGCTGGAGAATGGAAGAGAAAGAGCCTCAAGCCCCACCCTGGAGGATGCCCACCACAGGAAAAGTGACACTGAAGTAATACCAGCAGAGAAGAAGCTAGAGGAACAGACGGTTTGCTAAGACGAAAACAAGGGAGATGCAATCCTTTAGATTCCTAGGGAGAGAGGAAGTAATAGCCTGTCAGTGGTAGCAGGGAAGAAAGTTAGAGAAGACAGTTTAACTTGTCTGGAAAAATATTTTTATTGACTTTAGCAAGGATGATTTGAGCAACGCAAAAAGCAACTGTGATGAAGAAACTTTCACTTCCAGATATGAAAATTAACTGGAAACAGACTTGCCCTCTCACCAGTAAACAAGAAAATTGGGCAAAACATATGAAACATTTCTTTTCATTGTACCACACAGTGCAGGATTATGGTCCTTGGGAGAAGAGAAACAAATTAAGTGATCCCTTCAATATTCCTGGCTTTTCAGACCACAAGGAAGGAAGACCCAAGCAGATACGTCTATCTTGCTGAAATGAGAACCAAAAGATCTGAGTCTGGGGAAGCTGAGGTGGCTGGAATGTTTGAAGCAGAGTATCGGAGAAGAGGTAGGTATGCACCGAACAAGCTCCAGAAATCTTGAGTCCCTTGAGTCTTAGGCTGAACACTAAGCTGCATAGGAAGCAACTCCATGAGACTTGGCAAAGAGAACTCCTTGGTTGCTATGAGTTATACAAGTTCCTGAACTGAAACATTCAAGTTTCAACCAGGTAGAATGGAGAGAACTTGTTGAATACTTGCAGCATTCAGAAGAAACCCCAGAAGAACTGTGCTCCTGGCGTAGGGCTAAACTCTCCCTGAAATTATAATTAAATGTCCAACAAACATCTTGAAAACAATTTTTAGCAGGATCTGAGCATATAACTTTGGTCGCCATAAGATGACTTGGATTCTTGAACAAAAAAGAAAACCATTTTAAGTTGGAGAAATAATAAAATTATTTCAGTTATAAAATTTTCTTTAAAAAGATATTTTACAAAAACAAGAGCTCTTCAATTAAGCCACTAAATAATTGCCCATTGGATACAAAAATCTCTCTAACTTTATCAAAGTTCAATAGATTCAACTTCTGAAAAATTGCAAGGGCTTTCTCCAGTTTTAGAGGAATCATGCCCAATTAATACTTTCAATGTTTTTGTCTCAAAAGACTTTCAAATTTATGAAAAAGTCTTTTCTTCATAGCCTAAAAACTGAACTCATTGTTGTTGACATTGTTGAGTCTTTTACATCTGTCAAAGAAAAACTTCAGCTAGATATGAAAATAGTTTCCATCGCAATGAAGGGTTCTCCAACTATGTTAAGTCAAAAGTCTGGATTTATTGAATTTTAAAGCAAGAAACTGATCTTTCTTTTATTGATTCATTCCTCTTATATGATACATATTGGAGATATTTATGTTCATTTTTCTGAATCGTGTCATGGATATAGTTGTTAAAATTATTCCATATATGTGCAAATGTATGAATCACCAGCTCGTGGAACTATAGAAAGAAATAGAAGAAAATCAGTGTAATGATCTTGTTCTTTTCCATTGCTTATTGCTTGAGGAGTGGAGGACCTTTACAACAATTTATTGTACTGTTAACTTTAATTCCAGATTTCCTTGAAATAAAATAAAAGGAATATCTGCCAAATAGTCAATAATCAAAGAAAAAAAGACAGCAGTGTGATTTATGTTTTCTCACTGATATCACACTGCATATGAATGAATTAAATCTGAAGGTCCAAAGAAGGAAAAATATATTTGTGATCTAGCTAGAAGATACGAGAAATTCTGCTGAAATCGAAATTTTTCATAATAATAATCACTAATAATTTAACATATTTTTAACATTTTAACATACAGATGATTTTCATTGTAAGCAAGAGCATTATGTAACTAATTGCAAAAACTAAATTAAATATAAATTACACTATTAATATTGATGAATTTATAGTTGCTTTTAAATTTATGCAACACTCCTTTGAATTCAATGTTAATAATACTGAGTTGAACACAAGAGTTGGTGAATTACTTAACTTAAACAGATAATTTTGAAACTGATATGATTTGCTTCAAAGTCAGATAATTTTTCTAAAATAAAAAAACTAGGTTTGACAATATGGATACAAATATTAAAAGAATAATTGTTTAAACTGGACTGTTATTGGAAAACCTTTAAGTATGTTTGGAATAACTTTGGCATGTAAATCTACTTTTTCAACTGTTAGTTGTATGAAATGTAAATACAGATCGAATATTTCTGGTGCATATTTAGCCTTTGAATTGAAAAGTATTCTGTGTTCAAAAATACACACTAGATTTAGAAGATTTCACAGGAAAATGTGAAATAGATAATAATTTTATATTGATTACGTGTTAAATTGATAATATTTTGGAGCTATTTGGTTAAATAAATGTATAATTAAATTAATGTTACCTATTTATTTTTTCTTTTTAATGTGACTACTAAACATTTAAACTTATGTACATGGCTCAAATTTGTGTTGTATATTATATTTCTTTTTTTCTCCAGTTTTATTGAGCTATGATTGATATACAGCACTGTATCATTATATTTTTATAAGCAATCTTGATCTACAGTAGAGGTTTTAGAGGCTGGGCTCTGAAACCAGATAGCCCGAATGCAAATCTAGTCTCTGACACTTCTTAGTTGTGTACTTTGGGCAAGTCATTTACCATCTCTGTACTTCATTTTTCTCATCCAAAAGTGGGGGATAACAATAGTTTTTATCTTACCGGGTTATTATGAGAATATTTAAATAGCGTCTGGCACATAGTAATTATCATGTGTAATAGCTATTGGTGTTACTTTTATTATTAACTAAGTGACCTTGAGAAGTTCCTTAACCATTAATTTACTCATTTGTAAAATTGTGATAACAGCATCTACCTGGCAAGGTTTCATCTTGAAATAAATGAGATCAATATGCAAAATTGCTTGACAGGAGGTAGGCGCCCGGCACATGTTTGTCGAATCTTCTAGATCTTAGCTGGTATTCAGAACTCTGTTGTCTGGCTCAGCTCACCATTCTTAAATTCAATAGTATGTGTAAAAGAAGTTGTAAACCATAAGGTGCTCATTAGTTGTTGAACATTATTTTTATTCTTCTCTACCATGAAACTCCTCCTGCAAGTATTTGTTCCCAAAACCCGCCTTACTTGGAGCCTCCCGGGTTCTACTGTCTGACCATCTAGACTGACAGACCACTGTTCCATGAGGCCCTCAGTGTGAACTCCAGTGCCAGTATGATCTCTCTCTCTCTCTCTCTCTCTCTCTCTCTCTCTCTCTCGTCTCTAAATTCCTGAAGCATTTCCTGCCCATTGTGTATATTTGGCATTTAGTCATATACTACCTTGTATTGTTGTTTAAAGTAATCATGTGTATATCTCCCTGGTCAGGTTAGGGCGAATGTTTTATAATTTGTGAATTCCCCAACAGCACATAATAATTGCTCAAAAAATATTTGGTCAACAAGTGGGAATATTTGAAAAAATTAGGGAGGAAAAAAGGGTTTTAACTGGAGAGATCTAAGATTCCTCTACAAAGAGGGTTACTAAAGAGATAAAGCTTTAAGAGAAAGTTGAGATAAGAGGAAAGGGCAGAACAGAGCTGATGTGGGAAGTAAGGAGGGCAAAGATGGTAGCTACGAAGAGAGCAAAGGTCAGGGAGCAAAGTGGACACCCGCCTTGCAAGACAGTCCTAGAACTCAAGGCAAAGTTCCTTCTCCCCAGAGCCCCTCCAACAGCGATTTCTAGCCACATCCAATTTTAGAAAGCCACCCAAGGCCTCATCCCAGTCAGTCCTCTTGCTGATCTCAGACAGCTTATCCCCAGAGCTTCCTTTCTCTTGCCCTGGGAACCTTCCCCACAGCCAGCTATTTAAAACATTTGGAAATCCTTCCTCCTGCACTAGTCTTTGCTGACCACTGAAAACAAATGAGGTCAGGTGCCCTCCTCACCTGCCTTTTGCACTCACACAGCACCCTGTCAGGAGAAGACACCTTACTGCCTGGGCCATTGTAGAACCCAAACACAATGTCTGCTCCATAACAGGCACTCCATAACCACTGAATGGACTAATGTCACTTAGTTGAGTTTTTTTGGGGCTGCCATGGAGGAAAAACACAGCTAAATGTGGAGAGAAAGAAGCTGCTGTTCAGCTATGACTCATGAGCTTAGCTCTCAACACAAGGTTCAGGTTTGTTTTGCATTTTTGTGGCTCCAAGGTGATGGTGAATTGGCAGGGAGAAAGGGAGGCAGTATGGTGGGGGTCAGGATGGGCACGATTCAGGCCTTATAGCTAACTTCACTGTGAGTTTGCGTACCAACCCCTTTGGGTTTGCAAAATACAGAGGTGCCTTTCTGCCTCAAAATTCTATTCTCAAGTTAGATTGTTGTCATTTGGCATGATGCACCAGTGACAATCATGACTGGAAAGGGACCGGCCCTCCCCAGGGGAAAAGTCACTAATCTCTGGACTTGAGGAAGTAGGACATCTCAAGTCTGGGTACCTTGGCCACCAGGCTCAAGGATATAAGACTAACAGAGGCCAGCATACACAGAGAGGGATTGAGTTATCTTGGTCACTGCTCATGCTCTGTTTTAATTCACCCGGGTACAGCTGACCTCTTTCTCTCTTTCTAACTTTATTCCCAGCCACCACACTAAAATCTGATTACATAATTAAGCATTCAGTAAGTTTTCTCTGATGCTGATTTTTAATGAAGTTGGCCAACACTGCTTCCTGTTTTGAAAGAGACAAACCCATTTAAAAAGCTAGTTTGTGTCCCCAATACCCACTGTGTTTTAGAAATCGAATAGGTATTTTAACTATTTTAGAGGGAAAATAATCAGATGTAAATAGGTTAAAGATCTTACAACAGAGAGGGTAGCTATTGAAAAGAGCCAGCATTAGTAGCAGGTTATGATTGATGCCAAAACTAATACTGGGCGGGCTGGCTGGCTGGCTATCTATCTATCTATCTATCTATCTATCTATCTGCCCACCTTACCTATTTATTCTCAGATTGTTCTGGGCTAATATCATAAAGGTCACAAATATGACAAATATGCTGGCTCTCTTTTCCTGGCATTTTGGAGTGGCAGGTAAGAGATATCTTAAGACTTTGGAAGGAATCTTCCTAGTAAATTACTTCTCAGTCTCCTGGGTACTTTTGGAGATCACTTTGGGATGAATTCTAGAAATTCATGTGGAGGCCTTTAAGCTCGACACCAGGCCCGCTTGCATTCCTTAGTGGAAGTAGAATTGGGCTGCCCTCCCCAGCATTCCAGTGTGTGCACTGAATTGTTCAAGTGGAAAAGGGAAAGAAAAATGTTGGGGGAGTCAGGGTGTTGGGAGAAATGATGGGCATTCAGGAGAGGTGTTTCAGTATTTTCTGTAAAGCTAGTCTACCTTCTCACCCTAGATCCATGACTACTGACAATTAAAGGATTAAACTTGACCATCATTATTTCCCTACTTAAAATTTTTCGTCATGAGGATGCTTGCCATTGCATCCTTGGTTTGACGTTCAAATGTGGTCCTGCCTGTATCTTCAAATTCATTTCTCAACATTCCCTGTCACACCTAAACGCCTGTAATTCCCCATGTGCACTCTCCTCTCAATGTCTTTGCGCATGCTGAACTCTCTCGGGATGCCTTTTCTCACCTTCTTCACCTTCCATTTTCTATTTGTTCTTTAAGACAGCTCAGGTGCCCCATCCTTGATACCCCCTCGAGCTTGGTCTCCCTCCTCTGTTAGCTCTGGATACCCAGGCAGATCTTACCTGTAGTCTTTACTACAGGACATTGTAATCACCTCTTTGCTTTACTGTCTCCCTGACTAGATTGGACAGTAAGATTATGTATCAACTACCACTGTATTTCTGGTGTCTTACACAATGCCAGTCACTTACAGAAGCTCAATAATTGTTGATGAGCTAATTAGTTAGGTATAGATTGGGAGCAGAACCATCCCAACAAACTGGCATTGGCATGTTGCTACAGAATACAGCTGGCTTTGTCTCTAGTTCTCTCTTGGGCATGAGCCTTAGGATCCTCGGTTACCCTGTGACCTGGGCTCTGAGTCCATACAGACCGATGTTATTCTCTTCATCCAGACTTGGACTCTTCAACTCCAAACTCCATGTTTTCCCCCTGTTGGAAATCTCTTCCCTGGTTAAACCCATTTAGTTCTTTTCCATTCTCGTCTCCACCCTGGTCATCATTATGTGTGCTACATCTTTGGGTGCATGTTTCCTTCTTTCTTCCTTTTCTTTCTTCTTTCTTTTCTTTCTTTTCTTTCTTTTCTTTCTTTCTTTCTTTCTTTCTTTCTTTCTTTCTTTCTTTCAATTTTCTTTCACTTTCTTTTTAACAACAACAACAACAACAACAACAATATTTTCTTCCTTCCTTCCTTCATTCCATTTCCACTCCCTCCTCTCCTCCCTCCCTCCCCTCCCTCCACTCCTCCCTCAGCTTCCTTTCATTCCTTCCTTCCTTCATTATTCCTTCATTCCTTCCAGCTTTGCATACCTATTTCCTTCCATTTCTATTTCTATTTCCTTCCGGCTTCCTTTCTCTCCCTCCCTCTGTCTCTCTCTCTCTCTCTCTCTCTGTCTCTCTCTCTTTCTTTCTTTTTTTTTTGCAAGTATGAGTGTGTTCCCTGTCTCCTCCACTCAGGTCAAAGTTCCACAGATGGCCATGGCTATCCACCAGACTCACTGCAGTGCTGTGTGCACAGTGGAGTTTGCCTCCTTCACTGGTCAAAAGCCTGTTTGGGACAATTCACAATCCCTACGGTCTGCAGCCATCACTTTGAGAGGCCAGTTTGTATATAACCTTCCCTGTAGCTATTCATTTCCGCTGTATACTGAGCGTTGCACTGGATCTGTGCTGTTACTGAATACTGAGAGATTTCATTTCTGTCTCAAGGATGTCTGATGAGGAGGTGGTGTGTCATGACCTCAACAAGCTCTAACAATTAAACAAAATGTGACATCTCGACTGGGTTGAAATACTTCTACAATTTCCCACTATACCTTTTGAGAGAGGAGGAGTAAATTTTGGTGTTTGACCTTTCAGGGACTGGGAAAATGTTAGGTCTCTGTTGCAAATAGAAAACAACCTTTACATAGGTTGTATGCTTTTAAGATTTATTTATTAATTTAAAAAATAGAAGGTCGTGTGAAACCACTGTCATTCTCATTCAGTGGTCCACACTTGAGAAGGGCTGGCCAAAGCTAGGAGTACTGTCCGTGACCACAGAGTGGACGAAAGTGAGTTGGTCTACAAAGGAATCAGATTTGTGACCTTGGCCCTATTACCACTCGCCCAAGTAGGATGTGGGCCCAGAGGGTTGGCAAAGCTGGAGCTTGGTGACCGCAATTTTGAGAAAGAGCAGACTATCCTTTTGATGACCAGTTACAGTTCCCTATGGCTTCTGGGGCAGTCTGACCCCAGATCCTTGGTGACCATCTTCCTCCCCAAAATAGCTTCCCGTTTTAAATGATCTTCCTTACTTCAGCAGGTGGAAATAAGTGGAGCTAAGTGCCTTTAAAGCAGTGTGTCATGATGGCTAATAGCAGGGGAGTGAGAAGTGGGTATATCTGAGTCTATATGCCAGCACTGCCACTTGGTTGCTATCTGGTCTTGGGCAGGTTGCTTAACTTCTCTAAACCTTATTTCCCCATGTTTTAAAGGGGGACAGTGACAGCACCTACTTCATGTGTTTGCTGGGGAGGTTAAATGCAAACAGGCATGTAAGGTGCTTAGTGCTGTGCGTGGCACACAGTTAGGTGCTCACTCTTCTTCATATATTAATGATATTAAGAATAGTAACAACAGGAAGTCATATTTACAATGATCACAGCAAGACAGGTCCCACCCAGGTCAGCTGTGCTCTGAGGCCACATCCCCAGTCACTCCCGTCTGTCTTCTTCCAAGGTGACCCAGTGTGGTGGCGCCAGCTTGTCCGAGGCTGCTGAGTGAGGTGGGAATGTCGGCCAGGATCAGGCTGCCTGGGCATGACCCCTGAGCTGGCAGCTGGGGGAGGAGGAACACAGGGGACAGGGGCAAATGGGGTGTTAGTGGGCGGGCTAGGACTCTGGAGAGGAAGTAGGTTTGTGGTGGGCTGAGGGGATGGGCAGAGCTTGAGAGGTTTTCAGCAGGAAGGAAGGCAGTTGAAAAAAAAATAATCCACCTTGTGTCTTATTAGCTTCTTGGTGTCATTTTCTGGAAATGAAATTCAGAAAGAGAAACCAAATAAGGTTTCTGGGGTGTCACAAAACATCAGGTCTTTCTCTCTTTGATTTCTTTTTTTTGGGGGGGTGGAGGAGGTCTCACCACTATCGTATCTGTAGCTCCAAAAAGGAAAAATGGGCCGTGTTTTACAAACGGTCAGCATGTCAGCCCAAGATCTGATGTGCCTTTTTCACCCTAAAAGTCTTGTTGCACAACCCGGTGTTATTTCCACAGGCAGCTGAAGTAATTCTGCTCTTGAAATCCTGCCCCGTGTGACTTTTTTTTTCTTGTTTGTTCGCCCAGTAATTAAATAGTCATGACAAAACAGTCCCCCAGTTCTGTGGGGAACGGACCTGGAAGGTCATTAGTAGCTACCAGGGCATCTCCAGAAAGAACACACTGTATCTTGGGTACTTGGGACTAGAGTAATCGAACTGGTCCTAGCCCTCAGAGAGTGCCCAGTGTCCTTCTTCAGCTATCCAGATGAGATGTAGCTCAGTGCAAATCAAATGACCCACCGGAGCCGTGCCCCATGGAACCCTGGGAAGGTTCTCTATCACAAACAGGAAGCAAAAGTCACAGCAGAGCAAGATTTCAAAAGCGAGGTTTCTTCAGCGCCTTAGAAACACACCTGCCTCCCCACTCTCCCCCTGATTTCACCTCTTATCTCTGCTTCACTTTTTCATATCCTTTTTTTTCCGACTTTAGTCTCCAAACTTTATTTGGGGGAGAGGAGGCGGACGTGAAAGACTGAACTAATTTATTTGACTCTGAATCTCCTCTCCTCCCCCACGAAATGGCCTATTGTGTAGAAAGGTCTGAAATACCACAGCTCGGTTATTCTGTCTTCACCTCAGATTTTGCACATTTGAAATCCACTCTTCATCCTCACCTCCAAAATCAGCTCAGTTTCCTCATTTCTATTAAACAGTATCACTATTTATCCAGCCATTCAAGTTAATCTTCGACTCACACCTGCTGGCTTCATAAACAGTCACCAACAGGTATCAGCTGATTCTGGATTTATCTGAAATGTCACTCTACTGGCCCCTCATCACTGTCACTCCTATATGGTTCATGCCTTTATCACTTCCTCATGCCTGGACCTCGGTAACATCCCCCACCTCCACCCCCGACTCCAGACCTCCCCAACTCACTCCATGCTGCCCAGCATGTCAGAATTAATCCACCCAGAACACGGATTTCATCACTCCCTTTTCTGCACAGAAGCCTCATCACCGCCTGTGGTGCAAAGTCCAGCCAGACACCCAGCCTGGCATTCCCCACATTTTTTTGCAGTTTGGCTGCCAACTTCCCCAGGCGATCTCCCCACTTCCCAAAAGACACCCACTGCTCCCTCCCGCCAGGATGTTTTTAATACTGGACTGTGCTGGATAAGTGGGAGATGCTAACTCGTAGGACGGGAGAGGGAGAGGAAGGAGGAAGGAAGGAAGTGCACAGCTCCGCCTCCACGAATCATTCTGGTCCTTTGCACTAGCACCCTGCTCTGAACTGCTCCATCATCCATGTCTACACCGCTCATTAAAAAATGAACAGTAAAGCCGAAAACTTTAATTATGAAAATTTCCAAATGTATATATAAAACTCTCATGAATCCATTTGCCAGTTTCAACAGCTATCAAGTTCTGCTATATTTTATTTCATCTGTCTTCATTCTACCTTTTGTGTGTGTGTGGCGGGGGGTGGGGGGCGGTAAGCCATTTTAAAGCAAATTCTAGACATATGTCAATTTATTCTCAAATACCTCAGCATGCATCTCAAAAAGAGAAATTTTCTTACGTAGCCACAATACCATTATCACACCAAATAAAATTGATAATAATTTCTTCCTATCATCTATTTCTCATTCTATATTCAAGTTGCCCAAATTGTCTAAAAACATAATTTTTAGAGTTGGGTATGTTATATTCAGGATTCAAACAAGGTCATCCTTACTCATTATATTTGGTTATGTCTGTGAGGTCTTTTTTTTTAACTCTTTGTAAACTAAAATAGTCCTTCCTCCAGTCCCATCTCCCCGCCACCCCATGCCATTGACTAAAAAAGTAAACAAACCAGGTTAACTGCCTTATAGCCCTATAGAATGCCCCACATTCTGGATTTAGCTAGTTATATCCTCGTGGTATCATTTATAGATCATTCATTTCTACCTTTATACTTTGCCTTTTTGTGTCTTTGACATAACTTTTGAATATGTATGTACAAGCTCCCAAAGCCTCTCTCTCTCTCTCTCTCTCTCTCTCTTTCTCTCGCCTCTCTCCCTCTCTGTGTTTGACTTCAGTGTTATGAAGAGTTTTTACATACTGGATGCTCAATAAATACTTGATGAAGAGCATTTATTAAGCTCTACTGTTCGCTGAACTGTGTACTGGGGAGAGAGGGTCCTAACCTCTCTTTGAGCTCCAGGCTCCTTCCTCAGGTGACACTCCTGGGAGACAAGGTTGAGAACTCTGCTTTACTGCCTCTATGCATAATGACTTTCCCTACTCCCAGTCCCCCTCCACTCCACGCCTTCCTCCAGAATGCTGCCTAGCTGGCCTTATAAAACACCACTGTGATCAAACACCCCCAGAGTCCCCGTTGTTTTTGTACAGCAAAGGTCAGACTCCTCAGTGGAGCATCCAAATTCTCCAGTTTGTGTTCTCTTCTACAAGCCTACCTTTCCTTTCCTCCTCCTGCAGCCGCACCACACACCTGAGATTTCCAGCACCTTTGCATGCTATTTGCTCAGCTCGTAGTGACCTCCCCACCGTTTTTCTCCCCCACCCTAACTCTCCAGCAAATAGCTTCTCTTTTCTCTTTATTTGAGACTGAGTTAAAATGTCACCTCTACAACTTCCTCAGGTGGCATCGATGGCTTCCTCTTTGTTCTCTTTGTAATTTGTCTCATTACTCTGAGTGGCAATGACTTATTTACACGTTTTTTTCTCCCTCAAAAGATTTCGAGCCTCAAGATGATCTGTGTCTTATTCATATTTTTTACCTCCGTGACTTAGCCCATGCTAGGCATTCAGTAAATGCTGAATGAATAAATGAATGAACAAATGAATGAACAAACTCCAAGACTCTTGCCAGCTTGTTCTGTCTACTGTTCCTGGGCTCTGTGGTCAAGAGCAGAGTTCTTGGGTCAGGTGATTTTAAATCGAGGTTTGATTCCCTTACTAGCTGTGTGGCCACTTGCTGGAGGCTAACCTCATTTACCCTCTCTGTGGCTTAGTCTCCTCATCTGTAAATTGGCGATGTCGAGCGTATGGACCTCATAGAATGGCCATGAGGATTAAATGAGATTAGCCCATGTCGAGGGACCAGCATGGTGCCCAACACATGGCGAGCACTTGGTAACTGCCCATTATTATTATTAGTTTAGAAAACAGCCTTCCTCTATATTGTTTGATATCACTTATGGTACATCTATGTGTGTGTGTGTGTGTGTGTGTGTGTGCGCGCACACGTGCATAGAGAGAGGGGGAAAGAGACAGAGAGATACAGAGGAGAGATGCATATGGAAGAGTGTGCACCATGGTGATGTTGAGTAATTCTTACTTATATTTTTCTTTATTCTTACACTGTTTTACAATAAATATTGATTTTTATACACACTTAGCCACTTCAACTCCCAGAATACACACACCCACACATATACACAAATATTCCAACCCATAATATGCATATACAAACCCCATAAACACACATGTAAAGCACACAAATACACATACTCCCTAAAGATGCAGAAACTCTGAGTCCAGATGTGATCCAGCTTCAGGGACCTTGAGAACGTGCCTGTAGGGAGAGCGTGTAGTGCTCGGGCCATCTCTGGCTCTCAGCCAGCAGAAAGGGGCAGGCACGCTGCCAGCTCTGGAACAGGGAAGTGACATTCCTATTCATCCAAGCTTTCAAGTAAACACCAACCTGGGTGTCTGGAGGCAGACTCCCTTATGAAATGCAGGCCCGGCTGCACATGGCTGTTCTCGGAGTGGAGGTGAGCGCAGAGGCTGCAGCCTGTAGCACCATGCACAGAGGACCGATGGGAAGTAACTACCTTCGACCATGGTTTTCAGAGCAGAAGGGAACTAACTAACTGCTGTCAGAAAATGATTTGTTTTTATTCTCATAAGTTTAGGAAATGCAAGGGGAACTGGATGGAGGGAGCTAAATTCTACACTTTAATTGGAGGTTCCTTTTCCTTCCTCTGAAAAAGAAAATGTATAGTGACTTTTAAACTGGCTTCGGTGCTTAGGCCTCAGTTTTGCAGGAGTTTAATATCAAATATATTATCATAATCAGCCTGCTCCAGGTTGGAGTGTGTTGTGACCCAGCACAAGCAGGTGTCACCTGTCCTCCAGAAATCAAACCTGTTTTCCCATTAAAGAGAGCAAATGATGCCAAGTGTCAGGACAGAAATGAAGAAAATCTCTGGACCTGTGAATCTTTGGAGAAGAATCCGGGGAGATCAGCAGCAATCAGAACAGAGCCCTGTCTAGCGTTGAAGACTCACACAGGACGGGCCCCGGTGCCAGGGCCCCCCGTCTATATTCTCTTTAGAGTCAACGTGGAGAGGTTATAGGATCACGGAGCCCTGCTGGGTACCCAGCGTAGTGCAGGAAAAGAAGAGGGAATCTCATAAAAAGACATGATCTCTACCCTCAGAAAATTCACGTTGTAGTTAGTGAAATGAGATGGGCATTCATGAAACAATTAGAAAAAAGTCTCCAGCCTTCTATCTTGGGCAGTGGAGAGGCTAAGTGTTGAAGAAATTTATGGAAATATGTCACTGATCAGGGCCACTACATACAGCCACAGAGGATGTACTGCATACAGTCTAAATAACCAGAGATCCTTCAACATGTGTGTGACACTAATGACCCCAACCGTCACAGGCCAAATGAAGAAGGAGCATAACATTAATAGCTGAAATTTTGCTAACTTGCAGCCCAAAGTTCCCCAGTTTGTTCTTTCTTTCCTTTATTGAGATATAATTTACGTACCATGAAATTTATCATCCGAAAGTGCACAATTCAGTGGTTTTTAGTATACGCACAAGGTTTTGCAACCATCACCAGAGAATTGTCATCACTGAAAAAGAAACCTGTGCCTGTTTAGTAGTCATTCCCCATCCCCTTCCCCCCAGGTCTTGTCAACCGCTAATCTACTTTGTCTCTATGGATTTGCCTATTCTGGACATTTCATACAACATGTGGCCTTTGTGTCTGGCTTCTTTCACTTCTCGTGTTTTCAAGGTTCATCCATGTTGTAACATGTGTCAGTATGTCATTCCTTCTCACAGGTCTTTCTGGGCATTTCAGATGGCGTGGAGCATGTACTCAGGCGCAAGTGCGCTCACAGACATCGCCTCTTCAGAAGCCACCTGGGAGAAATACCTCCCAGCTGCTACTTCCACCTGCTTTGAGGATGTCGTTCACCCGCTTCGGCTCCATCCTCTGGTCTTCTTCAAACTAAAACCCCTAAGGTGTCAAATCAGTTCCCATCAGTCCTTTCGTCACCACACTGGAGCTATATCTGGTGCAGATTTGGGGACACAGTCTTCCTCCCTGACCGAGTGCTGCCTTAGTTCTCTGGGCCTTCAGCTTGTAACTATGTCCCTCTCTGGTACCTGGAGAAGGGCCTGGTTTTCAGCCTCCCCACCTCTTTCATTCACTTTAACCCTAGAGACCAGAGTGGGAAGGATCCCAAGACAAATAAGCATATCCTAAGACAAGAATTGGTATGAAAGTGATTTTTGAGGATGCGTTCCCAGGAAAACCCTGTAGGGGTGTGAAAAAGTAGCATGGAGAACACTTGGAAGCCAAAAAGCAAGTGATGGCAAGTGAAGTCCTGCAGAGGGAACTGCAGCTCAGCCCACAGGCGAGCAGCAGTGCGTGTCGGGCCTTGGAATAGGGTGTTTGTACTTGTACCTGTCAGTTGTTGGTTGAGGGCTGCTCCCCGGGGGTGTACAGTCCCGGCCCTTCAGCTTTCAGGGACCCCAGGTAAAGGACATCCTGGCAGCTGAAGAGCAGCCTTTTGACATAGGGACAAATATGCTGGCTGTTAGAAGTGAAAGCGCGCAGGCTCTGCTATACACTCTTTCTCAAGATCTCACTAATATCAGAACCTGGCGCATATTATCATGTAGCCTGGTGCTAAGACTCAGTGTTTGTCGGTAGATACATGATAGATCAATTGATCGACTGACTGATCAACAGACAGAGCCCTAAAAGTAATTTTCTTTACAACTATAAAACATCTGAAAGATGGAGTACATTACATACATCTGGTTAACTCTCTCCCACTCACTGTATGTACTTTGGCATGTGTGAAGGGAAATGAAGGCCGTACCTTCTAGATTGTTGATGTCAAGGAAAAAAACTTAGACACTCAGGGAAATCGACATCATGAAGTTCCAGGTGATGAAGCCGATTGTCAAAAAAGTATCCAACATTTGATAAGCCGGGGATTCGGGCTAATGATCCTTGATGCTAGAAGAGTCCCTCTCTGGAACCTGGATGGGTCGCACTTTCTTCTTTTCCTGTGTGCTTAGAAGCCAAGGGGACAGAGAACAGTTCTCTGACTGACTTGGGCATGTGACTGAACCTCTATATTTTTCTGATTCCTCAATAGCTTTGCCCACATCCCAAGGTTAATATAAAGATTAAATCAACATATGGGAAAAGGGCTTTGAGAAATATAACATACTTACAAATATAGTGAATTATTTTTTAAAGTAGCTTTTTGCTTTTTTAAAGGAATCGTGGACATTGGAAGAGAAAAGTTTGAAAGAGTGGGGTGGAGAATGTTGCCTTGTGTCCTCAGTGAGGTTTGAGTCTCAGCGGGAATTCGCCCTGACCTGGCCTGGCCTGTGACAGGACATTTATTGACCTGTTATCAGAAGCCTGTTTAGACTTTCCAGGCTACAGCTGGGCTAATCAATAAAGGTCCACAAGGGGCCCCAGCAGAATTAAGAGGTGAGAAGGCAAAAAGGGAATATAATAAGGAGTGAGGGGAAAATGGAAGAAGTGGATGAGAGAGAGGCTGGGTGGGTAGGTAACCGATAAAGAAATAAAGAGCAAAGAAAAAAAAAAGAGAGAGAAGAAACTTGCTGGAGGGAAATGGGTGCCATTGGCAGCTGCTCTTGTGACATCTACAACCTGGGCTTCCTAAGCACCAGTTCTATGGTGGAGGCTGCATAGCCACCACCTTGTCATGGCCCTGCTCTCAACTCTCTGGCTACCCTCCAAATTATTTGAGGGAAAAAGTCCGGGAGGGTCTCCGAGGCAATTTGACCTTGACCCTCACAGATCTCCTGTGGGCCTTGGGCAGAAGTTGGCCAGGGGAGCCAGGAAGCAGAGGCCCTGATCTGGCCAGAAAACAGAGGGCCCTCAGTGAACGTGCCAGCCTGTAAATTGTCCTTTTGTTTTGCAGGCTTTACCGAACACGGTTTTATTTCATGTGACTGTGCTATTTCAGGAGGAGTAAATATTGCCGGCGGTCTGTTTAAAAAGGCCAATGACCTGAAATGTTTTTTTTTTTTCTTCCTTTTCTTTTCCATTTGAATTATCTCCAAGAGACAGCCCTGACCAAGCAACGTGCAGTTTTAATTTGTTGGTGTTTGGTTCTAACTTTCCCTTTTTGTCTCGTGATATGCTGGACTGGCAAACAAAAGGGAGAAAAGATATGGGGATAAAGACACAAAGAGCTGACCTAAGCCCAAGGAAAGAGGGGGAAATGTCCAGGGTGCAACCCGGAAGAGGGCAGGGAGCCGTAGGCTCTTTGCTGCCTTCGTTGCTTCCGGAGCTGGTGTTTGACCTATAATTATAGCCTCTTTCCTCTGATTTCCTCTGTGAAAATAGCAACATTCAAACTAAGCACAGAGTAGAAAAAAAAGCCCAACATAAAGGATCAGGGATTTATAAATACAGTTAAAATTACAGGATTTTTACCTCCGTAGTTTAGTTCTCTCAAGAGTGGGCTGAGAAAGGGAGAACACAGTTCCTGAAACTTGTCTCAGGTCCCAACATATCCAGGTGTGCCCGTCTGGGGGCCCAGCCAAGGAGAGATTCACTACAGGTTTTTTTCCCCACTGGATGTCAATCATTGTAAAAAAAAAAAAATGGATGTCCCTGGCCAGGCACATTCCACTCTCAGAATTTTTATGTTGACTTCTTTAGGGTTCTCACTCACCATCTAAGTGTTCGATCTCTTCTCCTCAAACTCATTATCTTTAAGAAGTGGATAGAGGATGTCTTTGTCTCAGCAAATACCTCCTAGTCTTCTGGGACCTGCTTTTCCTCCTAGACAAACAATGTGTTCGTGTTGGAATTGTGTTCTCATATGACCCAGCGTCCTGGTCACAGCTTACCCACACCGGCCTCCCATGGGATTAACCTGAGGCAAGTGAAAGTTCATCTCTGGTGATGGAAAGTTCATCATCTGGAAAGTTCATCTCTGGAGATGGAGACTGTCAGATAGAAAGTGTAGACATAGAAAGTGGAGTCCGTCGCAGTGAGACAGAGTGAAGTAACCATGAGCGAGAAGCAGAGGTAAGAGGCAGAGACGAAGGCTTGGCACCGAGGTCCTGGGTTCTCGTGGTTCCTGGGGCCTCGCCGGCTCCGTATATCCCCGACCTTTACTTTGTTTGGAAACTCAACATTTCCTTGAATTCTACGAGCTAACACATGTCTTCTTTTGCCTAAACCAGTCCAAGGGGGTTTTTGATGCGCGCAACTAAACGCCTTGACTAATACGACAGTGCTACTGCCAAACGTTCTCTAGGGAAGCTGACGAAGCAATACTATCAGGGCAGCTTCTCAGAACTGACTTCACAAAGTGTTAAGAGCAATGTTTGTAGTATGCTGACTTTGAATTACTGTCACTGCTCTACTTTCCAGAAAGATAACTGTTGGTAAGAAGAGAGAAACTATCTCAAACATCATTTATGACCCAACTACTAAAGAAGAGGAAGGAATCTGGGGAACGGGCTTGTGGCCTGATCTCTGCCTTCAGGTGGAATCACATGTGAGCTTTCCAGGTGGGAGATTTCCAGCAAAGAGAGCAACAATTATCTTCCCATCACCCATCATGAGGTCTAAACTCTCACTATCGGAGCTCCAGGAAGTTAAACCCAACTTCCCATGTCTGCCACTCAGTAGATCTAAGGAATAGCGACTGACCATCATCAACATAACAACATCCCTTCCTGTGCTTAGAGTTGTCATCCCACACTAAATGATTCCAATCCCCTCTGTGTGTCATGGGGGCAAATGTAATGGCCTGGCATGAGGGTGTAGAATACGCTCTGGACTGAGAGTCCAAGGACCTGGATTCCAGCCGAGGTTTTGCTACCAAGCACTTAAAAGACTAGCTAAGCCTCTGGGTCCAGTTTCCGCATCTGCTAAATAAGGAATTGGGCTAGATGATCTCTAAAATCCCTTCCAGCTCTCATATGTCATTACTCAAAGGTAAGTTACTGGCCTAGAATCATTCTCCACAATGAAAAATATTTACTTTCCACCGAAAGCAAGAAGAACAAAGAGGAAAGAGAACAAGAAATTCGGACTTTTTCCCCCCTCATATTTTAGATGAGATGATTCTTCTTACAAAACTAAGGTTATTTCTAACATACCATTAACTTTTTAAAATAACAAGTTTACTACCTAAGAAATAGATGTTTACTGTAGAAAATGCAAATTCAAATATAAATAAGCAAAAAGGAAAGAACTTAAGTAATTTGTAATCTTTTCTGTCAAAAATAGCCTCTATTAACATTTTGTGTGCATAAGTAAAATTTTTTCTTTACACACATATATTTTTCCTATGAAAACGGGATAAGAATATCCGTTTTATTTTTCACATTAATACTTCGCAACATACTGAAAACATCTTTTTATGGTAATAAATATACTTGTAAAGCACTGATTTTAATAATATCTAGTAATCAGTTGTTTGGGTACACCTAAATTTATTTAACCAATCCCCTATGGCTGGATAGTTTTATTTTTCATTATTATAAACAGTATTTTAAATATACTTTGTGCAAACATTACATATATTTACATGTTTGTGTGTATTTTTTTTTTTTTAAAGACTTCTGAGTGAGCAGCCAGGAGCAATTCGATATGCTCAGGGATGCAGGGCAACCACACCTCTTCCTTGGGGTTCGTGTGTTAGTCAAGTCCTTTCAGGTTGCAGGGAGCTATTTGATTCCTACATACCACATGATTGCCCGCCACTTTGGTCACAACTGGATTGGCATCCTCTCCTCCCCAAAGGCAGCCATCTGGAGGCTGGTCAAAGCTTACGAGAGGACTGGCAGGAGGGATTCCTTTCCTGGGTGCTGACTGAACAAGCTGAGCAGACCCGCCCTCAGGATGTTGAATGCGGATGAGCGGCCTCCATATGAGGGGCGGGCAGGGTGATGCATCCATGGCATACACCCCACGAACTGAACCTGAGAGAGGCAGGAATCCCTTTGTGTGTGATCCCCAGGGCTCAGCCTCCCTGTCTCCAGGAAGTTTAACCAGGAGGCGGGTGGTGTGGTCTCTGGAGCTGGAGAGCCTGGGTTCGGATCCTGGCTCTGTAGCTTCTTACCTGTGTGATCCCTAGCTAGTCCCTTAGCCTTTCTGTTCCTGAGTTATCTCATGCGAAAATCAGGGTGACAAGGCCTACTATAAAAGGTCACTGTGAAAACTAAATGAAATAATAGATATAAAGGTCTTTAGAAGAGCACCTAATATACAGTGGATGTTATTATGCCTCTACCTAGAATCTCAGGAATTTTAAAGTCTAACAGGTCACTGATATCTCCAAGGACAAGCTGATGACTTCAGATATCCTGCTATTATTAGTTTACTCTTTAAGGACTTCTGTTTCTTCCACCAGATTCGTGACCTCCTTGAGGGCATGGGCTACCTCAGGTTCTGTTGTGCCCTCCATGGTGCCTTGTGCAGGCTAAGTGCCCAATACACGATTGATCCTGTGAACTGGAGAGAGAGCATGTTACGTGTAGCCCCTTCACAGCCAGTTTGGACCGGCGTAGTAGTCAGCCGAGCCAGCAGCCCAGTTCCTCCGCCCCCACCACAGCCTTCCTGAAGCGATTCTCTCTGGATGGCAGCGTACCAGCAGCACTCACCACAAGTGGAAGCTTTGCTCTGGGTGCAGAGTGAATTCTTGGGACCGAGGTTATTCTATTCAACTTCAGCTTTCAGGATCAGAATAAAAAAAAAAATCCCTACCAAAGCTACTCCAGAGCCTCCTTGGCGCACGTGGAGTTGACCAAATGTGTGTGTGTGTGTGTGTGTGTGGAAGGGGGATAATCTATTTGGGGGACTCCTCCCTCCAGGAAGGTAGCACACCTGTCTGCTTCCTGAGAGGGACCCCAAGTCACATACTCTGGTTTTCCTCCCTGGGGTATCCCTGAGGCTAATACCCTGGACAAATAATGGAATGAGAAAGTCGTTGGTCTTTCTCACCCCTTCAGTCTCCTCTGTCCCCACCTGATGACCCAGCTGAGCCACGAAACATGAGCCTTAAATTTTGGGTGGCTGAGCAACTTCTGAAGCTCCAACTTCACGTTAGCAGGACAACTAGAGAGGAAGGTGTTCCAGAGGACCAGTGGCAAGTTGGGTCCTACAGGGGCCAGGGAACAGCGACTCGGTATTCTTTTACCATTTCTCCGTGCCAGCATTAGGCTAAGTACGTCGCATAATGATAATAACAATAATATTAACAGCTAACACATACCAGCTGCCAATTACTATTCAAACATTTTACATGTATTAACTCTTTGAATCATCACCCAAAGACAATGGAGTAGGTAATATTATTTTCTCTGTTTTACAGATGAGGAAACTGGGGCCGTGATGTAACTTGCTTAAGGTCCCATCGCTACTAAATAGCCCACCTAATCCCCACTCGGAAGCTTTTCAACTAACATTGAAGTATGATCATGTAAGCACGTACACATTTCATTCTCACAGTAACTCTGTAATAGCTTATAGACTCCTGCAGACCCATTTTACGGGCAAGAAAACTGAAGCTCAGAGAAGTTAAAGATGTTCGAGTCACATGATTAACAAGTGGTGAATTTCGTGACAGGCCTGTCCGGCTCATGACACCTTGACACCGGGAGAAGGCTGTGTAAAAGGACAGGAGACTGCTGAGTGGGTTTGGGAAAGGAAGTCACTGCAAGACCACAAAGTTTGGAGATGTGCAAATCAGGCCTGCCGGAGGCGGCACCAGGCACAGCAAAGGAGCCAGACCTCTGATTACCTGCTCCTTTGCTACTTTCAAACCACAACAATTAGTCAGATTGGTGAGCCGGTTTAAATCTCACAGCAGCATGCCTTTTAAAAAGGTGAACCCAGCAGAGCTGAAAAAAATGGCTCTCAATGCAGCCAAATCTCCAAATGGAAAAATCTCAAAGCTTTTATCACCCTCCCTCCCTACTTACTTTCTAAGCCATCTAGTTTTTTTCCTTTTCTCCTCTCTCTCTCCACTGAGCCTTTTTTTCGGCCTGGCTTTAATCTTCAGCTCAAGATTCTAGAATCATAGAACTGGAAGGAAACTTGAGATGATCTAAGGCCCCTTGTCAAGGCTACTTGAAATAAGTTATGTCTTTCTGTATGTTTAAACTTTTTCTCCCCAACCGAGGGAGAACACTTGCCCCTTGCTAATGGGGCCGAGTGATCAGCTAGTGGCAGAGCTATTTCAGGCACTTGCCTGGAATCATATAACGGAGGCAGATGTTGAAGCCATTGCCTTAAAGATGGCTTTGCCTGCCGATCCCCTACCACCACCACCAGCCAAATCCTCACTGGGGAAGGTCACAGGGTCTACCCCATTTTTTCCAAACCAGAAGGAGCTCTTGGGAGGGTCACCAGGAATTTAAAAATAGGATCTATTAAGAGACTCACAGACATGTAATGGTAATACCACGAGATTGTGTTAACAGGTACCTGTAAGGAGTTTCACATGAGCACGCAAACCTGTCAGTGCCTGTAGGAGTCCAGAAACCTCATCGAGGAGGAGACACAGGGAAGAAACTGAGGCCCAGAGAAACTGCAGGCCTGGGAGGCAGCAGAGTTTGTCAGCTGAAGAGAGGCGACACTGGTGTTGCAATCTGACTTTCTCCTTTCTACGTGCGGGACTATAACCAGTGATACCTCTTGGCTTTCCCAGACTTAATTTTCATTGCGCAGCAGATCGGGTGGTTTCCTACACTGAAGAGGAAATGAATGACAACTATAAAATTGAGTCATACTTTACACAGATTCTCCTCCTCCTCCTCCCTCTTCTTCTTCCTCTTCCTCTTCTTCTTTTTCCTCCTTTTTCTCCTTCACCTCCTCCTCTTCCTCCTCCTCCTTCTTCTTCATCATTGTCACATATCATCATCAACATCGTTATCATCATCATCGTTGTCGTCAAGCACTAATTGATCATCCAGTTCCTTTTAGATCAAGTGAGTGAGGATGAGGTTTGGCCAATGGGGTTGGGGCTTATGCTGAGCCCAGTATCTCTGGTCCCATCCCCACTGGGGCTGAGCTCCCAGGGGAGAGATTTGACTATGGCACCGACGACAGACACACAGGACACTAATCACCTTAGTCTCACACCAGTTGTTTCTCAACAGAAGCTAATGGCTAACATCAGTTTAAATGGCCGCTAGATGTCAGGCACTCTGACGAGAGCTGTATATACCTTATCCAAGAAATCAGGTCCATTACACCTTCATTTTACAGATAAGAAAACTATAAGAGATCAAGTCACTTACCCAAGGTTCCCCTACCGAATTATGAACTCCATGAGAGGAAGGACTGCCTTCCTTAGACCTAGAATAGCACTAGGCACAGGAACGATGTTCAATAAAAAATTCTTGAATGGATGAACGACAGGAAATAAATGGTGAAGCAAAGAGAACTATATTCTCCAGAAATATTTTCCAGGTTAACTAACAGAGCTACAACATTGTAGAAAAAAATCTATAATCTTTTAACCTTCCTTTCTCCATGTATTCACCCAGTGATTGAGTGTTTCCAATGGGAAATCTCTTACTATTCAGTGGACGTACAAGGTTGGTTGCTAATTTTGGAACACTTGTGAATCCTGGGCCCGGAATCATGAAAAGGCTGGTGAGTCATATTCCCCATGCAGAGCACCCTACACACTGGCTGTCAGAATAAACCAGGAGAAGTCGCCATTTCGCCCCCTGCTCAGATGGTCTCCTTTTACCTTTTAAAATGATAAAGGTTGTTCTGCAGAGGGTAGGGTCAGAGTGACAACAGAATTCTGGATACTCTTGCACTCTGCAAACCTGCAAATTGCACAGGTTCCCTTGGAAGCCTCACTTTCCACTGGAAGAGTCTGTCCTTCCCACCCCACCCAGGATGTCAGTGTGAACCTGTAAGTGGCCACAGCTGTAGGAAATGTCTGTGGCAGCCCCACCATGCCATTCCAGGCAGGTACATAACGTAACCTGTCACCAGGAGACCGTTAGCCTCCTCAACAAAGGACCCATCTCATTCCTTACTCAGAGAGAAAGGCTTAAAAATACAAGCACTCCTGAGAGAGAAAACACATTGATTTAAAACCACACAAAGGCTCAAAAAGCTGATGGCAGACCTTTTTTGGAGCAGAAAAAAAGCAGAGTTCATGGGGGATTAGAACAGAGGTGGAAGTGGCTTGGCACCTATCGCAGATTCCTGGGTACTTAAAATACAACCTACCGACTCTCATTCACGTCGCGGGTTATTCAGGCTCCTTTGCTTGGCCTTAGTAGATGGCTGAATCTTTGCTTCCAGGTCTCTCAGCTGGGAGAAAAGAGAAAACCCAAGGTCACGTGTTACCCGTGAACAACACTCTGATCAAGTTCTGATAAGAGTAGTGATGATGTTAAATTGAGTTAAAAGTTAAATTGAGATTGTCTTCCTCCAGATTTTGACTTTCATAACTTCCGCCGTCCCCCTTATGATTGAGAACCGAGAGCGGTATCTGGTTGTGTGAGGATGTTCCGACTGGATGAGCAGCTACGTGAATTCCCAAATGCCAGCTCCTCCACCTAAGTGCCCCAATCGTTTCATTCCTCCTGACCAAACTGGATATTGCAAGTATAAGAACAGAGAGAGACGCATTGCTTTTAAAAATAGATCTGAGTTAGTAGTCTTTAAATAGCCAAGGATTGTGATAGGAGAGAGGGCTACTTTGGGTCTCCATGTCCACTGAGAGCAGAACTTGACAAAATGGCTTCAGTGGACTTGTCTAAAGGGATTTGCCATTACTAAGAACTTCTAAAAGGCAAGAAAGCTGCTGAACAAGAGAATCTCCTTCTCTGCAGCAGAATGGATTGTTATTGCACTGAGATGGTCACTGAAGTTCAGCTTACTTTGACACAGAGAGATAACGGACCCTTGCTTTTCAATGTGGTTACCAGACCAGCAGCACTGACCTCACCTGGGACCTTGTAGACTCTGAGGCCTCATCCTCAACTTATGGAATACGAACCTCCCCTGCAACAAAACTCCCAGGTAAAACACGTGTACCTAACACTGAGAAATACTGGACCAAATGACTTTTTCAGATTCCTCCAACTTGAGGATTTGATGAGTCTCCCTCAGTTGAGAAGCAGTATGGCCCCTCTGCAGTGAGGGACGTGGTTGCTTATGACATCTGACTCCCTGTGGCAAATTCATAAGAGACCACACAGCTTGGGAGTCTGCTGTGTGTTCAGAAGGACTGCAGCTGCAATTCCCTCGAGGCGTGCCTCTCTCAGACCCATCGAGGACTCCCAGAGTGAGAAGCGAGGCAGACAGTCCACTGGTTTGTGTAGATCCTGGCTCTTCTCTCAGTCGTGGGGACCACCTGCATACCACCATGTTCATTTATCTGGGGCTACAGATGGCAGGCAGTGTCGAGCATCTCAACTGATGAAGAACCATAAGGCAACTCATATATTTTCCCTAGAAGGTCTTGTAAAAGTCATTGCATAAATTATTCATAAATACCAATGAGATAAAGAACACTAAATCTCATGTGGAGAGTGAGGGGGCCTCAAGATATGGCCAAGAATCCTCTGACTAGGAGGATCTAGTTTATGGACACGCACAGGGAGCGTGTCCCCCAGCTGCTGATATCAACTACTGATTTGGCCCCCTTGGACTGCTGCAACAAAAATACTATCGACTGAGCGACTTAAACAACAGATACTTGTTTTCTCACATCTCTGGAGGTTGGGAAGTCCAAGATCAAGGTGACAGCATATTCATTTCTTGGTGAGGCCTCTCTCTTCCTGGCTTATAGATAGCCACCTTCTCACTGTGTCCTCCCATGGCCTTTCCTCTGAGAGCGCACGTGGAGGGAAGGAGAGAGGGAGGGAGGCAGGCTCTAGAGCTCTCTGACGTCTCTTTCCTCTTCTTATAAGGGCATTAATCCCATCGTTGGGGCCCCACCATCATGACCTCATTTAAATTCAACTACCTCCCAAAGCTCCACCTTCAAATACCATTATGTTGGAGGTTAAGATTTTAACATATGAATTTAGGAAGGATACAGACATTCAATCCACAGCAACCACCAAGGTAACAGACTTCAGACGGTCTGTTTTCTAATCCATATTTTTTCCCCTTAAACTTACGTTTGTGGCTAATACTAATAGTTTTAAGTACACTAAGGCTATACTAATTAGAGGAATGGAAAAGTTTAAATTATGTATCTTCATAACAATTAGCAGTGCCATGGAAATGCAGTTCATTAGTCTCTAGAGTCTCTCCACTCCATTTCTGATGGGCTACAATCCAGCGGGCAGGTCATGGGTGAGCTGTGCTGAATACATATTCATAGTAAGGAGAGTAGTTGAGATCAGGGCTCTAGAATTAGAATGATCTGGGTTCAAATGTGATTCTATGACTGTCTACCTATGACCTCACCAAATTTCAATTTCCCCATCTATAAAATGGAGGGAATTAAAATACCTTCTATCATTATATATCATTATATAGTCATGTGAAGGTTAAATTACACAAAACATGAAATGCCCTGGCACAGTGAGACACTGAATATACAGTGGCTATTACTATTGCTGTAGTCGATATGATTGGCCATGATACTTCTATCTTTCTGGCTCAAAAATGAGCCAGTTCTCTTCCTACTCTTAGGCTGAGATCTCCAAGAAGCAGGAATTCAGTTTCCCTCAATAGACTCCTTCTCACCGTCCTGAGATAAGGAAAGGTCTCCTACTTCCCACATCTCATGGAGCAGCCGTGTCGGTCTCTGCCCTTGTCGTGCATCAGAACTATTACGGTCACTTGCCTGACTATTGGCTGGAAGAGCTCCTCCCAAGTCCTGAGCTCCCAGTAAAACTTGCAGCACAAGTTCAGCCTTGTTTGTTAGGAGGCAGGAACCCTCCTCCACCCCTCCGGCCCTCACTGCCCCACCCTGGGGAGCGCTGATCTTCATCTATACTGCTTTCCCCCTTCCCCCTCCCCCTCACACGGCTCTTCTTCACCCCTGAGCCTATATTATATGTTGGTCTTCAGGGGTGATCTTTCCGTCATTGCAGCTTTCCTTCCTTGCGGTCAGCCATGTGTAAAAGCACCTTGGAACATACCCGCTACTTCATGGATGGGTCACCTGTACTTTCCCAGAGTAGAAGCAAGCATCATTTCTATCTTGCCCATGCGGTCCTAACCAAACCCGTGATATCTAATCTGTTGGCATCCATCCATGGAAAATTCGCACCCTCAAAGTCCTTCATTAAATTCCTTTGTCCAGTGCTCTTAAAACACATGAATGGCTTGACCTGCAAGGTAAAAAGGTCTTGGGCCCATCTGACTGTCCAATCAATCACCCAGTTATCTCTTCCAAGAAGCTTCTTGACTCCTCTCCCAAGCCAAGCTAGGTTAAGGTCTCCTCCATTGAGCTCACCTATATCATTACCCATTGTATTGGAATGATCTGTGTCTCTGTCTGCCTCCTTCACAAAACCAAGTTCAAGGAGGGCTGGGGTCATGTGTTATTCATCTCTGTATCATCTGCATTTAACAATGTGTCTAATAAGTGCTAAGCATGCAATAAATGTTCAAGAAAGAAGAAAGGAAGGCAGGGAGGAATGAAGGAAGGAAGATAGGAAGTAAGAAAGAAAGTAAGAAAGGAACAGTAAGAAAGAACGACCCCGTAGGAAGAAGAAAATAATGAAAACGGGCTGAATCTAATTCAGTAGAAGAATTCCCAATGGCCCTGAGCGGAGAAGCTAAAATCCATTTTTTTTCTATATTTAATCTTCTAACTTCTCCCTCCATGTTATTATTATAAAAATAGAATGAGTTTATATAGACTCATTAAAATTGTTGGCTAAATAATCATGATAGTTCCTGGAGCTCTGGGCCATCAGCAAGCCTTATAAAGTAGTCTCTACTGACAGCAGGGCATAAAACCATCATCGAACACAAACACTGGACTTTTTCCCTGTCACAGATACACAGTCCATTCAAAGGTCAAGGTCAGTCACTTCTTCTTGTGTACATGAGCTCTCCATAGCTGACAAACATTTCCACACACATCCAAGGAGAGGGGGACAGGGATCAAAAAGCTCTTGGGAATTCACTGTTAGTCATAATCACCTTATAAGTATCTCTACAATTGGAGAGGAGCAGGGGCCCAGAAAGGTAAACAGCAAAACAAAACAGCCAGATAATCAAGAAAGTACAAAAAAAAAAACAAAACAAAACAAGAAAGTATCCACATACACATACACGCTCAACAGTTGAACTTTCCTAATGTTTTGCTCAGATTAATAATTAAATGGCCTTGTGTACTTTGAATAGGAGCCAACTGCTCAGCAAGGAAAGGTGACAGCAAAGCATATCAACGAGGCTGGTCTGGCATGAAAATCAGCCAGTCCACCATGCAGATAATCTAGAATTTCTTACATTCATTCCCTGATCTTCTTTACCTTTAAAAACAAAAAATTAATTTTTTTCACAGTTACTATGTTTTTAAATATTTTTTAAATAATTAAAAAATTTTTTCAATTACAATTGATGTACAATATTGTATTAACTTCAGGTGAACAACATAGTGATTAAACATTTATATAACTTATGGAGTGATCACTCCAATAAGCCTAGTACCCGTCGGACATCACACATAGTTATCACAATATTATTGACTATATTTCCTATGCTGTACTTCACATTCCTGTGTTCATAACTTGCAATTTGCACATCTTAATCCTTTCCCATTTGTACCCATTTCCCCAAACCCTTTCCCGTCTGGCAACCTTCAAAATGTTCTCTGTACCTATGAGTTTGTTTCTGTTTTGTTTGCTTTTTTGGTTGTTTTTTTAGATTCCACATTTGAGTGAAATCCTATGGTATTTGTCTTTCTCTCGACCTTTCACTTAGCATAATACCCTCTCGGTCCATCCATGTTGTCCCATAAAAATTAATTTCTTTTTTTATTGAGGTAACAATGGTTAATAACACAAATTTTAGGTATACATTATAATTCAACATCTGTACATGTGTCTATTGTGTGCTCACCACCAAAAGTCTAGTCTCCATCTGTTATTATATTTTTGACCCCCTTTACCCATTTCACTCTGTCCTACCCCTCTTCCCTTCTGCTAACCGCCAGTCTGTTGTATGTATCTATGAGCTTGTCTTTGTTGTGTTAGTTTTCCCCTTATTTTGTATTACATTTCACACATGAGTGAAACCATACAGTTTTTGTCCTTTTCTGTCCTACTTATTTCATCTAGCACAGTACTCTCAAAACCCATCTACGTTGTTACAAATGTTCTCTGCCTCTGTTTAACCCCAAATTTTAGAGACGGATTAGATATGAGGTATGGAGAAAGTTTACCAACTTTGGTCTATTCCGGCCAATTCAGTTGCTGTTCTCTCTACACCAGACAGGACTCAGACCCTAAAGCCTGAGGCAGACTTTGTTGGTTGTGTTTGGAGGACAGCTCCTCCTGGCTTTGAGAGCTAATCCACATGTGTCCTCTCCCTTCAGCAGAGTGTGCCCCTCATAGACACCACGACATCGCTCATGAGAGAGGATGTTCTTTCCCCCGGATCCACTGTGTGGTCAGGGACCTAACTGCCGAAGGCGGGATTCACGTGGGAGTTACCGTCCAGGGTATCGGAAAAACGAGCGTGACTGTGGGGAAAGAGTCTACTCTAGACTACTTTTTTGATACCGTCAAATATTAATCTCATCTCTGGAAAGAGGGAGAGATTAAAGTTAGCAGAGGGGAGCCCAACTGGTGCTCAGGCAAGGGAGACATGAAATGGGAGGAAACGAGCGTGAGGAAGAAGAGGCCACGGCAAAAACTGCCCTCCCCGAATCCAAGGGGGGCGGCTACTTCCTAGGAGAACAGAATGTCCCCTGAGGGCAGCTACCAGATGCGAAAGCAGGTCCTGCCCTGGCCTGTCTCCTTCCCACTCTCCTCTTCCTTCCTCCTTTCCTCCCCAATTCCTCTCCTTCCAGCTACTTTTGTTGACCATCTGTGTGCCCGGTACTGTGCGGGTGGTGGGAATGTGAAGATAATAAAAGAGTCCCTAACCTCAAGTTATTAAGGAGCGAAACTGGTAACCAACATGTTTGGCAAAACAAACAATGAAATCGTGTCCCAGAGCCTGTCCTAGTCAATGTGCCAGACCCAGCGGGCCTCGGTGGAAGCCAACAGTTCATGTAGGTGATTTTGGTAACAATGTGGTTCTCAAAATTTCTCCACACCTACTGTGTGCTAAAGTATTTAGGGGTCATGTCTATATCGTACTTCGAAATGGTTCAGAAAAAATATATATACAGCAAAATGTAAACAATTGTAGATTCTAGGAGGATTTGAGTGTCAATTGTGCTATTCTTTCATGTTTTTTACACATTTGAAACTTTTCATAATAAAATAAATTTAAAAATCCTCTCCAGTGTGACTATAGTAGAATAAAGACTAACATTTGTGTGTCGATTAGCCAACAAGTAATCACGGCTAACACTGATTACGTGCCAGGAAATTCCACATGCGAACGTGCGCTTTCTCCTTCACCCTTACAGCGACACTGCATCATGGGCTTTCCTTTCCAGAGAGGGGAAACTGAGGCTTGGCGAGGTACTTATCTCATATCGCACAGCTGTGATCTGTCAGAGCCAGACCATAGCCTGGCTTTGGTCTGCTTCTAGGCTACTCACTCTTAACTGCTCTCCTCTCCCCGTAGCCTCCCAGGAAACACCTTGAGATATCTGGTTGAAGTAATGATGACAGAAGTCGTTGCCATGGAGGGCACTCTGTCAACCTGTGAGTACAAACAACCATTATCAGAGCCTTTCCTGCTTTGATAGGGAGAGGAAAGGTCTCCAGGGGCTGCCAGGAGAGAGAGGCCATCGGTGAGGTAGGGAAAAGGCAGGGAAAGAGGAAGTGGGGAAGGAAAACTGGGAGCGAACCAAAGCTGGAAGGCTGGTATTTTTGTCCGGAGCAGCAAAATGTTTTCTGTTTAGTAGAAAAGTTGCTGCAGTCAACAGTACTCCTAAAAAGTTGCTGCAGTCAACAGTATCACTAATGAAGGCTAGAAAAAATCACAGCTGAAACATATAATGGCGTTTGGTTCCCAGAGGGCTTCTTAATCAAGCTCTCATTATGTCTGACATTCCTATCACTGACCCCGCCATTCCGGACAGCAATGTGACTTAAGAGAGCAGGGCTGGGCTGCGTTGAGCCATCCCTACCTCCTACCCCTTTATGACCTGGGCCAGAGAGTGGAGGGTAGTGTGTGCCCGGCCAATTGGCCTCTATAGGGATTTCAGCCATGACCTCGACCTACCTTGCTCTTTGCTCCAGTCTCCTGACTAACCAGCCTGTGCACACAGCAGAGCCACAGTTTCACAGCCAGCCTGGCAGACCCAGAGTAATCAACCAGGGTCAAGTTCTAGTTTGCTCTTGGTTTATGAAATGTAAGAGTTGGAGAAATCATGTAAAAAGTCGGGAGGATGTAAACATTCCAAACAGCCATCTCCCAGGGATTGGACATTAGAACAAAAGTCACTTCCTTCAGTGGCCTTTTCTCATGGTCCATCTTTTCCTGTGAGGACAGAGCTAACTCATAAAACCTCAGTCCGGTGGGGTGTTCGGAGTAACTCAGCATTAACCATTTAGGCAGTGGGGCAAAGGGTCCCCTTCTGCAGAATTTGGGGACCGCCCCTGGGAAGTTTTGTTTTAAAGCAATTGTGCCAGCTGATCTCAGGAGTATTTCTAGAAAATTCAAACCATTGTGACAATCACAACAGACCTTCTCTCAGCCACGGACGACGGGTAACTCACTCTGAAGCCGACCTCACAGGACACAAAGGTGAAGTCAACTCCTATGATTCTGCAAAACAGAATCCATTTCAACCGAGAAAAGAAGGAAATCATGACTCAAACTCCAAGAAGCTGGTTTAGCAATCTCAAAGCAAAAAGTGCTCCTGGGGGAAGAAGTGGAGCATTGGGGAGGAATTTGTTCAAATAAACAGCTTTCATGGGCTATTTTCCCCCAAAGGTCTCCCTAGACCCAAACAGTACTCCTGCCTCAAATCCACCTTGCGCACCACACAGCCGTGAGCGTCCGATGAGTCGTTGCTATTTCTCTGCTTAAAACTCACTCCCCACACCCGAGTTGGTCCCCTTCCTTTGGCTTCTCTGAGCTCCGGGACTCCCTTCTCCCAGGGATCTTCCTAAAGGTAAGCATGACGATATCTGTCTCCTGCTTAAAAGTTGTGGCCGGTTCCCGACCCTCTGCATGATAAAAATGCACACTATTTACGTGGCATACGAGGCCCTGGTGATCTTTCTCCTGCCCTCGTCCCAGACTCGTCTGCTACTACACCTCCTATGAATCCTTTGTTATGGTCACACAGAGTTCTCTAAATTCTTACCTTGTCTTTAATATGTGGCACCTGATTATGCCTTTTCATTCGCTCTTCCCCCATCTAGAATGCGATGCCTCTGAGTCCACAGGGTAAACTGAGGCTTCAAGACTCAGCTCAAAGGTTACACCTTCAATGGAACCTATCCAGAAATATTTTCTCTCCCCTTCCCTCCCCCACCAGACACCATACACACATACACACACACACACACACACACCATACATCCCCATCCGCACAACCATCACACCTTTTTACAGGGCTCTGCTCCATTCTTTGTTAACATTCGCTGCCCACACAGACTGTCTCTTCCTTGACGACAGAGCCTTCCCATCCTCCCATGCAGTGCCCATCTTGGCATTCCTAGTTTTTAGCACAGTGCCTGGCACCCAGTAGGTGCTTCATAATGTGGAAGGAATCTAGATCCTCCCCAACCTGCAAGACCAGGCACCTGACAGTAAAAATTTCTGCCACCTTAGAACTCTGTATCCCATATTGTTTGTAAACTGTTACTTCTCTCTTCCTGAATTTTTTTTTATATGTTCTAGAATTTTAAAAATTTATTCTACTAAACTATAATATGCTTCCGGGGAGTCACACCTTTTACTCCTCTTCTTCCCCCACCAGCCTTCAGTTTTGTTTAGAAGACTGTTAATTAATTAATTTGTCAACTAGTCCTTTAAGACATCAACATCAATTGTTTTAAAATCTCTTATAGAAAAAAAATTAACCTAAAGGCTGTTGCCATTTGTCCCCAACTCAGGAGCTTAGAGTTTCTGTAAAATGAACACTGTATATTTGTAAGTTGCAAGGAAGCAATGGACTAATAGGATAAAGGTCCTGGCCTTGGGCCCCAACCACCTTCCCCATTGTCTGTCCTGCTTGGTCTCTTCCTAAGCTGGGCTCCATTTCTCCTCCCAGGGTCAAAGGATTCAGAGGCGACCAAGATTCACAGCTCGAAGTCCTCTCTGACCTTCTAGGGTAACCCTCTGTAGAGTCTAGTTATTTACTATCCAGATAATACCTCATCAATAGGACCGCAGCTGTCTAACTTACCATGGCTCTGTGGCCCAAAGGGGGAAATCGTATACATTGCTTCTTTCAGAGTGGCCTGGGAGAAATTTCTTTTCAGTCTCACCATTTCAGAAATTCTAAATGCAGATCTGGAGGAGAAGACTATGTAGGAAAACTCCTTTGGCTTCTGCCTGCCACTTCTTTTTATCACCAGCTACCTGAGGTGACCAGTTGTCTGGAGACCTTTGGCCAGGGTGGTGGCGTACTAGACAGTGTCCCTGGGCTGCTGGCCGGAACGGCATCGCAATGGCCTCAAGTTTGGAACACGCCAGTGGGAAGGCAGCTAGTGTCTCTATCACTCTCCTTCCACCTTTGTGACCCAGCCTCTTCCTCCCATAGCCATCCTGCCACAAACTACCCTTCAAAGACCTTGGCAGAGGGCCCATAATTTGTTAGTTGAAGGGAAGAAGTCTGGTTTCAATGTCACGCTGACACTGGTAAAGATGCCCACAGTCTCCCTGCCTGTATCTTTCAGATCCTGGGCTTGCGTGTTGGTGAGATGGGAATCCAAAACCCAGAGTCAGGAGATGGCCAGGATATGAGGATGGGAGGGCAAGACTGGGGGCTAATGACTGAAGGGGTAGACACAGAAGGGCCAAGACCAGCCCAGGAAGGTCGATGTGACATAATTATGGTTAACTAAGGGTGGGCTCCACCTGGTCCAAGATCCCGGAAGCCTCTCCAAGGTGGTCAGCCAGGCAGCTGACAGCCACTTGGGGTTTCAGCGGCAGGTATCAGAACTCAAGTTGGGGGTGTGTAGGTTCTGGAGCAGGAAATAAAATGTTAGATCTTAGAAGGGAAATGCTTAATTATCAGGCAGGGGCTTGGTTAAAATAGAATATTACAACACAGATTGATAACAGGGACTCAGGATACTGAAGTCAAACCATGCTTACTAGCTGCAGCATTGCTTTGCTGGTGGACAACAGGCCGAGGGCATCTTCTTTACTTCCCACCTGCAGCCAGGCCTGGGCAGGACCAACTTTGCAGGTAGAGCCCTTCCCATGCTAGACAACCAGCACCTTAGGGACAAGGACCATGTCTGGCTCACTCTCTACTTAGGAAACGCCTGGCACATAGTAGGTGTTCAGTAAACACTCATTGAGTGAATGACCATTGTGTAAGTTGTTGGAGAGGAGGATGAGGATGGCAGGCACACCCTCCTTCCCCTAGAAGAGCAGAATCCATCTTCATCCTACAGGCATCACCACTACCAGAGATTTGTCTGGGCCCTTCAAGCTCTAGCTTCTGAATTTGTTTTAACAAGCACATATTGTGAGTGCTGTGTGCCCCTCTATCACCAACTAATTTAATCAAGTATGAAGTAGATACTTTTATTATCCCCATTTTATAATGAGGAAATGAGAGCACAGACAGGTCTAGTAACTTGACCAAGGTTATTCAATAACCACTAAGTGATTGAGTCTGGATGTGCAGTCAGGCATTCTCACTCTATACCCCACATTCAGGTAAGGGCTAAAGGATCCAAACCGATCACTATGCATAAACTATGCAGCACTGATCTCTGTGACTCTACAGAAGCCATTCACCACCCCTAAGATACCTGACAAGTCTGAGATGCTGGTAGTTGCCAGCAGATATGGAAATGATTCCTACAGCCTTTGAATGTCACTCAAATGCAAGTGAGACATAGGTTGGTAAAGCATTGCCTGTAGAACAATTCCCTGGGGCCTCCTGGACTCTACCACTTAAACAAAGGTCAACTTCACGGATGGGCATGCAACTATCCAGTCACACAGTTCCCTGTGCTCAGAAGGGCCCCACATTTGGTTTAATACTCTTCTGTTGCTACCTTGAAGTTTCTAATTATTTTTGAACAAGGGGTCTGGGATTTCTATTTTGCTCAGGGTCCTGCAAATTATGTAGCTCGTCCTGTCTGTGCTTGTATGTTGCCCATCAGATTCATCCTGATTTCCTTTCTCTCACCCTCCCTCTCTGCCCACAGAAATGACTCTTACAATCTCCGTAAATTTTTGCCATTCTTAGGCGTTGGGAGAGTGTGTAGGTCAACTCCGGTTCTTATAGATCTCTTACTTTAATGTTCCCCTTGAAGCCAATTAGGGATTTTTTCTCCCATAAGATCAGAGGCCTCTGATACTCACTCCATCCCTCCCACCCTCTCTCCATAAATGACATCTTCCCATCTCTCCACTTCCTGCCGATCAGGGGTGAGACAAGACAGTAAGGCTGAGGTTGGTTGTCAGCAAAGACAAGCCTCAATTAAAAGAGAACATTCCTAGTGTTAAAAGATTGAATGAGCAATATTTAAAAATTTAAGAGTCTATTTGAGCAAAAACTGATTAGAATTGGGCAGTGCCAAACCAGAAGTGGTTAGAAGCACTCCTCTGACAGGAGCCAGTGGGCAGACATATAGAAAAAGTACAGAAGCAAAGAGAGAAGATGACTTGGTTGGTGACAGCGTTTTGATTTTATAACCCTGGGGACATTTACAGGCTTAAAGTTTGCTTTCGTGGGCCACCATGGCATTAGAGTCATCTCGGTCTAATGGCCTCCTCGTTTAATTAATTTAACAGTAGTCAGGTTAAAAGAGATGTAAGAGATATGTCAACTAAATTAATGTATGAATCTTGTTTAGATCCTGATTCAAATAAACCAATTGTAAAAAGATATGTTGTAGTTAGTTAGGAAATGTTGACTATGAACTGAGTGTTAAATGACTTTGAGGAATTATGCTTTATTTCTGTTGAGTGTGAAAAAGGTATTGTGGTTATGTAAGAAAATGCCCTTATTTCTTTTCGAGATGCGTAGTTACGTATTTAGGAGTGTTATGACATGGTATCTGGGATTGCTTTAAAATGCTTTAGGAAGAAAAAGATAGGGTTAGAGAGGGAAAGCGATAAAATAGACATGGCAAAGTACTCGTTCTTGTTGAAGTTGGTGGTGGCATTTCTTGTACTGTTTTCTTTCTGCGTGTTCGGAAGTTTTCATAATACAAAGTTAAAAGTGAGAACGAGAGGAAGAGTGAGAGCGAGCATCCAGACCGCAATGTTTCTATAAGAGTAGAAACAGATGTTTACTTCTGTTCTCTTTCAATGGTTCAGAGGAGTCTGGTCTCTGAATGAGCTGGTCTTTATCTGTGGACAGCACCCGACTTTACAGTCTTCTCTGAATCATAATCTTCTTGTGCTGTTTTCAGGATAGTGGGAATGGCTCCGCTGAACCATCTCCACTTACTCTCCTGCCTGTTTCCCTTTGTGCCCAATAGCTTATGAAGGTACCAGTTATAATAGGAGCTATAGAGGCTCAAACTCATGACCTTGACTTATTAGCCTCCTTCCCTAATTTCATCACATCCAAATTCTGTTTCTTCTCTGGACTTAGTTCAAGTGTTACCTCCTATGCGAAGCCTTCTGTAACCACCCTGCCTATCCTGATCTTTCCTTCCCGATCTCCCACAGCAATTACAGTCCTGCATCTGGTAGTTCACTCTCTTTTTGGTTCTGAGGTATTGTTGAATGATTCTGTGCACACCCATTCTTATCTTCCCAACAGACTGCAGTTTCCCATGCATTCTACTCTGACAGGGTTCAGAGTCCTCTGAATGGGCCTATTCCATGCTAAGCATGTTGTAGGCCATTCATTCATACATTCATTCATTTATTCCTCCAATACTAGCATAGAGCACCTACTCTATGCTAGGCCAGATGCTGGGGATTCAGCGTTAAAGGAGATAGATCCAGTCTCCGTCCTGGAACTCTTTCTGTGGAGAGGGAGAGATGACGTTAAACAAATAACTTCACAACAAAGTAATCAAAACAATAGTGGTGAGTGCTATACAAGCATCAGGCATGGTGCTCCGAGTGTGTAGAGCAAGAGACTGGGCCTGCTCTGAAGAGTCAGGAAAGGCTCCCCGAAGGAAGTGACTTTAGGAAGGGACTTGAAGGAAATGTAATAATTAGCCTGGCGAGGAGGTGGGGAGGAGAATTCCAGGCAGAGCAAACAGCATGGGAAAGGCCCCTGGGGGAAGAAGTTTGGCATACCAAAAGGAACCCAGTTTTACTGATATGCAGAGGCCAAGATTAAAAATAAGCATACTTCTTTAATTGAGATGAATTTCTAAGCACATTGCAAGCTGGGTTCTTCTCATTATCTGAGATAGATTGCTGCAGGAATAGCTTTCAATTTGTTCTTGCCTCCCTGAATGCATGCCTCTTTGCCATATGATTTTGTCCCTCTTTCGAATAAGCAACAGAATCTATTTCTCCGTCTGTTGAACCTGGATTTGGCTGCACGACCTCCGCTGGTGAACAGGACAATAGCAAATGTGCTATAAGCAGAGGCCCTCACTGGTGAGAACTCTTTGCCACCATGTGAACAAGCCTGGTCCTGCCTCCTTGAGGATAAGAGGCACTACATGGAAGGAAGCTCGAGTCATACCTATTGTTCCAGCGTTCTACTTGAGGCCTCAGACATATGAGTGAGGCCATCTAGACCATCTAGCCCCAACCAAGCCAGCCCAGACTGGAAGAACCACCTAACTAACCCACAGAATCATGAACTGTAATACATGTTTGTTATTTTAAGTCACTATGTTTTGAGGTAGTTTGTTGTAAAAAGCTGATGCATCATCTTTATACCTCACACACTCTTATCAACTGCCTCCTATGTTCTAAGCATTTGTTAGGCGTTAGGAGTACAATAAAAAGTAAAAACTCAAAGGTTATAATTAGGGAGATATTTTTTACCTATAAAAAGATAAGTAATGTGGCAGTTCAAAATAATAAATACATAGTGAGTTTCTCCAACAGCGCTGTGGGAATCGGGAGGAAGAAGAGATCCCCAAGTCGGAGAACATTTCTGCAGGAGCTGGAACTTCAACTTGGTCTTGAAGGGCACTGGTTTAACCTTGGAGAAGAACAGGGGTAGGATCTCCAAGACAGGAGAAGAATGTAAACAACATGTTCAGGAAACTGGTGAGCCGTCTAGTTTGGCCAAAGCATAGGGCCTGTAAAGGAGATCGATGAGAGCTAAGGTTCAAAAGGCGGGGAGGCCCAGGTGTTGAGAGCTGGGGATCTGGAGTTAGAGTTGATAGATTTAGCAAATAAAAATCCAGGATGCTTAGCAATGTTTAGGACATATTTATACTAAAAAATTCTTTGTTGTTTATCTGAAGTTCAAATTCAACTGGAAGTTCTGTTTTTTATCCGGCAACTCTAGCTTGGGTGGCAAACTCAAATGCCTGCAGGAAGCTAAGAGATAAAAGAAATGAGTAATGAGGGCAGGATGTAAGGCAACAGAGCGAGGTGAGGACCACGGCAAAATAAGAGAACACTTGCTCCACTTGGGGGAGCAGTCCAACTTTGCTCCTACCAATTGTTGCCACATGAAAATGCAGGTCCAACGTTTCCAACTCCTCCAATTTTTCAAGGGAAGTCGGAACTTTGGATTTTTATGTGAAATCTCCTAATTAGTTAATATTAATGAATATTTCAGTGTTTTTTTTTAAAAAAACGTATGGGACAAACAAAACACGTTTGCCAGCTGTCATCTAGCCCGAGGACCTCTGAGTTTCAACCTCTATTTTAAGTCGTAAATGCCGAGGTTTTTTTTTTTTTTTAACTGCAATAATATATGACTGCAAAAAAATTTAAACATCTAACGTTTTCTTCCCCATACTTCCTTCGAATCCTATTCCCTTCCCCAGAGGTAGCCTCTCTCCACAGTCTGGGCACATATGCTAAAGATTTCGAACTTTATTTCGTAATCTGGAGGCTTGGTAAAGCCAGAATCTGTAAATTCTACATATATATTCTAGTAGACAATTTGCATATATGTACAAGAATATGTGTGTATAAGGAAATACGTATAAAAGTGTTTATTGGTACAAAAAATTAAAAATATCCTAATCCCTATTTTAGAGAACTACATAAACTGTAGTATACTCATATAACAAAATACTATATAGCAGTTAGACTGGATGAACTAGATCTTTACCAAATGAACGGATTCTCAGAAACATCAGGTGAATATAGAAAATACATAAAATAAAATTACTTTATCTATCTATTTATCTATCTATCATCTATCACCTACCTACCCACCTACCTACCTACCTACCTACGCATCTGGTTCAAGTATAAAAACATGGACCAGGAACATTTGAGATCTTGCTCCCCAGCATATGTCATCAGTTTGGCTCAAATAAACTCATAAAAATTCTCTATACAAACAAACAAAACAAAACATGGACCAGATGGAAAGGAAATTCACCTAACTCATTGTATTAGTTTCCTATTGAGCTTATAACAAATTAGCACAAATTTAGTAACTTGAAAGAACACTACTGTATCATCTTACAGTTCTCGAGGTCAGAAGTCTACAGCAGATTAGCCCGGCTGTGTTTCTTCTGGAGGTTCTAGGAAAGAATCTTTGCCTTTTTCAAGTTCCAGAGGCTGCCCACATTCCTTGGCTCTTGACCGCATCACACCAACCTCTGTTTCTATCATTTCATCTCCCGACTCTGACTCTCCCTCTGATAAAGACACTTGCGATTACACTGGACTCATCTGGGTAATTCAGGATAATCTCCTCATCTCAAAATCCTTAATTTAACTACAGCTGCAAAGTCCCTTTTGCCACATAAGGTAACATATCCACAGGTTCCGGGGATCAGGACTTGGACATCTTTGGGGATCAGGACTTGGACATCTTTGGGGGGCCATTATTCAGTCATGATAGTGTCTCTCTGAGGAGAGAAGGAGGAAAATAAGATTGGGGAGATGACCTAAGAGAACTTCAAACTTCTCTGCGAGGTTTTATTTCTTTGCTTTAAAAAAGTTATCTGAGACAAATATGTCAAATTGTAATTTTCTGATTATGGATGGTAGGTATTAGTCATATTAGTTCCTGTATATATATTATTCCATTTATTATATAAATTTTTTTCAAAATTACAAAAAGAGAGAAATGGGGCTTGGAAGGGAATATATTTTCTCCTACTTCATATCAGTGGAAGGTGTGTTGTATGACTGCATGACTTTGGAAAAGAAAAATCAGACTTTCTTCTGGGGAAAGAAAGAGCAGAGCTTTAGCATTTTAGACCAGAAGGGACCATAAAGAACATGTAGGCCAGTGGTTGTAAGATGCACCTGGGAAGGCCCAGCTTGGGGCAGTACTTCAAGGAGCTGGGGCCAAGAGTGGGGCCTTTAAAGAGCCCCTCCCCTCTGACTCCCCCCTTACACTCCCACCTGCCCTTCTACCAAAGTACAACTGCCTCTACCTGTTTTTTTATGTTGGGGCTCCACATAAGATGTCATCACCCAGAAAGATGTTCCGTTGCTTAAGTAAATACATATACACACATGCATGCGTGTACACTTACATACGTACATGTACAGTTTGAAAACCACTAATCCATTCCAACTTTCATCCTTGTGTGATTGAAGAGTCTGAATCCAGGAAAGAGGAAGTGAATTGAGAGCCATAAAAGGTGTTACTATCTCTTAGTAAATCTCTTTTATTTGTGAGTCAGAGCCAGGGCCCTTGTAAACTCACAGAGGAAAGCCTTAAGATTTTCCAGTAACTGGAATTGTTTTATCTGAAAACGTTTCCTGGACTCATGGATTCCGAGGACAGGGGTGTGGAGACTAGGAAGGCGGGGGCGGGGGGGTGTTTCTGGGTGAGGAAAGATCCGTTGTTCATCCTCCTGCCTCCAGATGAATAAAGAAACTGCTGAAAAGAGAGCTACTAGGAAGAGGAGGATAAGCAATAATTTTTTTTCATTTGAAAAGTAGTTTAAAGAAATCTGGATTCCACAGAGCTCAAGTGGACACAGAGATGTTTCCCTTCTTGCCTCTTTTTATTCTCTCTCACTTTTGTGGAAGTGTATGTGTTTTCCTTATTCTGTCTTTTTAAGTCTGCTTTTCGTCTGTCTTTTGTTTTACTTTCATATTTATTATATTTGATTTATAAGACTCGGTGGAATGAGGGAAGGAAAGAAGTGTTGGGGGCAGAAAAACGGTGAGGGAATGAAGAGGGTGTTGCACTTGCATTATTTTTTTAAACATACAGTTAACATATGTAAATGACTCAAATAACACAACGAGAAATGCAGGTTGTAAATATTCTGGCAATGAATATAAGATTTAAAATAAGCAGAGAAAAGAAATTGCTAAGTGTCTCCAATACAAAACGATGCAATGTTCAGAGCATACCTTTTAGAATGACCTTATTCTAGCCTTTCATTGCCTTTACTCTATCTTACGGCTCTGTAAATGGTAGAGAACTGATAGCAACGCAAAATGATTCTCATCTGTAGATACGCAAGGGAATTCCATCGACTGGAAGGACAATGTCCCCTCTCCCCACCCTAGAAAAACCAGTTTTGCATCCATTGAAAATTCTTTTCAATATTCCTGATCTATAAATGTGCTGTCTGTCCTTCGGATTCCCTTGGAACCAGTTACCACATCTTCCTAGTCCTCTCATTAATAATGAGTTTAAATAGTCTGTAACGTATGTTCCATTTATGACTGGAGGTGAGTCATGATTTTTATCTTTTAAAAGAGTTGCCCTTATAACAAGAAGTATAACAAAATAGAATAAAAAAGTGGAAAGTCTCCTTCTTCCTCAACCCCAGAGGAAAACCACTAATGATCTGGTAATCCTGAAGAGCCAATTAGGGAGAGGTGGTGATCGCTGAGGGGATGTTCAGAGCAGGTTGCCACTCCTGGGCGGAGTCCACAGGCTGGCCTAGAGGCTGCTCCCAAGGAGAGCAGTTTGCCTAGTTTCTTTGGTGAAAGACTGCCTGGTGCCTGGGTTCAAATCATAGCTCCACCACTCAAATCTGAGAGATTTAGGGCAAGCTTCTTAAACCTTCTGTGCCTCAGGGTCCTCATGCAGGAAATGAGGATAGTAATACAACCCACCTCATGGGGTTCCTGTAAAGACTGAATGCCTTATATTTTTAAATCACTAGAAATAATGCCCGAGCCATTGGTTAAAGCAAATCTTAGCTCACACTATTTATTATCGTCTGCATGACTGAATGGCCAGTTTTCAGGCAAATTTCAATAAAACAGTTATCACTGTTTCCCAGTAAAGTGCTAGTTTCTTCATCTTTTTCTTTGCTATTTCTTTTCGCCCACCCGCTGTTTCTGGTGGACTCCTGGGAGCACAACTGTATGTGGGGGTGACACAGAGAGAACAGTAAAAAGTGACTGCCAGGAATCAAAAGAGCTAGCCGTCAGTGAAAGAACTGGCATATCTATAGCACCTGATTTGAGGTAGGAGAGGAGGGAAATATTGAAAATGTTGTTTGTCTCAAAATATCCTGTCAACCTCAGCCCTGTGGTTAGTGAGTTATTATTTCCCTTAGTCAATCCACTTCACTGGAGGGAAAATATTTTCTCCAGAACACCCTATTAAACTGAAACAGAGCAAATGGGGATGTCATACGGAGTAGCTGCTAAGCCTGCAGCCTCTGATGCTACGTTGTCTGAGTTCGACTTCCTGGTCTGCCATTTTCCAACTGTGGCACCTTAAATAATTTACTGAAATTTCTTTAGCTGATAGGGTTTCCAAGAAGATTAAATGAGATGAGGAACATAAAGTGCCAGGACAATTAGCACACAGTCATCCAATGGTGCATATAGTATGGATTTAGAGAATGCCTAGTTTGGTGGTCCTTGAACAGGATTTCACACTGTAGCCAGCAGGAGAGTTAATTAAAATACAAGGGCCCAGGCTTTGCACTGAATGGGGAACCCTGGGGGCTGAGCAGACTCATATTCTCAAGAGTGAAAGAGATTACAAACAAGCCACGATTGTCCCCTGCCTTGGAGTGTACTGGTGCACCAGAATATTGAGATGTTATCCATGTGGTGCCAAAAATATCAAGAGGCCAGGTAATGAGGTGGAAAAGGCACAAGCTTTGGAGTCAGGTCTGTGATGAAACTTGGGCCTCATGCTTTGTGACTTTGGGGAAAGCATATCATCTCTCTGAGCCAGTTCCCCGGTCTCTGTAGTAGAGATCATTATAACTTTCTTTAAACTTGTGGCAAGGATTAAGTTAAGCCCAGCAGTGCCTGGTGGTCAGCCAGTGTTAGCATTACTTACTTGTCTTTTCAGAATGAAGCCCTCACTTCATTCAATACCAAGGCCCTCTGGGAAGATGGGAAATGGAGCTTCCGGCACTGAATGGAACTGAATTTTCTGCAGGAGAATCAGCTGCCAGGTCACTGGTCAGAGTTCTCGGTAGGCTGGTCCCTGAGGATTGGTGCCAGTTCAGAGGCAGTAGAGAAAATGGGCGGGTCAGAGACAGGCAGTGGGGAGAGATCCATCGGCTTCCTCCTTACTAAAACATAAAGTATCCATTGCCAGAAACTAGGAGCCTTCATATTAGCCTAAAGGATATTCCCTCCCTGCCAGTGGAACAAAAAAATCTCGCCCGTGGCTGTGGTTGGTGGTGGTGGTGTTCCCTTCCTCTCAGCCAGGACAAGAGTTCTTTTGGTGTCATCCTCCATTCACTCCCGGAGTCAGTCTTGGGATGGAATGATCTAATTCTCAGCATCAAATGCATAAACGGATTCACATACATTATGACACAAAGCCAATGACACATAGCCCAATCAGAAGAGATTCTGAGGCCTAGTCCATGGGGATGACAGGCACAGCAATTCTCCCCTCCCTATTTCCCATGTCCCGCCCCAACCCCCCGGCAGTAGCCCCCATCTGTCCAGGTTAGGAAGAGGCCCTCAGAGGGAAACCTCCCCTGCTGTGCTTGGGATCACCTAGCTATGGCAGGTCTTTACCAAGGTCTTTCCAAACATGAGACATTGTAGCGGGGACATTGGGAATGGGGATGAGGGGAAGAGGAGCTCAAAAGTCAGTTTCAGCTTTCTTTGCAGTTATCTCTTTGTTATTCACCTAATGAGTTTTCTTGCTTCGGGGCTGTTGTTGACATTTTGCCTTCATTGTGGTCACTGCTGCCTCTTGCCCTGTTCCCCAAGAGCATGTGTGCTTGCCATCTCTCTCTCAGGTGTGCAGCAGAGACGTTCAGGAACTTCTGCTGGTGAATTCCTCACCTGTCTTAATTCCTCTTCACTTCCCAGCACTTAGCACAGTACCTGGTGCCAAGTGGGTCCTCAGTCATGGGTGCTGAACCAGTGGAGAGGCTTGTTATTACATGGGAAGTGAGGCTCCCTTAGAGAAGCATAGCTCTGTTATGGTTTCTCTAAAAGGTGGCTCTGTCCGTCTCAGGCTTTCCTGGGCAGAGGGCAAAGAAGGGGGAGGAGGAGGAGAGGAACCAACCCTTTCCAGCTCCTCTCCTTGGCAATGGGAAATACTTGGGATTTGGAATCTGAAACCTGAATCCAAGAGACAGACCTTCCACTTACTAACTGCATGAACCTTGGGCTATTTACTTAAGCCCTCTGAACCTCAGTTTGTTTATTTATTTGTTTCCTGGAAAATATAATAAGATTTTTCTTTCCTGACTCACGAAGAAATTGTGACAATTAAAGAAATAACATTTATGTAAAGAAGTATATAAATGACAGCTATTATCTTCTGTAAAGTGGTTTCACTAGTGGATTCAAAGTGTTACGGTTTGAAGGTATTAGGCACCTACTTTGAGCGAGGGACTGTGCTAGGAGTTTCAATGAGCACATAATCCAGAGGTGAAAAGAACCTTGTGGAAGCAGCCCAAAGAAGGGAGCCATTCACAGACGGCACTCACCCTGGGGGTGTCCTGAGTGTTTCTGTTGATAAAGCCTGTAGCCTTTCATCCTGTGGAGTCTGAAGCTGTAAACAGCACCCAAGTCACTCTCCTTTGGCTTCAGGACACCCCCAGGCTAAGTCTGTGAATGGACTCCTTCTTTGGGCTGCCCCCACTTGCACAGGTACTGGCCACCATCTCTGAGAATATTGAGAAATAACCAAATATAATGTCTGTTGAAACCACACATAGATCATGGACACTGTGCGATTTCAAGCATCAGCGTCTAATGCAATAGTAGATATTATAGAAGGAAAAATTAGGCCAAATTTTTGCTGTTTCCCTCCTCTCCCACCTCAAGTCAGATGCTATAGAGGTGCCAACTCCTCTGCAGATAGCCAGCTCCGCTGATTCCTGGTATTCACCTCCTACTTCTTTGCTTTCTGTCGCCCCCTCAGAAAGCAGCTTTGCTCCCAGGAGTCCACCAGAAACAGTGGATGGGTGAAAAGAAATAGCAAAGAAAAAGATGAAGAAACTAGCACTCTATTGGAAAGCAGTTAGACTGTTTTAGATTGAAATTTGCCGGAAAAGAGACCATTCAGTCATGCGGACAATAATAAATTGTATGTAAATGCCAAACACTAGTGCGCATTTTATGTGAATGTCCATGTGGCCTTCCTGGGTATTTGCAGAGAATGTGAGAACATCCTAAGTATAGCCCAGTGTTGAAGTTCATCAGACCTAGATGTTGAGCACCAGCTCTGCCAATTACTAGCTACATAACCTCAAGTAAGCTCATGACCTCTCTGTGCCTCATGACCTCTCCGTGCCTCATGACCTCTCAGTTCCCTCCTTTTTGAAATCAGAATTATGTAGCCTCATGGACACAGGTCGTGAGGACTGAATAAAGCACTGTGGACTCTCCTTTACAGTGACCTGGAAGGAAAGAGTGACCCTAATGGGACCCATTTTTCTTCTCAGCTTTCTTCTCTTCTTGTCAATGACTTATCTTCTCCCTTTCCACACAGAGGCACCTGATTCAATGCAGACTCTTCCTTCTTCAAGGCATCTAGCCCCAAGTATTCACTTCCCTTCCTTGTACTGGGAGCTATATTCTTGGCTTTGAGACAGATTTCTTCAACTGTCTTCCTCAATTACAAGTGAATCAGCATTGCTTAGAGATTTAATTAACAAGCAATAGAAGGCTTGCAAGAGTTACACCTGTGGGGACTTTCCGTCTTCCGTGGCTGGGAGAACTTTATTATCTAATATGGCACCCACAGTGGCTATTGAGCACTTGAAATGTGACTGTCCAAATTAAGATGTGCTGTAAGTGTAAAACACACACCAGATTTTGAAGATATGTATAACAAAAAATGTAAATATATTATTAATAATTTTTTATGTTCATTACAAGTTAAAATTATATATAAATTGGCTTTACTTTTGTTAATGTGGCTACTAGACAATTTAAAATTACCCATGTGGCTGTTGAATGGTGCTGTTCTAGAGTGTTCATGATTTAAAAATGACTTAGTAACTTGGCAACATTTTTTAAAAGTGACTTCAAATTGATCTCCTTTTACCTTTTGAAGGAGGTATTGTTGTAACTGGTCTTCAGACAAGAGCAGAGAGACCACAGCCCAGTCTTTGTTTGGACAATCAGTAGGCTGGCCTGGCTGGAGCAGATTCAGCCTGGGAGATAATCAGATGGAAGAACACTGACTTGGGAACAAGAAACCTGGCTTCCCCACCTCATTACACCACTAAATAGCTGTGTGACCTTGGGCAGATTTTTGTCCCTCTCTGGATCTCAGATTTTTACTAAAAAAAACAAAGAGATTGGCTGGATTAGAATTTAAGGATCGGAAACAAGTAGCCTACGGGCTGAATATAGCCTAGATTTGTTTGTGTGTTTTGGCCAACATGTTTTATAGTTTATTTTATTTACATACAGGTCAGGCGCTGTCCTATTGACTGGGCCTCCTACTACTCCCCTGGGAAGCTCATTTTACCACTTCACACACTTTCATTACCTGCCCTTGGCTGCAAATATTAAACTCAGGTGGAATCTCTCCATGGGGGGACTGCTGACCCTTCCTTCTGTTCACACTAATGCTGACCCTTCTTAGAACCAGGTCTTCAATGACAGTTGCCAATCTATTTCAGGCCCAAATTTCGTCTCTCCTTCTAGTCCTCTTTTTTTTTTTTAATGATATTACTACCTTAAATTTCCAACAAAAAACAGCACCTTATCCTCCTATAGAATCGTAAATATTAAACTAGAAGGAAACAAAAATTATCTATTCAGGGCCAACCTGTCATTTTACAGACAAGAAAACCAAAAGAAATTGAGGGCATATAATGCTTTTATACTTGCATGTATCAGTGATTTTTATCATCTGTCTTGGAAAATTAAGATAAAAATAAGAAAAAATATAATTGTTAAAAATTCAAATCTTATACTTATTTGCAATTCCTTTACATGAAATCCAGATAGAATTTTCTCCTTCTTTTTAATAAAAATTCAATGGGCTGATTGACTAGAAAAAGAAATAGTAGTATAGAACTGCTTCCCTTTCCTTGTGATTATGCTATATAAAACTTGAACAAAAAATAGGTAAATGTAACCCACATGCTGAAAGTCAATAGCTGAAGGATTTTAAAGCACTAAAAGCAGTCTTTTTGCAGGAATAATAGCAATTTGGATGTGAGCTACTGCTTTTGCATATTAAACACAAGTCTTTGTCTCTTCCACCTCAGTAGTGTGAGAAAGCAAAATCTGATTCGATGGGAGAAAAGGAAAAGACCATAAACAAAAGGGTGTATTGTTTCCTGAGGGACAGTCTTTCTAATGGCATTCTGCCCAGAAGCCCTTTCTTCTTGGCTAAACCTCGTGATTGGGGATAAATTGAGTAACCCAGATTGAGACCCCAGAGGGTCAGAAGAGACCACAAAATTAATCAATGCCTTCAGGGTCCAGACTTTAGCCAGTCTTGACCCTGAGGCCAGACTGGTCAGTGTTTCTAATTGAATACTCACAGTCATGGAAACACTGTATGTGATCTCTGCCTGGAGAAGCTCGAAGTCAGTGATGGGAAAGATCCTCCCTAAAGTCAGCTAGTCACAGGCACCCCAGAAGTGTCTGAAAATTGATCACCCCCCAACACTACTCCCAGGTATCTCTTTCTGGGAGAGAAGTCTAACCTTGGGTACATGGCCAGATTCAGGCAAGGCGTGTCAACTAGTATCTCTCCCAGACATATTGCACATCATGGTCGTGACCTCGACCATCAGGAAGCCAATGTCCAAAAAGGGAATAAGACAGATCTGTTTCTCATCCACAGAAATGTAAAAAGGTAAATGCTAGAAATTACCTTAGGGGTTCAAGGAGAGACGGAAGCGAAACGCAGCCTTTGCAAATAGCAAAAAACATACAGTGTTCAGGAGATGAAATTTAATAGTAAAATGGTTTGGGGAGATACAGGTGTTCTCACCACGCCATGTTCATTTCTTCCTCTGCATATATACTTTCGTTAGCAGCCGGCCCCTAATTCTCCTTCGTTTCTCTAATAATCTATCCATCTAAGATCCAAGGTACAACAGGAATCTCACTTCTCCCATGAAACTTTCTCTAACCCTCCGGCCCATAGAGTGTCTGCCTTTACTATCTGTGTCCTATATTTGCCACTTAAGTGTGGCTTTGAGCTACTTTTTAATACATTTAAATATGTGCAGCTACCTTCCTGACTAGGCTACAGACCCTTCACAGGCAGAGCTGTGTGAGTGACAGTGTCTAGCTGAACTGAGCACAGAGTTCGGAGAAGAGCCCAGGGGAGCAGGCTCTCTACCAGCCATGGCCCGGGGCCTCCCAGCTTGCCCTGCCCAGCATGCCCTGGGACACTGCATTTTGGGGATTCCTTGCCTGGTTCCCTTCTTAGCAAAATAGGAACAGCATTCATCCGTCCTGCTTTTTTCCACACCAGAAGGGAGAGAACCAAAGAAATGTATATATTTTTTTAATGCAAAAAATAAAGTATCAGGGAAACAGATAGCATTATGAGCTGTCCAGGGAGGTTTATGATAGCAATCGGCATTATCTAGATTATTAAGATTTGCTTAGAAAGCCAAGCCATTTCCTGCTGAACTGAGCTGGATCATTAAAAAAAAAAAAAAAAAAAAAAAAAAAAAGGAAAAGAAAAGAAAAGCAACCCAAACAACAACAACAACGCCAACAAAAACCAAACCCTTTCTATAGCCTTTTTCTGGATGTGGTTACCAGGCATCTGAGGACTTTTATTTTATCCATTTATATATATATTTATTTATTTTTAAGGAACTGCTTTTTTTAAAAGATATGTATACTTTGTGTTTACACAGTCCACAAGTTAAATGCAGGTAGGTCCGTAAAAGAAGCATTAACAATAAAAATACAGTCTATACTGAACTATACACTTAAAAGTTAAGATGATAAATTTTGTTACATGTATATTATTACAATTTAAAAATTTTAAAAAAGTAAAGTCTATGTGCAATACCAACCATTAAAATAAGTGTAGCAAGTTGGAAATGGGAGCCAAGACGGCACAATCTCACGGTGGAAGGTGGGCTGAGCTATTTTAGCCTAACTGAAGGGCAAGCATAGTCAATGACTATGATATATCACAAATTAGGTAAGAAAGAAAATGACCATTAAAGTTAAGCGTGGAATAAAGGTAGGCGTTTGTTAAGAAATCAGAATTGTACTTGGAATTCAAGCGGAACTGAATACATAACTAAGTGCTGTATTCATTAGATGTCTGTTTCCATTTGTATAATTCTCTGCCTTTGAAAAAGAATACGAGGTGGAGCCGAGAACTATCATAATATTATACAGTCGAATATGTAACTTCATCCTTTTTCCCCTAAGTTAAAAGTCAGAACGCGCCAAGAACAGAAAATTCCAGCCTGAAAAATGAGGTGAAGAACAAAAAGAGGAAGCAGCGTCTTTGCCATGTCTTTGGTTGGGTGTCTCTGATGGGCACATTCGCAGAGAGAGTAAACACTGGAGGCAGACCCTCCGTGCTCAAAACTTTTTAAGACCTTCCCCATTGTTCGTTGCAGCATTTCTCAAACCTATCTGACTTTACAACACTTTTTTATATGTAATATAGTCAGAAAGATACCGATAGGAAGTCATGAGCTGCATTATAATAATGGTGATAATAGCTAGCCCTCGCGGATACTTCCATGCCAACACTGTTCTAAACAATTTATGTACATTAACTCGTTTAATTCTCAGAACTTGCAAGGTAGCTATTGTTAATATCTCTCATTTTACAGATAAGAAAATACAAATGCGGTCACAGAGTAAATTGTTCAAGGCCACGGAGCTAAAAAGGATGTGAATCAAGGTAGTTTGGCTCCAGAGCGCGGGGGCCTTAACCACTGCTGTGGACTGAAATGACAGTGTTTCCCCAAAATGTGTATGTTGAAATTAGAACCCCAACGTGATGGTATTTGGAGATGCGGTCTTTGAGAGGTAACTAGATTTAAACGAGGTCAGGAGGGTAGGCCCACTTATGGGATTAGTACCCTTATAAGAAGAGACACAAGATCTCTTTCTCTCTCCCCCTCACTTTCAAAAACACCAGCCAAAGTTGTCATTTCCTCCCTTTGTTCCTCACCTCATTTGTCAGGCTGGAATTTTATGTTCTTGGCACATTCTGACTTTTAACTTAGAAAAAAAGGATGAAGTTACATATTCAACTATATACTACATGTGCACGAAGAAGAGTTCATGTGAGCATGCAACAAGATGGATGGAGGCTGCCTACAAGAAAAGAGGTCTTAGAATGAAACCTACCTTGCTGGCATCTTGATCTGGACTGCCAGCCTCTAGAACTGTGGGAAATAAATGTCTGTTTTTGAAGCCACTTGGCCTGTGGGATTATCTTATGGCACTCCAGACTACAACAATCACTACGCCACACCCTCCTTCTGTGTAGCACAGAATATTAAGGAATGGTGTGTAAATGTTTAGGCCATAATAAATGGCATAACAATGAATGCTGAAATCACAGGATGCCTAATAAGAGATGATTGATTGGTAAGTGTTGCCTCCCTTAAGCTCCAACTAAGCACAGGTGTGCAATGCTTTGCCCACTGTGCCTGCATGAACACTTCATTTCTAAAGGCACGTGGACCCACTGATAAAAATCATCTAAATGTGTTCAACATCTTTTAAAAAAATAAATTTTATTTTTTAGAATACTTTTAGATTTACAGAAAAATTACAAAGATAGTATGGTACAAATGTTGAACGTTTCTTTTGTGTTCCATGATCTCATCTAGAATGCCATATTATATTTAGTTGTCATGTTTCCTTAGGCTCCTCTTGGCTATGACAGTTTCTTAGACTTTCTTTGTTTTTGATGACCCTGACAGTTTTGAGACATTTTAGTCAGGTATTTTGTAGGCTCTTTCCCCTTTGGGATTTGTCTGATGTTTTTCTCATGATTTGACTGGAATTTTAGGAGGAAGGCCACAGAAGCAATGTGTCATTTTCATCTCTACTTCTTCCTTCTTCTTCAAACTTTATTTTTCAGAGCAAACTTAGGTTCACAGAAAAGCTGAGCAAAAAGTACAAAGATTTTTCCCACATACTTCTCTCCCAACAGTCTTCTCCACTATCAACATATCCCACAAGAGTGGTATATTTGTTACAATTTATGAACCTACACTGACACATCTTTATCCCACAAAGTCCATTAAGGGTCTCCACTCTTGATGTTGTAACATTCTGTGGGTTTTGGCAAATGTATAATGACACAGTATCTACCACTGTAGTATCACATAGAATAGTTTTACTGCCCTAAAATTCCTCTGTGCTCTGCCTCGTCATCTCTTCCCCCACCACACCCCTGGGAACCGCTGATCTTTTAATTGTCTCCATAGTTTTGCCTTTCCTAGAATGTCGTTTTGTTGGAATCCTACAGCATGTAGCCTTTGCAGATTGGCTTCTCTCAGTAATGTGTATTTAAGATTCTTCCATGTCTTTTCATGGCTTGATAACCCATTTCTTTTTAGCATTGAATAATATTCCATTGTCTGGATATATCACAGTTTATCCATTTACCTACTGAATACATCTTGGTTGCTTCCAAGTTTTGGCAATTATGAATAAAGTGGCTATAAACATCCATGTGCAGTTTTTTTGTGTGGACATACATTTTCAATGCATTTGATAAATACCAAGGAGCAAATTGGCTGGGTCATGTTCTAAGAGTATGTTTACTTTTATAGGAAACTGTCAAATTGTCTTCCAAAGTGGCTGTTCCATTTTGCATTCCCCTCGGCAATGAATGAGAGTTCTGTTGCTCCACATCCCGGCCAGCGTTTGGTATTGTCAGTCTTCTGGACTTTGGCTGTTTTGATAGGTGTGTAGTAGTATCTCACTGCTGTTTTAATTTTCAATTCTGTAAAGACACATGATGTTGAGAATCTTTTCATATACTTACTTGGCATCTATATATCTTTTTCGGTGAGGTTTCTTGTTCAGATTTTTTGCCCATTTTAAATTGGGTTGTTTGGTTTCTTATTGTTGAGTTTTAAGAGTTCTTTGCATATTTTGGATAACAATTCTTTATCAGATGTATCTTTTGCAAATATTTTCTCTCAGTCTGTGGTTCATCTAATTCTCTTGACATTGTCTTCTCAAGACAGAGATTTTTAATTCTGATGAAGTCCAGCTCCTCAGTTATTTCTTCCACAAATTATACCTCTGGTATTATATTGCCAAAGTCATTGCCAAACCCAAAGTCATCTGGGTTTTCTCCTATGCTATCTTCTAGGAGTTGGATAGTTTTGTGTTTTACTTTAGGTCTATGATATTTTTTGAAGGGTATAAGGTCTGGATCTAATTCATTTTTTTTTTTTTTAAATAGGTAGATTCATAGTAGCTCCACATAATATCATTCAGATATATACATATAAATTTTGGAAGGAAAATATTGATGATATCCTAGTAACCTCTCATGGCACAAAGATGGCTGCAGAGCAGTTTGGGAAATGTTGATCTTCTAAATAAAGGCCCTCCACAATCGGCCCCTCCCACCTCTGCGGACTTGGCCCTCGAGACTTTCTCTACACATTCAGCCCTCCAGCCAGTCTGAGCTGCAGGCTGTCCTTTTCCAGCCCTTTTTCACCGAAATGGCCACTTCTAAAGACCCCTTCGTCCTGGAAGTTGCAGCTTCACACTGGAAATTTCCCTGGCTGAAGTAATCTGTTTCCCCTGGGCTAACAGGATACTCATATCTCTGTTATAGTGCTTTTCAAACTGTGTAATGGTTGGTTCTTAATCTGTTTTTGTCCTGCTTTCTAGAATCTGTATTTTCCTTTATAACACAGCATTTAAGTTATAAAGCATATTTCCTCTCTTTTATCACCAAGTGGGTAGGTGGGCCATAGATCCATTTGGGTACAGTGCTGCCCTGCCTGGGACCACTAGCTGTGAGGATGGTCGTATGGCTCTCTCCAGATTTGTGTATTTTAAGTAAAACAAAAACATTTGTGGGGTGCAGGCAAAAGCACGCATGGAGTCCGATGTATATGTCTAAATGTTTTAAAGTTATGAATTGAGAGAATAAACTGTTAAATACATTTTATTCTCTTACCTTAATAAAAAATCTCCATAATGACCTGGAAAGAACAATCTCAAATGCAAAATTCTTGAACTCCTTGGAGTTCTGCACTGGAATGGGGGTGGTGCAGGAACAAGGATTCCTGTTCCCCCTCATCTGTTCCTGTTCCTCTTCCTGCTCCTGGCTCTCTCTGGGGAACTTCTTGTGCAAGCCCGTGGGTACTCCAGCCTGTGAGCCAACCTCTGTCCACATGCCCTGAGAACAGCCGTACTGAGGCTACCTTTCAGGCCCAGAGATACCCCATTGGTGGTGAGATCAGCTCTGGGAGGATGGGCCTAGGGAACAGTAATGAAGACCCTAGAGACAGGCTCAGGGCGAGCCATTTGTGCAGAGGATTCTGGTGCTCCTGGAGCATGGTCTAGAGGGGAGGTGGGCTCTGGGTGGCCCCATCTCCCTGGCCTTATAGACTCCTCGTCCAGTGAGGAGAGATGCAACTGGAGGAAGCGTGGTTCTCAGATTTTAATGGGCATGTGAATCACCTGGGATTGGATCCTGTATGTCCTGGGTGAGGCCATTTCTAACAAGCTCCCAGGTGATGCCAGCTCTGCTGGTACAAGGATCATACTTTGAACTGTAAAGCTCTAAAGCATTGGCCCAAGGCAGGGGTCCCTCTTGCCTGGGCAGACCAATATCTTTAGTAAGAAAGGATGTGTTTGATAATAATTTAATCACTCCCAGGGATAAATTACCAAAAGAACTTAGGACACATTTAAATTACACAAACATAATGTATAGATAATACAAATTTGAATGTAGTGTCAATGCCCACACTTGGGGAGTTCTTTAGTTTAGCATGACCAGGTAAGTGTCACAGCTTTTGGCCCTGCCAATTGTCATTTTCTTCCCCTTCTCATGCCCATGACCCCTTCCTGCATGTGGCTCACCCTACGCCACCCACCGGTCACCCACATGTCTGTGAGGGCTTTGCTTCTCCTTCTGCAGACCCTCATGAGCACGTTTCCACACTCTCGCACATCGTTTGCTCCACACTTTTCTCTCACGTGCTTCTCCACCCTCTCGGCTCATTTCTTCTAGTAGTTTCTCTAGCAGACTTGCTACTTTTCCCAGGTCCTCTTGCCCTCTGCCCTCAAGCCTCCCTGACGCACTCACCTTTCCTGATGCTGGAAAGCACCCTCCCCGAGGCTGCCTTCTGGCATGTGGCAGCGTCTTCAGCCAGTTCCATGTGGCCAGAGAAGCTATTTATGCCTTTCGGAAACCTCATCGTTGAGGCGGGAAGTGACCAACTTCCTGGCAAAGAACTCCCAAGAACATCTTTCCAAAAGGGAAAAAGAGAAAATATATCTCTGACGTACATAAATGGTTTCCTCACTTTTAACTGGCCTTGCCCCAGCCCAGTGATATGGCTCAAGGCTGAAGAGCTTCTGCTGGTGACAGAAGCACACTCTGTGTGACCTACTCAAGCTCAGGGCCTTGGATGTGGCAGGTGTTTAGTTAGCCTTGACTGAATCAAGCTGAACTTCCTGGGGCTGGAAGCCTGTTTCCTATGCTCCTGCTGATGCTTTCACAGGCACTGCCAAATATTGGCTCATGCATAAAGTTAATTTTTTGCTACAGCTGAGGATTCAGATACAACAGAATGTTGAGGCAAGCAGATCATGCCACGGGGTATAGAGAAAAAGGCAAACTTGATTTTAGAAAGAGGAATGATGTAACGTGGAGCCAGAAACTCCCTACCAGACCCCGACACATGAAAAAATCCCACCTAAAACAAACTCCAAACCAAGAAGCTCTGTGTTGACTGGAACACATGAGAACTTTGTCTCCGGATTATGTAAGAGATGGCTCTTTCTAAATAGTGACATGGTGATGTAAAAGAACCACAAACTACTGCTCTGCCTACAGTCGTTGTAGATGCTGTGGAGGTTTGTTATACCTCAGCAATGTCTGTAGGTGAAATCACTGCTGACTTTAGTGCCATTTTGAATTGTTATTATAATATTTCTTTAAAGGTGCCACCCCAAATTCTAGTAGTCGATGGTATGCCTCCAGCTCAAAATGAAAAAGAACCATCACACTCCTATCAGATGAGACTCAAGGAGACTAGCCCCAAGGGCAAAACCGAAACAGGAACATTGGCCTTCAGAGTGTAATTCCCTCTTCCTGCTACAACCTTCTTTATCACGATTGCTGGCTTCACCTCAACACAGAAAACTTACTGCTCAATAGTTCTTTCTCCAAGGGTTAGTGTTTCCAAGGTATAGTCCAGCTAATCTAATTAACTAATCCATGCTAACATGCAGGAGGAATTCGGCCTTCCCTGCCATTCAGCGTATGCTTTCATGGTGGTCTCAGAAGGCCCCACCTCTCTAGTGCTTGTGAGGTTAGAAGACTGGCACACGAGGAAACCTTGGTGGGGACATACTCCTGCACAGGTGTGGTCTTGGGACCCTCTCATTCTGTCCTGGCACACAGCTCTTCTCTCTCTCTACACAAGGGGTGTTCATTGCTGCGATTTGCCTGATGGGTTGGCTGATGGACAGACTTTTCTGGGTGAGAAATAAAGGTCCAAGGGTGTTTTCCCAAGCAGAGTCCTTTAGGATCGTGTCCAGGAAGGTTGTCGTGGGGGCGTGTCTGGCGTAGAGATGATTCACATCATAACTCCCTTTCCACACAGAGCCTGATCCTGAGCATGGCGCTGGCTGAGCCAGGTGGCTTTCCTTCTCCCAAGTCAGAAGGTTGGGAGACGTATTATTCATCTGTGTTATTTGGAAATTTTAAGCTATTTGCTTTTTCATGTGTCCCATCTGTTCTTTGTTTCTTTTCTCCTCTTTGTCTTCTCTTGAATTTGTTGAGCATTTTTTTATGATTCCATTTATTTCCACTGTTGGCTTATTAGCTGCATCTCTTAAATTTTTTCTTTATTGGTGGTTGCTCTCTGTGGTTTCCAACATATATCTTATCACAGTCTACTTTCAAATAATTTTATATAACGTCCTGTATAGTGAAAGAAACTTACAAAGTATACTTCCATTTCCTCCCTCTTACCTTTTGTCCTATTGCTGCCATACATTTTACTTTGACATGTGCTATAAACCCCAAGATACGTTGTAATTATTCTTGTATTAATCGACTATCTTTTAAAAGCAAGAAAATGTTCTTTTATATTCACCCTGCTATTTAATAATTTCTGACGCTCCTTATTCCTTTGTGTAGATCCAAATTTCCATCACCTTCTGCCTGAAGAATGTTAATATTTCTTTTAATGTCGATCTACTGGCAACGAATTCTTCTGGCTTTCCTTTGTCTGAAAAAATATTTATTTTGCTTTCGTTTCTGAAAGACATTTTCATAGAGTATGGAATTCTAGTTTGACAGTTTTTATTTTCAACCTAGTAAAAATATTGCTCCGCTCCAGTTCGCAAAGTTTCTGACAAGAATCCTATCGTTCTTGTCTTTGCTCCTCTGTCCATGTTTTTTTTTTTTCCTCTGACCAGTTTTAAGATTTTAATTTTTATCACTAGTTTTAAGCGATTTGATTATGATGTGCCTTGTTGTGATTTTATTTGCGTTTATTCTTCTTGGAGTTTATCGAACTTCTTGTACCTACCTGTGAGTTTATAGTTTTTATCAATTTTGAGAAAATGTCAGCCATTATTTTTTCAAAACACTTTCTATCTCCCCTCGTCTCTTAGATCTCAAACTACAAGTATGGTATACCGCCTGATATTTTCTCACAGGCAACTTAAGCACCTGCCCCCACATCCCTAGTCTTTTTACTTTGGACAGTTTCTATTGCTGTGTCTTCAATTCACTGATCTTCTGTGTTATCTGATTTGCTCTTAATCCCATGTAGCATATTTTTCATTTCAAATATTGTATTTTTTACCTCTAGATGTTTCATTTGGATCTTTTTGTATCTTACATTTATCCCTTCATAATTTTTATGTTTTCCTCTTTCTCAGTAATGTTCTTGTCTACTAAATCCATCATCTCTGTCATTTCTGGGTCTGTTTCTACTGATTTTTTTTCTCTTTGTTATGGATAGCACTTTCCTATTTTGATGTACGTTCCACAAGTTTTGCTTGGTTGCAGGATATTGTGAATTTTACATTGCTGGGTACTAGATTTTGTTGTCATCCTCTAACTGGTGCTCTCCTTGTTCTGGCAGGCAGTTAAGTTACTTACAGTCAGTTTGATTCCTGCAAGGCTTGCTTTAAGCTTTTCTAGGATGGATCCTGAGCAACAGTAGATTTAGGGCTAATTTAGCCCTGCTACTATGACAATGCCCTTCTGAAGACTCTACCTGATGCTCTGTGTAGTATAAGGTCTTTCCACTCTGGCAGAATTCTGTGAGCTCCAGGAATTTGAGGGGCTCTTGCTTTTCAATGTTGTGTATTCCCTTTACCCCCCAGATTCATGGTTTTTATTTTTTTATTTTTATTTTTTTTCTCTCGCACATGCACAGATCGGTACTCAGCCAAGAACTCAAACTGTAGATCTTTGGGGCTCTCTCTATGGGCAGGTCCCTTCTCTCTGATATGCTACCTCTCAGACTCTAACCATCTCAGTTTCTCTGCACTCCAATCTCTTAATTCAGTGAGGCCACCAGGCTCTGTCTGGGTTCTCACTCCCCACACTACAGCCTGGAAACTACCTCCAGCTAGTAAGCTGAAGCAACCACAGGACTGACTTCTTTCTCCCCTTTTCTCAAGGATCACAGTCCCATGCTGACTATTGTCTAAGACCTGAAACCTCTGTGTCATAGTTTGTCCAGATTATTAGTCGTTTAAAATAAGAGAGTAAATCCCTGGAGCTCCTGTTACTCTGTCACAGCCAGAAGCAGTTCTCTTAACGCAGATTTAATTATATAACATGACATTTTACACCATAATGTTTTCACTTAACAGTAGATTTTGGTCATTTTTCAATTTTATTGCATAATTTTGGCAAATACTATTTTAAACTGTGTATACATTCATTTACTTATCAAATCGCCATTGATCGAGCAACTGCTATGCTCCAGGGTCTGGATAGAGCAGTGAACAAAACGGGTAAGATTGCCACCCTTGGGAGCTTTTACTCTAGTGGAGGAAAGACAGGTAAAAGATGAGATGTAATCGAGCAAACCATAGATGGATAAGAGCTATAAAACAGAGTGATATGTTGGAGAGTGACACGGGCAGCTGTTGACGATGAGGGTTTAGGGAAGTCATCTCTGAAGAGATAATATGCAATCTACATCCTGAATGATTTTACGAGCAGCCTTGTGCCGAGTGTTCTGGGCAGAGAGAACATAAGTGCAAGACACCTAGGAAATTAGCAAGCCTGGGGTATTTGAGGAACAGAGAGGAGGCCAGTCGGTTAGAGTATAATGACTGAGGGGGCCGAGTGGTACCAGATAAAATCAGAGCGGTAGATGGGGGCCAATGCTTATCGGGCAAAGAATGCTATGCAAGTGCATAATTTATTGACTTAATTATATCATTACATAATTGGCTTACTTATTCCTGTCCCGTTGAAACTTCATGTTTTTGCATTTCAAAGTGTTTTATCATAAATTACACTGAAAATAAACATAAGTGTGTGTGTGTGTGTGTGTGTGTGTGTGTGTGTGTGTGTGTGTGCGTGTGTTTTAGAATTATTTCAATATGACAGGACTGGAATTAAGGAATCAGAAGGTATAGAGCAGAGGCTGTTGGTACAGCTGGGATTCCTTTTATAGTCAAGAGTGTCCTTCCTCCAGCTGCTGCAGGAGCTGCCGAAGGCTCACACCTTGAACTACTGGAGCCACCTCCCCTCACACCTGGGAATGACAGCCCTCCACAGGCTACAGCCCGTGGCTGACTTGTGTGGAGATACAAAAGCACCCGTCTCTGTGACTCAGCGTAGGATAAATGCTGTGGTGCCATTTACATTCCTGAGCTCTCGGAAGGGATGAGGGGGAAGCCGCATTGCTCCTAAAGCCACTTTCCCGAGTAGCTCCTTCCCCTTCTATGCCACGCTCCCTTCCCTCCCTTTCAGGGCTCTCCCAGACTCCCCCCAAAGTCACCTGCACAGGAATCTGCACACCAGACCCTGCCTCTAGGGAACCTGACCTAAGACAGGATATGAAGCTTTTGAAGATTCCTGACTTTTGAAACCCTTATGAAGAATTCTATTTTCAGAAACACTATGCCCACTGAAGATCATTTAAAATTTACCTAGTTACCATGAAGGGTAGAAAGCACTTGGAAGTGGCAGATAGGTGGTTGAGGGACAACCGAAGGCCCTGAGGTGAAGGACTAATTGTAGCCGATGGCTACATGTAAAGTGAGGATTAAGATTCCATTGGATTTGGATGGGTTAGGGACACAAGTTTGTGAAGTCTTAGGAATAGCCAGACTTAGCCTCAAATGAGAGCAGGCCATGTAAGAACCATCTGTGTGAACTTGTTCAACATGGAGAGTTTGCAGGTTGCCTCACTGGTCCCAGAGCATGTATCTCAATTTCCTCTAAAGGAGTCTGCTGTTTAATCCCAAAGGCCTTGTAGCTTTAAGAGAAGAGGATAAGATAATAGAAACACTAAAGCCAGGGCGGGAACAACAGTCAAAACAAAGAAGGGGACAAATCGAGAGATGGGAAAGAGGCTTCAGGTCGTGGGAGAAAAACTTAAGGTATCCTGACTTCAATAGTGATTCTTTCTTTCTCTCTTCTATGCGAGAAGATAGTCAAATGGGAAAGCTAAAGATCAGCGTGGCTATTCCCCGCTCTCGCACTCCGCCCCCTACACACCCCCTGCACCTTCCTCACTCCCTCTCACCCCCTCCCCATCCTCTGCAGAAAGGATCTTAGACGAAGGAGCCTGGGCAGCGTTTGCAAGTGCCCTCTTACTGAGAGTCTGGGCAGATTCCAATCTGGCTTTCAGAGTAGATGGTAATTCTACTGCCAAACACTTCTGAAGAGGCTGAGATCTACAATCATTAACAAATTCAACCAAATGTCAGGAAAATGAGAAAAGACTACGTGCAGGAGGGCAGTTAGTCTTACTCTAGATTCTTGTGCTATCACTACTTACGTCAGAATGAGAACAGCAATGATTAAGTACGTACCTGAATATACCCCTTATGTGCTAAACACACAGTCCTTCAAACTCTAAGGTGATATGTCCCATGAGTTAGTTGCATTTCCGGGACTGCGGATGAGTGTCACTGAGCCAGTCAGGGTTAATTACTAAGATTTGCACAAGACTTTACAGCTTCCAAAATACTCAATAAATATTAGTATTTACATACTCACCTCTAAGGTCATTAATCTTATTGTTGTTTTAATTTTTTCACATGAGTGTACTGAGGGTCAGAGAGATTAAATAATTCGCCCAAGATCCCATAGCCAAAAAGAGGCAATTCTTTTGTTTTGAATCTAAATCCTGTACAATTCTCATTCTGCCTGCCTTGTCCCCTTCTTTACTCACTGGAGTCTTTTCGTGTCCTAATGTTCAGGGCTAAGAGTTCTAAGACCCTAGAAAAGAGCCACAGGAAGTTGGCCATCCTTGGACTCCTGGAGGAGTACTCTCTTTCTCAAGGGAGCTTTCTCATACCTGATGGAATAGGAGCATTCGATCCGACCCTGTTTTGCTTTAGGGTACAGCTTCCCACTTCCTGGACATAAGAAGTACTCCTTTCTCTGTCCGATTTGCTCCTCTGTTGCTCCCAAGATGGCCGGCCTCTCCACTCCAATGGGAAGATGGCTGGCACGGTGTGTGAACCTACCCCTGGGAGCAAAAGCACTGAGCCCATGAAATTCCCAAGGCACATCGGAGTTGAGTGGGGGCATCTCTGGCCCCTGTGAATGTTGAGCCCATTGTTTATAACCTGCCCCACTGACCCCCGCCTTTTCTCCCCCACCTTCAGAGCTGCCTCTCTAAGTAATCTGGGCTGATGAAATGTCTTTTCTTTCTCTCATTATCCTAAATTAAATATCATTAGGAAGGTAAATGCTCCATCTAAAACAAATAAATCACCTAATACATTCCAGAGACAAATTTAAATTATTTTTAGATAATCTATTCTTTTGGATTATCCAAGCCATAACTGCTTTCTCTAGCAAGAACAACAGAATTGACACACACACACACAAAAACGAGACAAAACAAAAACTCACCTGAAGTCCAAAGCTCTAGGGCTTAAGCCAACTTGCAGACCAGGCGTAAAGCCTACTGTGGAAGGGAGGCCACAGTGAGAATATTTGGGATAATTTATCATCCAAAGGCACATGGTGGTAGTAATTTCAGCATTGGCAAGCTCTGACTCATAGCAGAGCATGCTGCGTTGTGGGGATAGACCCAGCTCCAGATTGGACAGCTTCCCAAGGCAGAGTCACCCAACAGGTCCGGGAAGCTCATTAATCCTCATCAGGGTGTGATTAATGTTGCCAACCCAAGCCTTTACTGAGCACAAATGCCCTTCTGAGATTCCCAGGCTGGGGCATGTGGGGCCGAGACTCGTCCAGAAGAGGATATAGAAGAGCCTCTAGACTAGAGGCCCACCTCCCCCACTCACAGGAATGGAGGCAGCTCAGTCCAGGGAGCAGACGGCTGGGCTGTGATGGGGACAGAGAGGCAAGGACTGAAGGAGGACGGGTGGCTTGCCCCACCAGAGTAGTCACGCCTGCCATTCCTTGGCACCACAAAAGCGAGCTAAACCGCCTTGCCTGTGCCTGCCTGTCTGTTGGCTAACTTGAGAGGTCCATTGAGAGTAATCAGAGTTGGAGATTCTGCTTCTCTGGTCAGCAGCATTGAACACTGACTCTGAAAAGCCCTGCCTCTGTTTTGGAAGTAACTAGGCAGAGATGCAAGGAAAGGAAGAGGTGGTCTCCCTAGCAACTGCTGCAGTTATGCGGGAAGGTTCTGGGGCAAAGACCCAGGAAGTACATACTTGGAAGCAGACTGTGCAGGTGCTCTGTGAACTAGAGGGCCCTGAAGTTCCTCCCATTCTCAACAATCTGATTCCAGTTTATTGGAGGAGACAGAATAAACATCTGTCAAAAAGATACAAATGCTAAGCAACAGGAGATGTAGTGATGGAGCCAAGTCTCGACTTTCTGCCTTGTGCGTGATCGTTATAGATTGTGGTCCTAAGCTAGGCCCCAGACCACTGACAGCAGGGCTTCTAGCTACAATTTCAGAAAAGCTGGTTATACAACGGATTGGAAGGTGAAACTATAAAAAGAACTACTCTTTAAAAACAAAAAAATCTGAGGCTGAAAATCTTCTCTTCTCTCCTAGGGAGAGTTTATTGTTTCAGTTAAGAAGTGAGCTTCTTGAAGGTTGAGAAGATGATTCAGATGCTTCTCCTGGAAAGGTGGCTGGTGATGAGAGAGGGGTAGGTTCAGAGGATGCAGAGCTGATTTGGGGTTCACTGCCTTGTCCATGGTGATTTAGGCAGCCCAGGACCCTCACTTGGAAGTTAAGCTAGGTAAGGGGAGAGGTATAATGTTCCAAAGCTAACCAGATTCAGGCAAAGCCAGGTTTCTAGAAAAAGGTATTTCAAATCTGCTCGCCTGAGGAAGGGGAGCTCTCTTCTGTCTCATGTATGATCTGCTAATGTATCTTCATGGACGCTCATCTAATCTACAGTGGTGGCACAGCTTTAAAACATTCAAATTAGTTGAATCTGCTTTGATGGATCAGAGTGAGCTGAGGGGCTTTACTGAACTCCTACCACCCAAAGAGAGTCGGCAGAGTATGTTGAAAAGCACCCGCATTCTGTTGCCAGAAAGAGCTGGGTTCAAGTGCTGCCTGGGCCACTTATTAGTCATGTCTCCTTGAGTAAGTTGTCTGACCTCTCTGATTCCATAGGATCTTTAACTGTAAAATGGGGGCGATGACGCCACAGGGTCGGACTGAGGATTAAATGTGACAATACATAGCACTGGGTTGAAAGTAACTCCATTTATTTCATTTCTGTGCATGTCAGAAACACAAACACAGTGAGAGCGCAGGACCTGAGATGGAGATGGATTAAGGAGTTGCATGAACAGGTGTGCCCAACTTGGGGCCTTAACTGTGTTTCTTCTAATAAAGTACCATCTGGAGGTGAACTAACCTAAACGCAGGGTGCTTATCCAAGATAGTAGACTTACTTCAGAGACTCTTCCACATAGACACCGTGATAGGCCCAGAACACACGAGCTACGTGGCCCGTGCATCGGCACCGCCTTTGGCAAACAGAGCTGCCCTCGGAACTCCCACTAAGCCCAGGCTCTGCAGCTGTGCCTGGACAATGCAACACAAACATGGCATTAAGGCCCAGAGGAGATACGCTGGCCCTGTTTGTGGTGTGTCTCCTTGGCTTTGATGATATGAAATGAAAACTAATTTCCAAAGGGGAAATATCAGTTAAGATCACGGGAATAAACTTCCAGTAAATAGACTTTCATTTTCTTCTCACTTTTCAGTATTATTTGTATGTTCTTGTATGAGAAAGTGTTTGTCAGGACATAACTGTGTCAAACAGGAAAGAGGAATCGGAAGTCCTGGGTTCCAGTGCCAGCGCTTATTTACCTTGGGCAATTCCTGTAATCTTGTTGATCCTCAATGGTCTCATCTGTAAAATGAGGAGACCAGTGCCTCTCTCAGAGGCTGTGGTTAGGATCTAATGAAATAATGAATGTAAAAGCGCTTAATGAACTGGATGCAAAAATGATACAAATGAAAGCTAGTTTTTGCACATCAAGTATCCATTGATCATCTGCTTGAAGCATCTATAACTATTGGGTTGACTTCCTAGGCTCGCTGGTCATATCTTGGTAGACAGCTGACCTGCCCCTTCTTCTCTGCTCATTCAATCCCTACGTCAGTCTCACCTGTCCATCAGGTCAAAAGAACTGAGACACTGTTCACTCCATTGTGCCTGGGGCAGGTCAGATGTTCCTAAATGGTCATTAAACATTTTTAGGGACGGAAGTGATGATTATAACTTGCTGGTACCAGTGTGAGGAGCCTTTTTCTGCTTGCTTATCCAACTCTCTCAAGGCTCCTGTTGCTCTAGCCTTTCGCTCAACCAGGGTAACAAAAGAATAGAGAAAAGATTTATGGGACATAAAACAGGATGCTGACTACCACTGGGTTCCAAGTTGCCCCACTCATAAACTTGCCATAAAACACTTGAATATGACAAGAGAGAAATAATAGTCTCTCAAGTTCTCTCTCTTTACTTTTTTCCTCAATCCCTGTTTCCTTCTCAAACACTGCAAAGGTTGTAGAGAACAAGGCTGTAGCTACCTAGCACGAAAGCCAGAGTCGGGGCAAGGTCCAACCATTCTGCATGAATGTAAGTTTACTGTGACATGCTCATCTTGCTTTGTGTGTAAATTGTCCTATGAATTTTCTTTCATTAAAAAATTAAAACCATTTTCTAACTATAAAATAATACATACTTGTAGAAAATTTAGAAAATAAAGGAAATGAGAAAGAAGGAAAAAAAAAGAACTACCCATAATTCCACTGCTGCTAACACATGGGTGTGTTTACTCACAGTGTTCTCACAGCCACGAAATGTGGGTGATGTGTATTTTTGTGTAATTTTTCACTTACTGTTATGACGTGAAAATTTTCCAATAATGTTAAAGTTCTCTGAAAAACATGGACTTTCATGGTTGTATAATATCCAAAATACAGATGAATCATAAGTTATTTAACTGATTCCCTATTGTTCAACATTTAGGCTGTTTATACTCTTCCCATTTAAAATAACATCACTATTAATATCTTTGTACATATGTGATCATTTCTTTAATATAAATTACTAGAAATAGAACTACTGGGTCAAAAGGGTAGGAACATTTTTGAAAGTCTTGATATATGGTGCCAAATTGTCCTCAAAATACGTGTACCTATTACCTTTCCTAATACTGTATAATAGCACTCATTTCACCATACCCCCGCCGGGGCAGCATATCATCTCTATTTTAATCTTTGCTATTTTAATAACTGAAAGCAGATTTGCTTTATTTCTATGTAGCTCTCCTGTCCTGTCATTCCAGCCATGGTACTCATTTGTTTGTTTGCTACATGCTCGTTTATTGCATATGCCCTGCCTACTTCCAAACAGAATCTGAAGTGGTTCCAGCTAGATAATAAGCTCTTAAAGCAAGTAATTTTCCCTCTTTGTAGCTTCTGTGACCGGCACAGTGGGCTTCACATATTCAGTATCTGATACATGTACGAGGTTATTTTTGAACCATATTGAGATGTTCACTGACGGAACAGGGTAGTCTCTCTTTTGCTGATGTATCTGGCTTTATTACGTCCCCCTCTTCCACTCTCATTGCTCTTACATATGATCCTAAATGCATATAGTTGTTTACTAATTTGGGGGGAGAAAAAAGCAAATGAAACAAAAAAACCCCTCTGTTTCCTTAACTGAATTATCAGTCACTTGAAGGTAGAGGATATGCCCTTTATTTCTCTTAGAAGAAATGAGTACAGCATTGAGCACATTTTTCATTCATTAATTTAGTCATTTAACAAGCATTACTGAGCAGCCATAATATGAAATAAGAACTTTTTTGGCAAAGACTGTAACATTTTAATACATATGCCCTTCAACCCAAGAATCCCACTGCTGGGAATTTAGCCTAAAGAATTAAAAGCATCACACAAAAGATATATGTACAAAGGTGATTATTGCTGCATTGCTTGTGGTTGGCAAAACACTAAAAACAAAATGAATACCCACCATTAGGAGAATGATGGAACAAACTGCAGTGTGCACATACCACGGAGAATAATGCAGCCATCTAAAAGTATAAGTTAGACTTACGCTAATTGATTCCTCCTGCAGGGATTTCCATGAAGTGTGATTAAGTAAAAGATGTAGATGCACTCTGATCCAGTTTTCAGAAAATGAAGACATCTACTAATGGCAAAACAACCCTAAAAA